>NW_006292687.1:3305965-3316906 GCF_000327345.1 Myotis davidii | reverse complement strand
CGTGGCCGGGGGGGGGGGTGGGGGGGGGGGTACCTCAGCCCGGCCTGCACCCTCTCGCAATCTGGGACCCCTAGAGGGATGTCCGACTGCCGGTTTAGGCCCATCCTGGGGATCGGGCCTAAACCGGCAGTCGGACATCCCCCAAGGGGTCCTGAATTGGAAAGGGTGCAGGCTGGGCAGGGGAATTTTTCCCCCTGTTCACGAATTTCATGAACTCTGTCTTTAGTGTATTTAATAAGCTTATCTTTATAAAAACAGGTTCCATGATTCATGGTTGACTGTATTGTTCAGTCTTGATTGCCTTATAAACAGATCCCATATTTATACTTTTCTTTTCTTTGGGAAAATATCAGCTTTTGTGAACTGTTGCAGTTTAGTTCAATTCTAAAAGTGCGATGGCTGACACTAACCTTTATCAAACCACAGCAACATAAAAATCAAATTGTAGTAAGTGATTTTATTTTTCTATGAGCAACTATAAAAATACTGTCCATCAGTCTGGAAAAGTACTTTCTTGGTGAAATAATGCCTGTGGCCTAGAAATGAATAATTACTATGCCATTCATTCTGCAAAATTCTCTTTGAAGTTTGTGAAAGTTTACATTGAAGGAAACTAGAGAAGTAGATCTGATCATAACAATATTTCTCTGTTTGGGGCCAGAAGGTATTTAGGAATATGTGTACTGCAAGAGTGATTGGGTAAGTGCATCACCAGATAAGGTGATTTTTAGCACATGATGTCGGGGATAAATGTAAAAAGACACAGTGCTACTCCTACCGCAAAGCCCTAATTCACATTTATGTCAGCAGTTCTGTGTACCAAATGGCTTATTTTATTTGTTATATTTGTGAGTATTAGGATCAAAGAACTCTAAGTCTTGCATGCAAGTTTATGAAAACCCAGAATTCCAAACAGTTTGTGGAGAATTATTTCCCATGGAGGTCACACTGAAAAAAGAACATAGCTCATATGCTTTCTCTCTTCTCTTTTAATTCAAAAGAAATACTGATGATTATGAGAAACTGTCAAATGATTGAGTTAAAATCCATAATATTTGTGTTGAAGTTGTATAAAATACAAACATGTTGTGTAAAATATATACAAATATATACATATATAGGTATCTGTGTACATAGGCGTGTATGTATATATGTGTGTATGTAATATACACACTCACACAGAGAAAAAAAGACAGAGACAAGGACACAGACGGAGAAACAGAGAAACAGAGAGAGTGATTCAATCAATGAATCTATTGCCATATATCTAGCATTGAACAAGCCTCAGTAGGCTAGGAGATAAAGAAAAGTTTATCACATAGACTCAACTCAGAAAACTTTCTTTTTAATTAGAAGACAATTGCATGCACATGAAAATGTCCATTTTAGAAATTTATAAAAAGTGGCTGATACTAAGCCTTGGAAATTAAGAAAAAGGTATGTGTGACATAAAAGATAATTACATAAAATATTGATTAGTAACTGCTTCAAATTGTAATGAACATAAAAAAATGAATACAGCATCTTTTCCCTCAAAGAGCTTACAGTTCAGTGAGATAGACAAGAAACAAACATCCAGTGTCCAATACATTTCCTTGTCATAAGCAAAGATTGATGCATGTATTATTCAATTTATGCTATACCAGTTATATATGATCTCTATGTGAACATCTTCTATATATATAAAAGGTTAAATGACCGTCCGACCATCCAACTGGTAGCTATGATGCACACTGACCACCAGCAGGCAGATGCTCAACGCAGGAGCTGCCAAGCTGCAGTGACTTATAGCGGTGGTTCTCCAGTGATGCACCCCAAAACCAGAAAGGAGGGAGCCCGATTCTGGGATGCATCACCCGAGAACTGCCCTCTCGCAATCCAGGACTCCTTGAGGGGTGTCAGATAGCCAGTTTTGGCTTGATCCCTGCAGGCCAGCCCCAACTGCTAGAGGGACTCAGCTCACCCTGCAGACACCCTTTGAGCCATGGCCTGGTGGAGACTACAGGAGGTCTGGCCCATCTAGCCCAGTCCCACCCCACCAGACTCTTTCTATTTAATTTCCTTTCAATGTGCATGAATCCGTGCACCGGGGCACAGAGGGACTCAGCTCACCCTGCAGACACCCTTTTAGCCATGGCGGAGACTGGTGGAGACTGTGGGAGGTCCAGCCCATCTAGCCCAGTCCCACCCCACCAGCCACCTTCTAATTAATTTCCTTTCCATGTGCATGAATCCGTGCACCGGGGCACTAGTTATATTTATAAGAAAGAAGCAATAACAATAAAAGAATACAGTAAATAAAGACCCAGGAGAATAGGAACTTTGCAGTGTCATTTCTATGAAATATCTAGCCTTATGAAATATACTCATGCAAAAGATTTAGGGAAGAATGAGCTTCTATATTACAAGCAGCAAATGCAACAACAAAAATAATCCCTTAAGTAATGCCTTGTTCATCTTGATATGACAAGCTAGGTACAACAATATAATACCTAAAAAATCAGTGATTAGATAAATGAATGAATTATGTTCCTCTCCTTGAAGACACAGCCTCATCAGTTAATGTTACTTTGGTTCTTTCCTTAATAAGTCATTCATTGCTTTTTTTCTTTCTTTCTTTTACTTTTTTCTGTCCTTTTTTTTTTTCCTGTCTCTCATACTGTAATTTAAACATCCTACCTATTTATTCTTTTTTCCTCTAGGTAAGCACTTCGAGAAATAGTAGGGTTTTATATCATTTGGAATAGTATTCAGTTTACAAAACAATTTTATGCATATAATAATTGCAACTCTTCTACTTAAAAATCACACTGAAAAACCCCCTAAGATATCAAGGATTAAGGTAGATCTATGTATGATTTCCATTTTCACCAACCACAAAACTATGACTATGGCTAAGAAGAGATTATTAAATCTCCGTTTTCTCAACTGTTAAATGAGGAATGTAGTATCTACCCAATAAGGATTCTGTAAAGGTTATGTAGAATGAAATCTGTAAAAAGTCCAGAGAAATGCTTTGCCCAAGAAATTCCAGACCTCTTTCTTTGATATCCCACACACTTATACACTCACATAATGAAGGAGATGTTGCAGTCAGGGTCACCAACTACTGACATGCATTGTGTTCAGAGCTCAATCCAAGGATGTAGTGCACCTGGAACTAGAGTGCGAGATGCATGCCCTCTGGAACTGTGGAAAGCATTAGCTCTGAATAGGGTCTGTTGTATTCTAAATCAGCAAAATCAGCAATGGTCACTATTCTATTTAAACACAAACTGGGACTTGGGACAGTGATATAATAAAAAAGCTATTGGTCTGGCACATTTTCGTTTACATATGGCTTGGCCCATTGATGGTAAACCATGTATAATATTAACGCTATGTACTATTGTATTTTGGAACACAATGTTCATTTTAATGAGGTAGCTCTAGATATGGTCAATCTTTGTCATAAATTCCTTTATCTTCTATCCCTTTAGTAATAAAACAAGAAAAAACAATTTGTGCTTTACACTTTACTATCTTCTCATTATTCCTAAACATGTGTTATATACATTCTTTTCTCTATACTTCTGTTTGTGCCATTTCCCTGCCTGGTGTATTCTTTCATATCTTCTCCGCTTTGCTGAACTCTTCAGGCTTTCAAAGATCAGCTCATTTCCAAACTCCAATTTCATCAGGGTGCTTCCTTTCTGCCTGCAATAGCTGATCTCTCTCTGGACACTTTCAGAACTCAACATACATATTGTATTCAGTTCTTAAAAAAATAATTCCAGGCAGCCCATTTATTCTATTTTTATATAACTGGTTATCCAGTTTTATAACTACTATGACCTGCTTTACAACACAAAGCACAAATACTGGCAGGGCACTTTAATGGTTCTAATTAATATTTTATTTCCCTCAAGAGTTCCTAACAGAACATTTTCCTATTTTTGAGACTCAGCCACCCTGCCTCCTCAGAACCTGAGCCTGAGGGTAAAAGAGGGATTGAGTCCAATAGGACTATCTCCAACATTGCTTCTTGCTGTCATCTGATGTGACTGATAATGACTCTTTAGAGCGGTGTCTTACATTATGTTACATTCATGGGTGTAAGGATCAAAGAACCCTCTCTAAGTCTTGCAGGCACCCTGACTAGTTTAGATTTCTGTGTAGGCAATAGAATCTGATCTGTTAAGATAAAAGGACCACCTTTCTTCAAGACTAAGTTTCATCAACTATGTATCATAGTTGGACTCCCTGTATATCACAAGCTGTTGCATTATAAAGTGACCACAAAACAGATCACTCTTAATTATCCCGCTTGACTACATATGTGGGAGGGCTTTGTATACAAAAAGGACTGGCTGAGAGATAGTTGCCAGTCTCAATCTCTCTTCCCTGACTGGGACCAGCTTTCCTCCCAGTACCTCCTACAGCTTTATCTAAAACTTAGATCTAGGATTCACTTCTTTGTTTTCAGGGCAATTTACATCAGTTTCATTGTTGTTTTTTTCCTTCTAGTTGGCTTTGGGAGAGGTTATTTTGCCCACTGGCTTGGTCTACTTCAAACCATGGGCATTAGGAGTCAATATCCTTCATTTCTAGAAGACCTTTAGGAGAATGAAACTCTAGGCAACATGATCCCACCTACTCGGCAGGGGTCAGCTTCATTTACCATAAGTCTCAGAGAGTGGCAACCTTGATGGAGGCACATTTTCTATGAAAACATAATTATTAAACAGTGAAAGCCACTTATCCTACAGTAAAAAATCTGATTACTCACACAATCCTTCCTGGGCAAAAATATCAGCTTCTCTACATTAAAATAAAAGGAAAAGGAGAACTGGAGCATAAAAACAACAACAAAAAAAACCCACATATATCCTACCTATCTGACTAAAGGTAAGTATCTCCTATTTATCTCCAGAAATGAATAATAATAATAATAATAATAATAATCTCTATTATTAGAATATAAGTATCATCAAAATTAGGTATGGAAAGAAATTTAGACACAGAAAACTTGAAATCAGACTTGAGTCATGAAGCCTAAGGCCATCACACTAGTTTGGGTCAATGTAGCAAATATGTTTGGTTATAATACTAAGTGAGCTTATAAGTTGTTTTGCTAAACCATGAAAACCTTAAGGATGAGAGTCTTGACATCAACTCTCTTAACTTTCCCATAGTAGTTTGTCCAAGTATGTATACAGTGGACATAAATAGTTATTTCATAAATTTATGTTGAAAGAATGAAGAAAGTAATGTGATCTTATATGTTGTTCTATGCCTTCTCATATAACTTCCGCATATCATCTGGAAGATATGGACTTAGCTTAACCTAAAACATTACTCTTGATTATAGGAATCAGGCATCACTAAATTATTTTTCTCTTTATTGTTGTCATATGTATAGTCATTTTCAATGAATATAATTATTTTTAAATAGCTTATGTCACTTTCATATGCATCATTGCTGAATTGCAGGAAAAACAGCTAGCACCATTCAAGGATGGCCCCGAGTATAAATGAAGTAGAATAAATATGTCATTGGCCATGTTTCAATCTTCTCTTTTCATGTGCCTTTAATCCTTCCAGAAACTTCACTTTATTTACAGCTAGTGCCTGGTCCCTGCTTATGGGCTCCCTGCAAACCAGTTCAGCAGTCAGTACTGCTGTTTGCCAGAACATGATTTCCTTACCATGGAGCAACTGAGTCAGGTTCCACAGCAGGCTGTGAGGGAGCCTCCAGACAAAACAGCCACCTGCCCCACTGTCCTGCCAAATCCAAAACTGGGACACTTAGAAGTTTTCTCCACTAAAAGCTCATATTATATATATTCAAAGTTATATCAAGATGGTTATGAAGAGTTCTTGGTAGGCAGAAGGCAACTGAAAATACTAGAGATCCTATAACCATTTGAAAAAAAGATTTTTTTTTTATTATAGGGATAACTACATCTATATCCCAGTGATTTTAAACTTTGGCAATTACTAAAACTGTGCTCACTCTTAAAATATGAATAATATTCCTATGATTGAAAGCAACCAAGGTTTATAGTAACTTTAAGGGCTATTAAGCAAGTTCTTATATGAATTCAGAGAGTGAATTGTATAAGCATTTAGAATGTGCTGATGATAAAGGGATTCATAAAAGTTGTTATGCTGATTTTATGTTGATGGATGTTTGAATATAAGGTGAGTTATTAACCAGAGGCAAGTGAAACTAATGTTTAAGTGTTTTGATATATGTGTAATTGAAAGTAAATTTTCTTGGCAAAATGGGGAGTACAACGAAAGAGAAAGAATGAGTTCAAATCAAGATAATAATACAGATAAATCCATTTGCAATGTCAGTACAAGTAGCCAAGTTTCACATAAAGCCAAGAATTTTAACCCTTAAAGGAATCTAGTCTCAAAATATTAGCACTGTGTAGCTTGTTATTATGTTCAGTAGATGACACTCAATTCTGCTTCTTATTTAGATCTGTGCAGTCTTCCTTCCTCCTCCTCTTCACCACATGCCTTTATCTACTCTTTGCAGACTTGCCTCTTTTTCCAGCTGCATATTAGTAAAACTGTTGGGTGGATAGTTTTCCTTCTATGCCATTCCAGTCATTAAAATAACAGAGCTTTGCACCAATACCAAGCAATTTGTTTAAAGTTTGGACCCTAAAGGCTTGGTCTGATGGACCCACAACATAACCTTGGACCTAATAATGATTGGAAGGGGGAGGCACAATGACCCATGGTCACATTTTTTATTCTTCTCTTCTGTGTCTTTTCTCCACAGTACTGCTTCCTTTTCTGTAAACCTTTCACTTCATCACAATATCAGGACAGAAAGTAGGGAGGAAATGTCCATCTGAGAATAGATATTCCAATCAGACCTTTCTTTTTCTTTTTTAATACATTTTTATTGATTTCAGAGAGGAAGGGAGAAGGAAAGAGAGATAGAAACATCAATGATGAGGGAGAATCATGGCCAGCTGCCTCTTGCACACACCCCCACTGAGGATCGAGCACACAACCCGGGCATGTACCCTAACCGGGAATCAAACTGTGACCTCCTTGTTCATATGTCAGTGCTCAAGCACTGAGCTACATGGTCAGGCTCAATGAAACCTTTCATTTGGATTTTCTCTTTAACACTATTCATACTGGTGCTGTTCACACTCACCATTTGCATTTTCTAACCACTTTTATATTATTATCTTATTCACCTAATCTGTGCAAGTAGACCTACATAATTTTGCTCTTTCACTCCCAACCTTGCCTTTATGGAGAGAAAAATAAACATTGAAGCTACAGAGGAAATTTTTACCCTGTTTCATATTCCATGCTCAAATAATCAGATATGAAAGAAAGATTATCAAAAGGAGATTAAGGAACTTATTTTTTTTTAACATTTTGAGCAAGGCATAATAAAATAAGTGTGAAAACCAATAAACTCAAAAATAGGATTGGTTAGTTGGTTAACACCAAATAAGCTTATAGAAGAAAGAAAATTAAACCTTGAAGACAATTGCTAATACTCAAAGAAGACACGGTAGCTTCCAAACACATTAAAGAGAAAGCAGCATCATATGGATCTCTCTCATCCCCTGGGTTTTCTTCACATTTTACACTGTAGGAAAAATTGACGGCAGGATATGGAAAGTCCTTCAGCATCTGATCAGTTTAAACTCTCCAAATTAAAAATAAAAATAACCATTGAAATTACGATGCCATAGAATCATTGACCAAAATTGTTTTAAATCTTGAAGGAAAAGATAATTTCTCTAAAAAAGAAAAATTAACCAATGACACACAGAATATGTCAAAGAACATAATTATATCACTTTCAACTTACACTACTCTAGTTACTGCTAAAATAAAATATAAAGAGCCAAAAAAAAGTGGATATCGGAAATCATAGGAGCAATTTTATTGTTTTATTATATTAAAATTCTATAGTACATTTTAATAAATAATTAATGAAGCAGTTTGGATTTGTCATGCCAAGACAACCACTGAAAACAAATCACAAGGTAGTTTGTTAGAACAAGTGAATTCTTTAGATCTAGGTTATGTTGCTTTGTAATTTCTCTCAAAGTCTCACATAGCTTCATTGTTAAATGGAAAAACATGATTTATATGATAATGCCAAAATGTGGATTCATAATTATTGAAAAAACTACATGGCTTAACTGTCATCTAAAAAGATCTGAGATTTTTAACTCATTGCCAAGTAATAGGAAGCCATAATGTAATGCAAATAAACTTAGATATCATTAAAGTATGGATTTGTTGACAATGAGAAGTCATTGTTCTAGTGCATTTTTCATAGATCATACCACCTCTGAAGCTCATGACTCAGGAATAGTTATCATGTTTAGGAAAGCATTGGCAAAATGAGGAGTGGGATTCAGAAGAAGCTGCTCAATACTGCAAAGTGTCTATAAATTATATTGTCCTAAGAGCCATCAAAGAAATGACCCTAAGGCAAAACTATGGGTCATTAATATTAAAAATAAGGACAAATCAAAAGGCAACAGATTTTATTTACTCTCCTTCAAACCACTAAACTTAACCCATTCAAAGAAAGTGACAAAGATTTTGGTTTTGACTCAAATGAGACTTTTCAGCAATTGAAGCACTTGTCCTTGTATCATACAACACAGACTCCTCTTCCTGAGACATTCAAACAAAGATAGATAATTATAAAGTGCAAATGTGATGGGGGATTGAATGTTGTTCTGGATGAGGGGGGTTGTATAAAACTTCCATGGTCCTTTTTATTGTTATTATTTTTTCTTTATTGATTAAGATATTATATATCTGTCCTTATCTTCACATTGCTCCCCTGCTAACCTTCCCACTCATGCCCTCACACACCCCCACCCCCTGCCTAGTGTCTGTGTCCATTGGTTAGGCTTATATGCATGCATACAAGTCCTTTGGTTGATTTCTCCCCCTTACCCCCACCCTCCCCTACCTTCCCTCTGAGGTTTGAAGGTCTGATTGATACTTCTCTGTCTCTGGATCTGTTTTTGTTCATCAGTTTATGTTGTTCATTATAATAAGAATTTATTGTTTTAGAGCATTTTGAGATTCAGAAAAAAATTGTGGACAAGGTATAAATGTTTATTTTTTTTAATTTTTAAAAATGTATCTTTATTAATTTCAGAAAGGAAGGGAGAAAGAGAGAGAGATAGAAACATCAATGATGAGAGAGAAGCAATGATCAAGTTGCCTCTTGCACTATTGGGAATTGAACCCACAACCCGGGCATGTGCCCTGACCAGGAATCAAACTGTGACCTTCTGGTTCATAGGTTTAAGCTCAACCAGTGAGCCACTGCGACTGGGCTAGATATTTCTTGTACTCTCCCTGTCCCCATAGCCTCCCCATTATGGTCCTTCTTAATACAAAAGTATAAGATTCTACCCGTGCATTGAACATAAATACAGTGCATGCCTCTTGTCAACAGCTGCTGAGGAAGTACCCCAGATACAAGGAAAATGGAAAATTGCCCTCAGCCCTCAGTGTTTTTATTCTTTTTAAAACACTGTAAAAAACTGACTTTTTAAAAAGAAACTGCCTATATTTAACGATAATTAATTTTAGATAAGTATTCATCTGCTAAACCACTTTTACATTTACAAGTATTGTATTGAAAGAGTTAATACGCTTTTTAAATTAACTTCTATCTTTATTTCTTAAACGATTAACATTTTATATTAATGTAATAAAACATTGATTATCATTAGCATTGTCTACATAAATACAGTTACACACACACAAGCTTACACTCCCCCACATACACATACCTATAGTAGCACAAAGACAATTATTATAAACGAGAGGCCCCGTGCATGGATTTGTGCACTGGTGGGGTTGCTCAGCCTGGCCTGTGCCCTCTCGCAATCTGAGACCCCCTCAGAGGATGTTGGACTGCCAGTTTCTGCCTGATCCCCACAGGCCAGTGGGCCAAAACCGGCAGCCCAACATCCCCCGAGAGTTGTAGTAGTGCACGAAGCAGCAAGCGGCCAGGAAGGAGCCCAAGCCCAGGCCAGGCACCATACTGCTCCTGCTCATCCCAGCCCCACTGTGCCTGCTGCTGCCGCTGCTCGGTAGCATGGCTGCTGGGGCAGGAGTGGCTCGCGCCCTCACAGCTGTGCTCACCAGCCCTGAGTCTAGTCTAGCATCTTGTGCCCATCCCTCAGCTGAGCGGTGCTCAGTCGACCAGTCACTTAGGGTTTCATACATGTAGGTATATATAAAGGTCCCTCCTTTCACTTAGTTTATCACTCTGGAAATGACTATAGTGCTAGTTCTTAATTGGTGTGGCTTTTTTTCTACTTGGAAAATTTTCAGAAGAAAGAGAAGAGGAGGTCCCAGCAGCCTATTTTTGATCTATCCTAAGAAGCTAGGGATGAATTTGAATTCAGTGGCCGACAATTTTACATTTTCAAGCTACTCTAAGACAAGTGTCTTACTAAATTTTTGGAAGCGTTGGATACTATCAACACAACCACTCTTTGTGAAGGACTGAAAAAAGACTCCTCTTGGCTTTTATAAACCCTGGAAGAATAGTTAAAATGCAGTTGTTACTTTCTAGGTGTTTGAAAGCAAACACTCCAATATTTCACAGAGGTTGAATAGCAGCAGGGCAAGGGATGGGCTGTGGTTTCCTCATCGGAAGAACCAAGGTGATATTGCAGCTGCACCACTTAATATTTATGAAGCTTTGAAAAGTCCTACGAATCTCAGTGTCGTCATCTGAAGCCTCAGCATAGCTCTTCTCTATCACCCAGAGTTGTTTTAAGGATTTTTTAAAAAGTTTTTGTTTTGTTTCATTTATTTATTTATTTTTGCCTTATTAAAAGTCAGAACAGAGTGAGACGTTATTACCATCAAAGCACAGATGCTTTGTCTTATATTTAGATTTATTAGAAGTTTTCTAGATAACTG
>NW_006292687.1:3304777-3305385 GCF_000327345.1 Myotis davidii | reverse complement strand
TGTTTTCTTCAGTCTTTGATTTTAGTATCAAGGAAGGATACAATGAGTTGGGAAGTATTTGCTCCTCCTCAATTCTTGGAAGAGATTGTGTGAATTCATAAGATTGGTTCCTTTAAATGCTTGGTAGAGAATTATTTAATTCTTTTTTAAATTTTATTTTTTTCTTTATTGATTAAGGTATTACATATGTGTCTTTATTGCCCCCTTGCACCCCAACCTCCACACTCATTCCCTCACCCCCCTGGTGTCTGTGTCCATTGGTTAGGCTTATATGCATACATACAAGTCCTTTGGTTGATCTCTCCCCCTTCTCCAGCCTCCCCTACCTTCTCTCTGAGGTTTGGTGGTCTGATTGATACTTCTCTGTCTCTGGATCTGTTTTTGTTCATCAGTTTATGTTTTTCATTATAGTCCATTAATGAGTGAGATCATGTGATATTTATCTTTCTCTGACTGGCTTATTTCGCTTAGCATAATACTCTCAAGTTCCATCCATGCTGTTGCAAATGGTAAGAACTCTTTTTTTACTGCAGCGTAGTATTCTATTGTGTAGATGTACCACAGTTTTTTAATCCACTCATATGCTGATGGGCACTTAGGCTCTTTCC
>NW_006292687.1:3283038-3304460 GCF_000327345.1 Myotis davidii | reverse complement strand
AACCAATCTGCATTCCACCAGCAGTGCACGAGGGTTCCTTTTTCTCTGCATCCTCACCAGCACTTGTCGTTTGTTGATTTGTTGATGACAGCTATTCTGACAGGTATGAGATGATACCGCATTGTCATTTTGATTTGCATCTCTCGGATGATTAGTGACTTTGAGCATGTTTTCATATGTCTCTTGGCCTTCCTTCTGTCTTCTTTCAAAAAGTATCTATTTAGGTCCATTGTCCATTTTTTGGATTGGGTTGTTTATCTTCCTTTTGTTAAATTGTATGAGTTCCCTGTAAATGTTGGAGATTAAATTCTTATCGGTGATAACATTGGCAAATATGGTCTCCCATTCAGTGGGCTTATTTGTTGTTTTGTTGATGGTGTTTGTTTGTTTGTTTGGTTTTTGCTGTGCAAATGTTTTTTATTTTGATGCAATCCCATTTGTTTATTCTCTCTTTAGTTTCCATTGCCCTAGGAGCTGTATCGGTGAAGAAATTGCTTCAGCATATGTCTGAGATTTTGCTGCCTCTGGATTCCTCTAGTATTTTTATGGTTTCCCATTTTATGCTTATAGTAAGTTTTTTATCCATTTTGAGTTTATTTTTGTGTACGGTGTAAGTTGGTGGTCTGGTTTCATTTTTTGCATGTGTCTGACCAGCAACATTTATTGAAGAGACTGTCTTGACTCCATTGTATGTTCTTGCCTCCTTTGTCAAATGTTAATTGTGCATAGTGGTTTGCATCAATTTCTGGGTTCTCTATTCTATTCCATTGATCTATGTCTGTTCTTGTGCCAGTACCAGGCAGTTTTGAGAACAGTGGCTTTGTAATACAGCTTGATATGTGGTATTGAGATCCCACCTACTTCGTTCTTCTTTCTCAGGATTGCTGCAGCTATTCGGGGATCTTTTTAATTACAGATGAATTTTTGGAGAGTTCATTCTATGTCTGTGAAATATGCTGTTGGTATATTAATGGGGGGTGCATTGAATCTTTAGATTGCTTTGGGGAGTATGAAAATTATAATCATGTTGATTCTACCAATCCATGAACACGGTATATTCTTCTATCTGTTTATGTCTTCCTCTGTCTCTTTTTTCAGTGTCCTGTAGTTCTCCAATAGACACTGACTAAAAGAAGATTCTGGCTGCTCTGGCACATTTTGGTGAAGAAGTCTCCCCGTCCTCATGTATTTCTAGATCAATCATTATTCATTTTTATTCTATGCAGAGTAACTTTTGTTCTCTCTGAGAGTCATGGGACAGTCATGGGACAGTTATGGGACAGTCATGGGAAGCTCGTATGGACACATCTGTGGGCTTGAATGTCATGGCAAAGCTAGTATCCACTGGAGTAACTTAGAAGAAACATTATTAGGAGCTAAATCTAGCACTGGACAAGCCTACATCTGTTTATTTATTAACCCATTCAATAATAAATATTGATTATGTTATTGGTTAGAAATAAATTTGGCTGGAAATAATCAAGAACCCAAGATTAGCTAAAATAGTTTTTTGTTTGTTTTTCTGTCATTCTTTCATACTAAGAATCCATGGTATGTCCAGCTATGCCATCGGAGACTCAGATCATTTATCAGTCACTGTATCCTTGGTGGGTTGGTGTCAGCCCCATGACTACTGCCTCTTGTTCACTATATATTGATATAGGTTCAGATAGTACATCTGTCATCAAGGTAGAATGAGGCAGTAGAGGGTCATAACATAATAAATATACAAAAGTGAGGGAGGAAAATGTAGTAAGAAAGGGACAAAAACAGGAGGGGAACAAAAAATAAGAATAAAAGTTAGATAAACAAAGAAAGTCCAAATAGAATTGTTTCATGTAAGTGAAGCACTTTAAGCAAGAGATTATGTGGGGAAGGAGGATGATGATGGGGTTTAGATAAAAATTAGCAGCAGAACAGGAGTGTCTATTGTAGGATATCAACTTAACTAGTATTATGTTCAACTTCATAAAAGTGGCATATCTGTGATCTCAATGACCAGTTGAAGATTTGTGCCCTAGCTGATTTGGCTCAGTGGATAGAGCGTTGGACTGAGGACTGAAGGATCCCAGGCCTGGGTTTCGGGCTCAATCCCCAGTAGGGGGCAGGCCGGAGGCAGCCGATCAATGATTCTCATATTTGATGTTTCTATTTCTCTCCGCCTCTCTATTCCTCTCTGAAATCAATAAAAATATATTTAAAAAAAAAGATTTCTTGGCAAAGATGAAAATAAAATGAAGGGGTCAACTGTGAGAATAAACCACCCCCTAGGAGTCCTTAGAATTTGATATAAAGACAGAGTCAAGGGCAGTAGGCAGGCAGAACTTAGAAGCATATACTAGTAGGTTTCAAGTTCAAAGTAAAAACTAATGAAATCAGATCTATTCTTATTGATAAGAAATGCTAAAGGCCAGAGGTCAGGCCAAGGCACATGAATGAGTAGTGATCAGGGAACCATTTGGAGTTTGCCTAATAAAAATAAGAATAATTAAGAATAATTCATTTCACCTACTCAAAAATAACCCATAGCTTGTAGGTGAATGTAAGAGCAGCACATTGATCTGGCTGAAACGGGCTCAGTAAGTACAGAGTGCATGACAGGCTGATGCTAATATCACCTACAGAGTCCTGTCAGCAAAGCAGTGTTGTCTAGTTTTCTTTTTAATTTTTATTTGGAGCCAGACAATAAATGTTTCAGCTAAATTGATTTTCAAACAGATATAATTATCCTCTACCCTGCATCTTACCTTATCTTCTTTTAGACAAACATTCTTCCCTCGCTTTGTGCATTCCATTTATAGAATCTGCTAGAAATTTTGTGACATAGGAGTATATATTAAGGGCTATATAAAATCAGTTCCTTTCAACCATATCTTATAATTCAACTGGGTCTAGTATCATTAATTCTGTTCTTTAGAGATGCACTAACTTTTTACCCAGTCATTTCTTATAATGTGTTAGAAATTGAGGGTGATAAAAATATGTATTAATTTTGTTCAATAGGCTAAGATGTTTCCCTTAGACATCCCAGTCCTTTTCTAGTTCCAAAAGACACATGAACAAAAAATTTCATTGCTACTCTTGCAGCGTAAGCAGGTTGTTTTTCATTATCTATTCAAAGTCTTAGATTACTTAACTGTGAAAGTCCACTGCAAACCATCTTTTCGACTTCAAAAGGAAAACACATCATTGCCTCTATAAAAGAACTTTTTCATACCTTATCAAAATACCTTCTCTGATGGTTTGCCTGCTTCTGAGATTCAAACCCATCAGTGAATGCCTTTTTTTTTTTTTTTTTTTACTGACACAGCCAATGGAGTTTATAACTTTTCTTTACTCACATAGAAATGATCTCCAAAATAGAAAAACATCCCAGTGTTCTTTAGTTTAGAACTCCGTCTGTTTTATTATTGCAATTATATGTCTGTTAGTTACAGTAGCCTAAGTTTATGTGTTGATTTCATTTCAGTATGGTCCTAGACACTCCCAGAAAATGTCTGAGGAAAACAAGTTTTAATAGAAGCCATGGGGCTGTCAAGTGTGTTTATGTTTCTCTTACTGCTGATTAGCTACATGCGAGTGACAAAAACTAGCTCTCTGGCTGGAAATTAGATCCCCTTCACATGATAAATTGAAGAGGGAAACAAATTATATAACAGAGAACTCAGTGAAAGTTAAAGATAAGAGCATCCTCTATTTCAGTTCTAGGAATTTGGGGATTAGGCACAGTCGATTCAACCAAACCTGTTTACTGAGGGCCAACTCAGAGTCTGGGATTTCTAACAAAGCTGATTTGGGTTACAGAGGGACAAATTTAGAAGGGGTTTATAAGCCTATCTGTTTCATACTGTAAGTGATTCACAGATAGGTATGAGCTTCTCTGTTATTGCATTTGTTAATGTTTAGGGGAGGAAGGAAAGTATTTAGTTTTTTGTTTTGTTTTTTAAAAAACATTATACTTAATAGGCTAAAAAGAAAACCATTTCCTCTAAGAACAGGAACAAGACATGGTTTTCTACTTTCACATGCTTTTTAAAAATATATGGTTTTTTTTATTGATTTCAGAGAGGAAGGGAGAATGGAGAGAGAGAGATAGAAATATCAGTGATGAAAAAGAATCATTGATTGGCTGCCTCCTGCACGCCCCCTACTGGGGATCAAGCCTGCAACACAGGCATGTGCCTTGACCAGAATCTAAGCCCAGACCCTTCAGTCCACAGGCCAATGATCTATCCACTGAACCAAACTGGCCAGGGCAAGTATTTAGTTTTTAACTTCAGAAAAGAAGGCTTGAGAGCAGGGCTCCTTCCTCCATGACTATGGGAGAGGACCAGGGAATTTGGTTACGGGTATACATTCGTTTAAAGATAGTGAAGAGGTAGGATTATTGTAACAGAGAAAACAGATGTCCTTCACCCTATGTAATGTGAATGTCTAATTCTCTCCCCCGGGTGCTATAAATTGGGGAGTTCTTCCCTAAAGAAAGAGAGAGGATGAATGCCATAAATTACTCAATTTTTATTGACCAACTACTACATGATCAATTGTATTTCATAGCTCAAGAAATCTGAGACATAGCTGGGGGGTAGATGTATGAAGTAATCCAATGGGGGAGGGGGAAAGATAGACAATATAAAGTGAAGCATCAGAATGCCTGGACTGAACTAAATCATATACTTAAGTGGAAAGAGGACAACCTGCATTTCAGCAGTGATCTTTGGAAATTCTGTTATGAAATTTAAGTTCCAGTCCAGGGCTACTCTAGTTCTCCTAATAAAGACCCACAAAGCTAAACTCAAATGAAAGAGGACTGGGACTAAACACATCAGCAATCAGTCCCAGCTGTGTTTTACTAAGGAATACTTATTCTCATGGTTATTTATCTAATTTTCAGCCTGCATCAAATATAAATTGTATGTTTAACATATATCTCTATATTATTTATTACTAATAAAATGATCATGATTTGGGATTACCTGCTCTGGGGTAGGTGTTGCATTCAGTGTTTTATATGTGTTATCTCACTTACTTTGTTGTGGTTTTTTTTTCAATTTTTAATTAATTTATTAAGGTATTATATATGTGACCTCATTCCCCCCATAAACCACCCCACTCATGCCCTCGCCCCCCTGTTTTCTGTGTCCATTGGTTGGGCTTATATGCTTGCACACAAGTCCTTTGGTTGATCTCTGTCCCTTACCCCCACCCTCCCCTACCTTCCCTCTAAGGTTTCACAGTCTGATCAATGCTTCTCTGTCTCTGGATCTATCCCTTTTCATCAGCCTATGTTGTTCACTATAATTCCACCAATGAGTGAGATCATGTGATATTTATCTTTCTCTGACTGGCTTATTTCACTTAGCATAATCCTCTCCAGTTCCATCCATGCTGTTGAACATGGTAAAAATTCCTTCTTTTTTACCGCAGAGTAGTATTCCATTGTGTAGATGTACCACAGTTTTTTAATCCACTCATCTGCTGATGGGCATTTAGGCTATTTCCAAATCTTAGCTATGGTGAAAACTCACTTACTTTGGATCTATCTGAGGTATTCTACCTTCCCAATGCTGTTGAAAAAATTGAGCAACAGGAGGAGGATAAATCAACATGTCCAACTTCATGCAGTAAAAGGTGGAGAAGGCAGAATCTGAACCCAGAAGTGTTGGACTCCAAACCATGTATAAATTGTAGCCATTCTGCAGCATCTAAGACAATTAAGAGAAATTCTAATTTTGTAATGTCACTTGTGGTAACTTTTATGTCTCTGAAAGCCATCAATAGGAGAATATTGGTTATATTTATTTGACTAGTAGTTAAAGCCTAAAGTCTGAATGTAAAATTGTATTTCTAGCAGAAATTTTTAGATCTAAGGAATTCATTCAGAACATAACTGTCCATAAATATAGCATGACATCAAAAGGGTGCATGATATTATAATTATCTTCCAAACCCAGATATTTTTCTGTAAACTTCTATTTATCTACCAAGCTATCCATTTATTTCAAAAATCAGTTCTATTTCTCATCATGATTCCATATCAAAAACTCTGCACATAAAATAACAAGAATTTTTCTCTTCTTAGAAGAGTTTTAAGAAAAAAAAATCTTGCCTTTGAAGACAAATTGATATGCAAATAACATATTTCTCTAAAGAAACTGACACTGGCCCTGGCCCATGTGGCTCAGTTGTTTGAGGATCTTCCCAAGCACCACAAGGTCACTGGTTTGATTCCAGGTCAGGACACATACCCAGGTTGTGGGCTAGATACCCAATAGGGGTACATATGGGAGGCAACAGATCTGTTTCTCTCTCCCACACTTCGTTCCTCTCTCTCTCTCTTCAAAAATCAATAGAAATATATTTTTTAAAAGAAAGAAACTGATGCTGCAGCTTTATAGAGCTCAGGGAATTGACCTTTTAGTATTGTCCTCTCTCTATTGACCAGTTACATTGATAAACACTCAAAGTTAAGAACCACACTCTGCTTCCCATCACCCTTATCCTACAAACATAAAGTTAATCAAATAGAGGGAAGATTTGAGAGTTCTGTTTTGTCCTGTCAATTTTCAGTGTAAATGTTTTAGCCAAGAATGAATAAGAATCTACCCAATAAAGTAGTGTAAATATTTCCTCATCTTTTTTTCTTTCATTTAATCCTTTTTCTCTCAATTAACAGTTGTCCTTTCACATGTTGTAATGTTTTTAAGTGGCTAGAGGAGATAACTGGCTTTATACAACTTGTTGTCACTGCTGACAGCACAGGATTTCCTGAAACACCACATCATCATAGGTAAGTTGTTCAGAATTATTTTAATGCTTTACTATTAATTTCCTGACTATCCAGAGTCAATTATTAAAAAAAAAAAACTATCTAAAGTAGAAATAGAGTAATTAGGTAAAATAAAATAAAATAATCTCCAAAAAATGATTAACAGCCCAAGAATAATTACCTTTGTGAGTCATTTTTGACTTGAATTAGTTCCTTTTTCTTGATCAATATAGCCATGAATGCAGATTTCTGTTTCTTAAGGTTGGCATGAATTTGTAGTTTGTCATTGCATCTGAGAAAGCCAACTGTGACTTAGGACTGTACTTAAAAATATAGCCTATGCCCCAGCCAGTTTGGCTCAGGGGATAGAGTATCAGCCCACAGACTGAAGGATTGCAAGTTCAAGGGCACATACTTCTGTTTCAGGCTCTATCCCTGGGCCCCTGTGGGGTAGGGAGGGGTATGGGAGGCAACCAATAAATATGTCTCTCTCACATGGATGTTTCTCTCTCTAAAAATCAAGGGGGAAAATGTCCTTAGGTGGCAATTACCTAAATCACTGGGGCAGGGTCCATGCATCTTAAGAGGATGATAGGGTTTCCAGGCATGTAGCAACTAACCAACTAACAAACAAATAACTGCTAACTTTTAAACAATGAGGAATGTAATAAGTGCTTTGTACTTATAGCATGATAACCAGGGGGGAGGGGGACAAATACAAGAATACCCAGCATTTCCTAGGTCAACTCTAAAAATAGAAGGAAATTTTGATAGAAAAAAAAAGTAGGTCCAGGAATTGTAGGAGCTGGAAGATGCTGTTAGCTAGATGGATGAGTTGACAACAGCATTTCAAGGATAGGCTTATGATCGCAGGAACAACCCTTATAGAACAAAATAGATGGTTTATAACAGCTTTGTCAGCTTTGGTCCGAAGAGTAATTAAACACCAGGAAGGTAAGCAAGGGAGTATACATCAAGCCCATTCTTGAGGATCTTCCAAAATAGAAATTACTTAGAAAATGTTAAGGTTACATTGTAAAATTCCAACCAACAGAGAGTCAAGTATTTCATCTCACAGTATTCAAGTGCAGGTAACATACCTAAAAGTAACCACGTGGTTTACATTCACTGAAATGAACATATTATGGATCTTTCACAGAGAGGAGAGTAGATTTGGAGAGGCTAGAAATGGCAGAACACCAGGGCACTAGGCATTTTAATGAACCAAGAAGAGAACTGGTTCATACTGTGTGACATCAAAGTAATAGGCAGAAAGTTTGCTGGCATCGTATCCAATCTCAAGCTCTGCTACAAACTATATCTATTTCTTTTGCCTCATAAATTTTCTAAAGCTAAATGACAATAATATACCCATTGCAGTTCAATGGTGAGGATTAAATTGTATGTAAAATGTTTGGTACAGACCAGTTGTTCAATTAACAGATGCTAACACGTGCTCTGGAAAAAACGAATTAGGTGTGCAGAAAGACAAACGTTAGGGGTTTCCGTGTTGTGTCTGTAAGATACAGTAACCTCTTGAGGTTACTTTCACCTCCGTGATCCTCTATTTTTCTGAAAGGCAGTCCAAAAAGAACCTATTTCCTCCCTTTGCAGAGACAAGGTACTGAATATAAAATAGGAATTTTTATAGTTTTCAAAACATAAAACAAACAAAAGAAAATATCTTATTCAAGACCTAAAGCTTTATCATAAAAGTCAGACCAGGGTGCTTTTTCTCCCCATATTAATCTTGGGAGATTCAGACTTTAAAAGATAAAGTATAAAAAAGCATCCCTGTGTCTCCTTGCTTTGGAGCAGTAATCATTTTGACCTTTTTCCTGAGTTCTCCTGAGCTGCTCCGGGACTGCTACCTGTTGGCTCTTTCTGGCCTTTTATTGCAATTCTTTCTTCTCCACATCCTGGTGTTTGTCTGAGACCTTCTACCATCTTACTTAGCTTCTTTCTCTTTAATCCATGGTTTCTTTGAACAGAAGACATTCTATTTTTATTTTACCTTAAGTTCCCTTGGCTGATTTCACTTACTCAATTGCTCAAAGATACAGGAGCAAGCCTACTGCTTCAAAAACAGAAGTGTGTGTGTGTGTGTGTGTGTGTGTGTGTGTGTGGAAAATGTTAGAAATTGATGACATTACAGACTACGTGCTATCTATTGAACAAATATCATTGACGTTTCCATTATAAAATGTCCCCATCTATTTACATTACTCTATATGCCTGGCTTTCATGAGCATCTTTAATCTGTCTTTAGTATGTTGTATGCAACCTCATTCTCTCTTTTCTATATTCCCTCTTTTCTAGTCAGACCAATATTTTCAGCGAATTCTCCAGAAGCAAGGCTAATTTCTGCTTTATGTCTTTCCTTACCCTGTTACTTTGTTTGAATTGTCCTCATACTTTCCCAGATACCCACTCTTATTCATTTTAGATAATGTACTTCAGGTCATGCATCCTCCACCTAGCTTCTCCAACCCAGACACCTTACAGTTACTTGTCCTCAACTTACCTCGCACAGCACCATATGCTCATGATGATCTCCTTCTATTAGCACATTATCCACCTTGGCATAAAGATAGCATCTCTATTGGGAAAAAAAAAACTTACAAGTGAGTGAATTCAATCTCCCACCTACAGTGTCAGGAGCTTGATACAGGTGTCATATAAGATTGAAATTAAATTTAACATTGGCCACTTTCTGTGTTTCCTCAGATAAGTTATCTTAAACTTTTCTGATTCTTCTCACTTATGAAATGCTGATAATGTGACATTACAAAATTGCTTTGAGATATGAAAATAATATATATTTTCTGCTACAGCAGTTGATTAAGTAATGACAATGTTTTGCATCAATATATCTGCCATTGAATTCATCATGGTGCCTGTAAACATTACCCAGAAAAGAACAATCATTGCACCATGGTTCTGCTGCTATAAACTAGCCAACATGTAATAAATCTTTGGGTAAAACTAAATACTTTGATGCTTCTACCCCTCTGTTCCTTCATATATTTTCCCAAGAGAAGTTCATGCTTCTGACCTCATGGCATCTCCCCAAATGACACTACAGCTCTTCTATGACTCCTGCTTTTAAAAGGCCTTCCCAGTGCTCCACCACCTACTTATCAAGCCCTTCAGCTAGAAGAGTGGCCCTCAACTGGGATATGTGCGAAGAATTTGCAAGAGGTATAAGGACATGGGTAGATTGAGGAAAATCAATTCCCAGGTCCTCTATTACTTGTGGTATAGTTTTCCTTTCCTACATCCATTTCAGTTATACTCTGATTCACTGACCCAAGTGAAAGTCAGCAGAACAACAAATAAGGAGAAATTAGGTCATTTCTGTAATCAGGCACTGTAATTGCTTTTTTTTTTTTTCAGTTCTCTAATGCCAGGAACAGAAATATGATTTTTAAAGATTTTTAAAAATGGATATAAATTTTCCAACTGTAAAAATAGAACTCATTTGTATACCCTGTTAAATAAACACTGAAGGTATGAAATGACCTTTGTAATTATATTTTATTTGAAATGTTTCAAGAACATTGTAATTAATGGTTTTCTTTTTAAATATGATTATTTATAATACACAAGAATTTATATTCCGCTTAAGTACATTTATGCTGAAAATGTTAGAAGCCAATTTAAAATACTCTTTTCAGGGGCACATAACCATACCAGTGTGAAGATCCCTTTGCCAGAACACATTACCAATTATTGTTAAGTCTATTCCAGAGCTTTTAGGTTGTCCTAAAACTCATAGGTAACCATTTTTTTTTAACATTCAGGAACTCTGCTTTCCCATTCAGAGATACCTAACATATTCATTAATTTACAAAATACAATCTAATCATTAGACAAAAATCATGTTTATTTATCCTCCAAATTATCTCTTTATTCCTGAGATTCTTTTTTTTTATTGTTTTATTGCTTAAAGTATCACAAAGGGTATTACATATGTGTCCTTTTTTCCCCCCACCCTTGACAATCCCCTGGCTGAGATTCTTAACCTTTTTTGTGCAATGAATCTCAAAACAGCCTGATGAAGACTATGATTCCTTCTCAGAATAATGATTCTTAAGTATAAAATATATAAGATATACAAGAAACCAATTATATTAAAATACAGTTACAATATATCATAAAAGCTAAATTTGGGATATAGCTCTATATATGGTGGTTGCACATATAACACAATTTAGTAGCAGGCCTAATAAGTACTATAATTTTGAAAGATAGTTCAAGGTATCTGTGACAACAGTAATATAATGTGAAAATATGTGTGATGTCTATTGTTGACAGCCTCAGAAACTATTAGTAACACTGTAGTTTGTAACCTACATTCATAATTGAAGGATATGATAAATTTTAGTTATAGGTTAATGAAAAGATAGATGTATTTTTTCTCCCATCTGAATTCAAAACCCACTAAAATCTATACATGAATCTTTTGGAAAGTTTGTGAGCTCCAGGGTAAGAGTCTCACATATTAATGTGTTTAGTTTTTATCTTTCCAAGTAAATTGGGGCAGTTCTTCAAAAAGCCAGTGAACATTTTGGACAGTTGTTTGAAACTACCCAATTAGGATTTGTCTAGGATACAATTTTTTGCTTATAAATATATTTTAAATTTTAGAGCTAGAAATCATAATTTTCACCCAGCCAGATGGCGTAGTGGTTGAGTGTTAACCTATAAACGAGGAGGTCACAGTTCAATTCCTGGTCAGGGCACATGCCAGGATTGCAGGCTCAGTCCCCAGTAAGGGGTGTGCAGGAGGCAGACAATCAATGATTCTCTCATCATTGATGTTTCAATCTCTCTCTCTATCCCTCTCCCTTCCTCTCTGAAATAAATAAAAAATATATTTTAAAAAAAGAAATCATACTTTTCTTCTATTACAGGTGGTAGTTGTTAGAACTATTAGTAATGATAGAAATAAAATAAACAACAGCCCTGGACAGTTTGGCTCAATGGATAGAGAATCAGACTGTCCTGGGTTCAATTCTGATCAAGGGCATGTACCTTGGTTATAGACTTCTCCCTGGCCCGGACCCTGGCCAGAGGGCGTGCAGGAGGCAACCAATCAATGTATTTCTCTCACATCGATATTTCTCTCTGTCTTTCCCTCTCTCTTCCACTCTCTCTAAAAATCAATGGAAAAATATCTTTGGGTGAGAATTTAAATATATATATTAGCTGAGCAAATCTGACCTGGTGGGCCTTTTCCTGTGTATGTGTGAGTATGTATTCTAATTATATCCTCAGAAGATTAATATTATTATTATCTTCACTTTAGGGATGAAGAAAGGAGGGAGATTGCAAAAGAAAGTAAGAAGTCCCTGAGTTTAGACACAATCTCTAGGTTTGTCTGACAATACATTGTGTGCTCTGCTGGCTGTTAGTTTATTCACTCTTTTATCAAATATTAATTATACTCCTAACTATGGCAATATGTTTCAGGTGTTTACCATTAAAACCTATCTGTCTAATTATTGATCTACTCATCTTGCTCTCTGTCACCTATGAATATATAAATCCTATTCTCCACGTCATTATACTTCTTAGATTTTCATGCATTTTACTTCTTGACCCCAACAGAACATATTTTACCTGAAGCTCTCTTTGTGTTTCTGGGATATATTCAAGGGTTACCTGGCTCCAGAATGGAGTCAGAGACTCTAGTCTATTTAGTAGTTTAAGCTTCTCCTAGCCCTAAAAGTCCATGTCTTCCTATTTTATGTGTCTTATTATTGTACATTCACTGGGTGAAGAATTAAAGAGCCTCTCCAAGAAAATAAAAGATAGAGACTGGAAGGTGAACTAAAGCTGAAAAATAAGAAAATCCTGTCTTCAGCATAAATGAAGTTACTTGTGACTGCACATTTCCCAGAGAATGCATTACGTAATCATTCATCCATTCAAACAGATATGGAAGGCCGACTTCCTACTATTTTTAGTAACTGAATTTAACGAAGTGACTAACATACATGAATTCTCATTGCTAAAAGTGACATCCCAAGACAATCTGTCTGTGAACAAGATTTTCCACCATGTGAAAACTAAACTTAGCTACAGTTAAGTGGTAGGACCTACTGAATTTGCCAGTAAGATAACAGTAGATGTTCAGATTGACTCTCCTTATATTTTCAACCCTTAGTGTAGGATTAGTCTCAGAATGTCAAAGACATTTGTACAGTAACTGGCCTTACCTATAATATAATCCATATCTATTGGTTTCCTGTAAATTCCTTCTGTAAGCCCCTAGGAAGAGAGGGGGGTGGTGGTGGAATGGAAATGACCTTTCTTTAAGTATAAATAACAAATAACACTCATTGCTCATCTTTCAAGAATTAAAATTGATTTTCTTTTTCTGGATGAGAGATGATCAGGCTTGGTGAGCACACAAAGGCTTCAATCACAAATGATGCTGCAAAATTTACTCTGAGGAAAACAAAATGTGTCTGTGGTTGAGACACTTTTTTAAACATTGAACAAAACTCAAGCTACATGCAAGGGCACAGCTTTCTAACATACAAAAATCATATTGGAAGGGTTTGCCTTGTGGGTCCAACAAAGTTCATCCAAAACCCTTTCGTTTTGAGGCTACTATAGGTGAGAAAGGCCTAGAAAGCTTCCAAATAGCCTAAGCTGAAATTAAATGTGAAGTTTAGGGTGAAGAAAACCTAGCTTACTGTCTGCAGGATCTGAGGGAAAAGCAGTTCCTTCTTCTATTCTCACTCACTTCAGGGGTCTGGAGCTAAACATCCCCAGGAGTAAAGTTGCCAATGGAAACAAAACACATGGACAAAAAACCATCTTGGTCTTGAGACTTTGGTTTTGTGAAGGCTCTTGGGAAATGGATCAAGAAATAGAGTTTCTATTCCACCAAAGGAAGGTGAATGCCCAAGAGACTTCTAAGATCAATAAAATTTCCCAAATTATCAACTTTATGTTTCTTCCTTTTATCTCACAAAGTATCTTCAATCTCTAATTATATTTGTCGTTAAACATAAATATATTTAACATTTGGGCACTTAATGATGATTTTTAATACTTTTCCTTTCTCCTTTTTTTTTTTTTTGTAAATTTTGCTACCTTAGTTCGATAATTACTGGCAAGTCAAGGGGAATAGCATTGACATTATTATGGAAGAAGTGCAATCACACATTGTGCCTTACTGCAGTGCCTTACATTTGGGGAAGGTTTTATTACTCAGTACAAATACGTTTTAATTGTTCCCTGAAAGAGACATCCCAACCCAGCTCTTTGTCTGGTGTGCCCTGTTGTTGTGCTAAAGTATAAATTCCGGGCAAACAGTGCACCCACCTGGCACCAAATAAAAATTACATAACAATGAGTTATGTGCAGTAGGTCCTAGAGTTATGAGGTGCACTTGCTACCTGGCCACTGCATTTTCAGCAGTGCATAAACTGTGGATGACAAATGGTGTCTCTCTCTATCAGACCATGAAGCAAAGGTTTCCAAATATTCCTCAGTGTCCTCTTTCTCCTTCTTGTTCTCTGTTTTCACTTGTCTCTTTTAATATTAGAAATGATTTTTAGAGACCATTATACTCAATTACTTCATTTTACAAATTATAAAATCGAGGCTCAGACAGCCTAGTAAGTGGCAGAATAGAGCCAGAATTGGAAACTAAGACCTAAAAACAGGTTTGATTCACAAGTACTGAAGGCGCATCAGAGCAACTTCTCCTCAGGCTCTATAAGAGCTAATAACATTGTGATGAAAAACTCAATTTATCCCACAATAGACACTATAGAAATGTAGCAGGTCTTAGCAAGAAAAGGAAGAACCCCCATGGGTATTTTAAAAGGTGAATCTTTCTTTAATCTTCAAATTAGATAACATTATTCTCCATGGAATTTCCCCCCATCAAAGGTGATAATGTATTACAGATCTAAGGGACCCCTTCACACACTTAGTGACTGTCAATATTAGACCAAAGGTATTAAGATAAATCTCTCCTGAATTACATTTTGATTGTGATAACAACAGTCTCTTATGTATGTTCTTATACTACAGTTGGATTTACTTTCCATCATTCATCAAACTTTATTTCTTATTGATAAGAATTTTTGCATTGGTCAGGTTTCATATTTTTGAAACAAATGCACACACATGTGTATGTATATGTGTACACACGCAAACACTCACACAGTCAGAAATAATAAGCAAATTGAGACTGCAAGTCATGCATGGAGGGGAGCAGAGTCAGGGGTATAACATGGCCTCCCATTAGTTAGAGGACAATCTGAACATTCATTCATTTTGGTTATATCAGTAAATGTTATATCAGTAAATGATGCTGCTGCAATTAAAGTCAGGCCATTCTGCTTCAAAAATTGTCCCAATGCAAGAGGAGATGTCAACAAGTTTGGATTAAAAGTATAAGAGGGGGAAGGGGGATAAATATTTAGTATTTAATAAAATAAAACTGTAAGGCCTACCGGAAAGTGGTATAAATATTTTATAGTTGGCTCTGTTGGTTTATTCTTTCCCTGAAGTCTTGTTCCTATGTTCAGTTTCCATTTTAATCTAGATTCTCTCATATCTCCTCAAAATATCTTTTCATCTAAAGATCAAAATTAATTTGTATTATTTACTCTCCTCTTTTTTAAATTAGCATGCGCAGGACAATGCCAAAAATATTTACGAGTCAACACTACCAGGGCATTTTAATTTTGTAGCAGGTCTATTTAATTACATAGGTTAGAGATTGGATTCCTTTATTATATTATGGTATTTTGATGTTATTTTTTCTCTCCCCTACAGCATTAAAGCTCATGCCTAATACCAGCTTACCACGAATCACTCCACCATTGGGCATTCAAGGAACTCTCTGGATACCAATAAAGATTATGTGAATAGTCACAAAGCCATTGAAAAGGTCAATTCGTATTCATCACACATTTCTGTCTGAGTTATTTCTTTGGTAGAAGGTTCAAGAATAAAAGGATAAGTGAAACAAACTAAAAAGCCAGGAAAGGAAAAGCTTTCTTAATAGTTTCAACTTTTTTGAAGAATAAGTTGTTTTGCTTCATTGTAGTTTGAAAATATGTCATTTTGTGAGATTGATCCAATGCTGGGATAAAGAATATGTTCTGAAAATCTCTTTTAGAAAGATTTATAATATTAACCTCAGGCTATTTTAAGTCCCCCTCAATCTTTATGAAAACAGCCGAGAGATCCATTTGTTTTCCCAACAGTAGAAAGTCTCTGTTACCTTTTGTCAACTATGATTGAACAAATGACTTTGGGTCAAAGTGATTCAGTTGTGAAGTGCCTGGGGTCCTGCTGGCCCCCTAGAGTACAGACTCAAAAAGCAGTCACTTTGGACCTGAGCTGCCCATTTCAGCCAGGGGCTAAGTAGTCCTCCTCCATTTTTCTGGAACTAACACCATTATGGACCATCCAAACCCCAGGATTGACTGGAAACAGTGCAGTGACTACATGCTGACAAGCATGCCTGGTGAGAAACTGAATATTCTATCAAACCACTCAGTCTACCTTTTTCATTATTGTCTTCCTGCTGTGCAATCAATTCATTATGTAGTAATGTTAGCGAACAACTCGGTTTCTTGATATTTTTCTCTCCTAAAGGTGTCAGAGATCGGTCCACAGCATTGAACTAGGATAGCAGACATCCTGTTTAGCCAATAGGAAATTAGAATATATTACCTATCATGCCAACTCTACAGTCTTATTCAAGTCCAAATCACTCATGCCATCACTACTATAAAAAATTTTTCTGCCAAGTCTTCCACCCATCAAGGTATTCTTTCCTTAAAGTATAGTGATCTTTTAAAAAATCATTAGTGGACCACATTTATATAATGGTAATCTGCTTCTCCCTGACATTTTTTTCTAAATTCTTGCCCTCTTCCTCACCCCACCACCCCACCACCAGCATTCCTCCGTGCCCACACACATACACACATACACAGGTGCCCAAATATACCCCATTATGGTTCCAGTACAGCAGCCCAGTTACATCAGGATTCATTATGAATTTGTAGTCTTTTTTTGTTTTGGTTTTTGTTTTCCCATGCCTAGATTCTATCTTCATTTGACCTTTGTTGCTAAGGTGTCTGGATGAGTTGGTATCAAACTTACCTGATATATGTCAACTATGAAATTATTTTCCTCAAGCTATGATTGATTTACTAATTGGTTTAATGGGTTGTATATTAATATCTGCCTTCAGGAAGTTTACAATCTGGTTTTGGCACTTGTCTTTGGGTGCCCTTGAGTATATTTTTCTTCAAGGATGCTACATCTGGTTGTGTTTTTCATTTTTTATTGTTGGCTCCTGGAGGACAAGGGACTTTCCTACTTATCTCATTCTGCATAGAATCATGCTCATATCAGTATTTAGCAAGTATTTTCTCCTGCTGTTCCTGATGATGATTAATAATGTTCTTCTTCAGCATTCTCCAAACCCTCACAAAATACATTAATTATTTTCACATGCACCCAGGGAGCAAAGAACATATCATTATTGACTTTTAAAGGATGAGGAAAATGAAGCACTGGGTATTTAGGTGAACTGTCCAAAGCTTTACATTAAATAAGCAATAAAGTCAGAGAAAAATAATTTAGCTCTCTCTTTTTCCAGCTCCTAAGATTTCCAATTCAGCTATATTCAATTTAACAATTTAATGAGTCTTTATGCATAGCGTTTTGTTAGGTGTGGTAGAAAGAATGAGAAAATATTGCCTGATCTCCTACCTCAAAAAAGAAAAAAGTAAGTGGATAAGATATACAGCTAAGTACCAATTAGATGGTAATTTATTTCAATTTAGGGTGGCCTTTGGCAATGCTACTATGTGAAATATATAGTTATAGCATATGAGGGATGTAAATAGGGAAAAATATATTTTTTGCTTGTAAGTACTCAAAAAAGGCAAAAAAATGGTAGGAAATCTGTGTTTTTCAGTTTGTGGAAGGTCTTATTTAAATCCTAAAGAGGGCACATAGATGGTAACTGTGCTGTTTAGTAGGAGATAGAGCTGAAAAAGCTTTGGAGAGAAGATGGTAATTGTGGACCTTGAAACACCTTATTCTGGTGACAAACTGCAGAACAGATTGGAAAGGAAGAGAAGACATTGGAACAGGGTATCAAGTCTAAAGTGGGAAGACATGTTAAGAAGCTATTGCAAAGTCAACCTGAGAATAACGAGGGCCTAAATTACAGGAGTGGTAATGGGATTGGAAAAAAAAAAAGAATAAATTGGGCAGGTAAGACAGGGGTAAATAAATGTGGAGAGGATAAAGAAAACAAGAAGTCACCGAAGATTTTCAGCAGACAACAATTAATTGCCAGGTTAATTGTGCTACATAAGGTCAAGAAGAATGTGAGTTGTTGAAAAAAGTCTGGAAAAAGTCAGGCTTAGGCTTGATTTTGAATGATGCCTAAGAGTGGATGTGTGAAAATTTTCATGATCTTCCTCACTATTTCCTAGTCATCACAAGTAAAATTTGTTCTTCTCTGTTTAAACTACTATCTTATGACCCGAAGAGGCTTGCTGATTTCCTTTAAATTTAATTCAGTTTCTTAAATTTCTAAGGACTTCCATTTTTTTAATAATCTGACTTTTTCCTATTTTCTTACTCAAAATGTCCCCCATAATAATAATAAGACTGCTCTTGACCCCCTCCACTATTTAGAAATCTGAAGTTTGTATATTTTGTGAAGTTTTTCACAAGTAGCTGATGTAAATCAATTTCTGATATTTTCTGGATGTTTAATACAGATTAGGCACTGTTCCAAGCTCTTTACCAATATTAATTACTTTCATTCTTACAATTACTCATTGATGTATGTAACATTAATAGTCCCAATTGGAAAATAAAAAGGCTAAGTAACTTTCCCAAGGATTCACATGTAGTATGTGACAGAACCTGAACTTTTAAATACTAGAATACACTATTTTTCCAGATATAACTACAGTCAAAATAAGAAAACTTCCTTTATCATCACAATCAGATGTTGCCTGCAATAACTATAAACCATTTCTTTTTAAACATGGGACTTTGGTGAATGGTCATTGATGTGGGGGTCCAGTTCCACAATATAAGGTGGGAAGTTGAATGTTCATCGCTTGAAAAATCCAAGAAGCAGAAAATTCTGAAAGGACATTAAGCAAGAGATATAACAACAAAAAGAAGGACAACTATTTCACAACTGGATTAGGCTGGTTAAAAAAAAGCATCAACTAAGGATCCTTCAGACATGAATTGCTTCTAGCCATTCCCCAATCTTTCCAGGAGTTTGCTCAGGATTCAAATTCTCTGGCAAAATGACTAAAACTTAATCACTAAAGTGTACTTTCACTTAACTCATTATAAAGGAGGATAAAGTTAATTAAATTACACTCAGTGGAGAATAGACACTGTCCCAACAGGAAAACTGAAATGCTACTGGGGAAAGGAAATAGATGTTGACAAAGAAAAACTAACATACCACTAAAAACTTTGAGCAATTAAGCCTTCTTTCTGCATTTATACTTGTAATACAGAAAAGATTGCCCAAAGTATTTATAATATTTACAGCCAGAATGAACAATCAGAAAGCTCACAAAAAATTTTTATGATTCATTTTTTAGACAAATTGTTCATTTGCTTTCCTTACATTCCTCACATTATTCTGTATATTGTTCATGTGTTTCCTTCCTTAAATTGATGACTATGGCTCATATTAGATGTATTATGAATTTACTGTTTATAAATTTGTTAACTGAACATCTATTTCCCATATCCTAGGCCATAAAACAAAGCTCAGCATAATTAAAAGTATTGGAATCATACAGAGTGTGATTTTCCACCACAATAGGATCAAAGTCAATAACAGAAAAATAAGAAAAAAACACCCAAATACTAGAAAATTAAACAGCATACTTCTAAGTGATCTGTGAATCAAAGAGAAAGCCTTACGTAATTATTTTTTACAAACACATAGAACTGAATGAAAATAAAATACATGTAGAATTAAAACATGTAACATGCAGGTAAAACATTACAAAGGTAATGTATAGCCATAGCCGGTTTGGTTCAGTGGATACAGTGTCAGCCCATGGATTGAAGGGTCCCAGGTTTGATTCCTGTCAAGGATAGGTACCTTGGTTGCAGGTTCCCTGGCCCTGGTTGGGGTGCTTGCAGGAAGTAACCAATTGATGTGTCTCTCTCACATTGATGTTTCTCTCTGTCTTTTCCTCTCCCTTCCATTCTCTCTAAAATTCAATGGAAAAATATCCACAGGTGAAGATTAGCAAAACAAAACAACAACAAAAGTATGATAAAATGCTTAACTTAGAGAAGAGAGGTCTTCAATCAATAATAAAAGCTCTCACATTATTAAATTAAAAAATAAGAACAAAATGACTCTAAGCAAGCACAAGGAAAGAAATAATAAAGAGCACAAATCAATACAAAAAAACAAAAAAATAAAGAAAATAAAAAAAGCTTATTCTCTGAAAAGATCAATAAAATTGACAAACCTCTAGCAATGCTGACAAGAAGAAAAACCAACACAAATTACCAATATTAGGAATTAAACAGTAGTCAGCACAATAGAAAACAGTCACAAAAGTATAATAAAACAATACTATAAATAAGACCATACACATATATTTGACAAGTTAAATAAAATAGATCAATTCTATAAAAAGCATAAACTACCAAACTCATCTAATATAAAATAGGTAAGTGGAATAATGCAGTAACCATTAAAGAAGTGAAATTATAATTTTTAAAAAAATCTTAAAAGGGATATCAGAAAGCCCAGAATGTTTCATGTAAGACTTCTACCAAACTTTAAAGAAGAATTAACTGTAATTGCATACAATCTCTTCCAGAAAAGAAAAAAATGGGGAGACGGCCAAATAATTTTATGAAAGTGGTAATACTCTTATATCAAAAAGAAAGAAAATTTAAAAATAAGACAACTATATCTCAATATCACTCCTGAGCATGGATGCAAAAATCCTCAAAAAATATTATATTTAATGCAGTGATATATCCCAACCGAGTGGATTTTGTTTCAGGGATGCAAGATTGACTCAAGGTTCAAAAATTAAACAATGCAATCAACTTTATTAATAAGCTAAAATAAAATCTCAAGTCTTAGTTAATGCATTAAGGCAAGAAAAGGAAACAAAACATATACACCAGTGGTTCTCAACCTGTGAGTCTCAACCCCTTTGGGAGTCGAACGACCCTTTCACAGGGGTCGCCTAAGATCATCAGAAAACACATATATAATTACATAATGTTTTTGTGATTAATCACTATGTTTTATTTATGTTCAATTTGTAACAATGAAATTAGGGGTCACCACAACATGAGGAACTGTGTATTAAAGGGTCGCAGCATTAGGAAAGTTGAGAACCACTGATATAGACTGCAAAGAAGCTTTTTACTCAATGACCTTGGGCTGTTACTGTAAGATGTTGGGGGTGATTACAGATCTTAAAAATGATTTCACACAGAAACCAATGGCTACTAAAAAAGGTTTCCCCAGGCAATATATAATTAAAATTAAATAATAGCCATTGGTTGCTGTGTGAAATATGCTTCTGCCCACTTAACGATCCAGAAGAACAGAACCAATCAGAACTTA
>NW_006292687.1:3280526-3282718 GCF_000327345.1 Myotis davidii | reverse complement strand
CTTTGAGCAATTGTGCTTGTTCACTGTGATTCACATGGTAAGAGCTTCATGAGCTTGTTTGATTGCTCAGGCAAGTGGTTCATGGACCAAAGTTCACCTCAAGATGTGTTTTCTGGCATGCAGGTTGTTGGCTTCCAAAGTAATAGAGAACAAAATGTTTTTAATTTAAATTACTTTCCAATATCAAAATGTGTGGGAGTTTTCAACTAAAAATAAGACATTCAAGTTCTTTTTTATTGGAATACTAGTAAAAGAGCACCTGTATTTCCATGTGGCAATAGTTACTTGACAGTAGTAGCATCAATCAGACCATCAAACCTCAGAGAGAAGGTAGGGGAGGGTGGGGGTAAGAGGGAGAGATCAACCAAAGGACTTGTTTGCAATCATATTGGCCTAACCAATGGACACAGACAACAGGGGGGTGAGGGCATGAGTGAGGGGGATAGAGGGTAATGTGGGGATAAGGACACATATGCAATAACTTAATCAATAAAGAAATTTAAAAAAACATATAGACTGTAAAGAAATAAATAAAATGATCCCTATTTACAGTTGACATGATGGTCTATATAGCATATCCCAAAATATTAATAGAAAATAAAATAACAACTCCAGAGCTAATAAATGAGTTCAGTAAACTTATAGGATACAAGATTAATATATTAAATCAATTGTATGTTTATAAGCTAGCAATGAACAGGTGGAAACCCAAAATAAAACAAAACTCAAATTTCAGTAACTCAAAGATACTTAGATATGGATTTTAAAAAGCATGGTGAGTATTTGTATGCTTTTACACTACAGAACATTGATGAAAGAAATCAAATAATTGGAGATACCATTGGGTATCAGGTACCTCTATGTACTATTTTTGCAACTACCTGTGAATCTTTAATTATTTATTCTCTAGCACTGGCAAGACCAGTGAATGAAATGTTAAACAGAAGTGACAGGAGTGCACATTCTTGTATTGTTCCTGATTTTAGACTAAACCATTCATTTTTTTAATCAGTAAGTATCAACTTAGCTATAGGTTTTTATTAAATGCCTTTTCATTTCTAGTTTTCATATTCCTTTTTATTTCTAAATTTTTTGAGAGTTTTCTTCATGAATGGGTGTTGGATTTTTTTCAAATGTCTTTCTACATCTATTGGGTGATAAAGTGCTTTTTGGGCTTTATTAGCATGGTGTTATCACAGTGACTTTCAGATATTACCACCTTGCATTTCTAGTATAAAAAACATTTAGTCACAGTGTATAATCTACTTGATAAGTTTATTAATATACTAGAGGCCTGGTACATGAAAAATTGTGCACAGGGGTGGGAGGGGGTCCCCTCAGCCCAGTCTGCACCCTCTCCAACCCCGGGCCACTTGGGGGATGTCCTAGGGATTGGGCCTAAATCAGCAGTCGGACACCTCTCTAACAATCCGGGACCGCTGCTTTCTCACTGCTCACCTGCCTGACTGCTTGATTGCCACTAACTGCCTGATCAATGGAGCCTGCTGTTTGATCATCCATCCAGTCATTTAGGTCATGATGGCCCCTGGCTTTTTATATATTAGGATTGTTGAAGCATTTGTGTTTCTATTCATTAAAGATATTGATCTGTTGTTTTCTTTCCTTCTAAAACTCTGTATGGCATTGTTGGGGATAATATTGACCTTTCAAAATGTATTGGAAAATTGTCCATTCTTCTCTAATTTCTGGAAAAGTTTGTGCAGAATTAATACTATTTGTCCTTCAATATTTGGTAAATTTTATTAAGACATTTGGGTCTGGCTTTTCTTTATTGGAAAAATTTTATTTTCCAATCAAATTTCTTTGTTATAGGTCTATTCTAATTTTCTATTTCTTCTTGAGTTGAATTTGTAATTTGTGGCTCCAGATAATTGTCTTTTTAATTCAAGTTGTCTATTATTTTGACATAAAGTTGTTCATGTTATTTTTTTTAAATCCTTTAATTTCAATAAAACTCATAGTAGTGCTCCTTTTTCAAGTTATTTTTTTTTTAATTTTTGCCTTTTCTCTTTTTTTTCTTGTTCAGTCTAATAAAAATGTTTTCAATTTGATCTTTTCAAAGAACCAACTTGTGATTTCTCAAAATTTTTCTACTGTGTTTCTGCTTTCTATTCCATCTATTTCTTCTCTGATCTTTATTATTTTTTACCCTTCTTTCTTTGGGTTTAGTT
>NW_006292687.1:3270974-3279320 GCF_000327345.1 Myotis davidii | reverse complement strand
CATACAGACATACAGAAGGCCAAGAGACATATGAAAACATGCTCAAAATCACTAATCATCCGAGAGATGCAAATCAAAATGACAATGAGGTACCATCTCATACCTGTCAGAATGGCTATCATCAACACATCAACAAACTATAAATGCTGGCGAGGATGTGGAGAAATAGGAACCCTCGTGCACTGCTGGTGGGAATGCAGACTGGTTCACCCACTGTGGAGAACAGTATGGAACTTCCTCAAAAAACTAAAAATGGAACTCCGATTTAACCCAGTGATCCCACTTCTAGGAATATATCCCAAGAAACTAGAAACAGCAATCAGAAAGGGTATATGCACCCTTATGTTCATAGCAGCACAATTCACCATAGCTAAGATTTGGAAACAGCCTAAGTGCCCATCAGCAGATGAGTGGATTAAAAAACTGTGGTACATCTACACAATGGAATACTACACTGTGGTAAAAAAGAAGGAACTCTGTATGGCATTGTTGGGGATAATATTGACCTTTCAAAATGTATTGGAAAATTTTTAATTTTTGCCTTTTCTCTTTTTTTTCTTGTTCAGTCTAATAAAAATGTTTTCAATTTGATCTTTTCAAAGAACCAACTTGTGATTTCTCAAAATTTTTCTACTGTGTTTCTGCTTTCTATTCCATCTATTTCTTCTCTGATCTTTATTATTTTTTACCCTTCTTTCTTTGGGTTTAGTTTCTTCTTCTTTTTTTCTGCTTTAACAAACTAAAAAACTTTATAACTGATTTTATATTTTTTTCTATTATAGACCTTTAAACATCTCAATTTTGTTTTAGGAATTGATATATCTGCATCTTATATATAGCTATATAATTCAATTTCACTTCAACATATTTTCTAATTTATCTTGTGATTTCTTATTTTACCAATTGATTACATAGAGGTACTTTGTTTATTTTCCCAAATTTTTGAGAGCTTCTCAATTTATTTTTGTTATTTATTTCTAATTTTATTCTATTGTGGTAGTAGAACATACTTTGCACTTAAAAAAAAATCTGGATATTTCTTTTGTTGGGTGAATTATTCTATAAATTTCAGTTAGGTCTAGTTGATTGATAATATTATTCAAGTATTCTATATGCTTGTTAATTTACTTTCTGTTCTATCAATTATTGAAAATGATATATTGAATTTTCTAAATATTATTATTTAATGGCATATTTCTCTTTTCACTTCTGTCTGTTTCCTTCTAATATTTTTGGACTACATTATTAATTATGTTTATTTATTAATTATTATACCTCTGGGTAAATTAACACTTTCATCATTATGAATATTCCTCTTTGTCATAATAATCTTTGAGTCCTTATCTCATAAAGGCATTAAAATTTCTACTGGCATTTAGTGGACATTCTATAATAATTAATCCATAAATATGATGATATATTTATTAAATAAATATAACTTACTCTATGCCAGGAACTATTTTAATTACTAACATATTAAGTATTATTCAATATCAACTTTGTTGCTGATGTTTTATATATTTATCTATGTACAGCTGCTTTTAATATTTATTTCTTTATTAGGATGAGTATCTGCACTAATAATGTAAGATTTTAAGTGATTAGCAAAGAACTTTGGCTTAAGGCTTATTTTTTAAAATGAATGATGATATAGTAGAAACTGTGACTTGATTAACCAACATCCAGTATGCAAGAACCCTTATTCTGTTGAAGTAGCTATGAACCCTGGTAAAAGACTATAATTTCTAGTCTTTCTTATAGCTCAGTGTGGCCATGTGACAAAACTCTGGCTAATGAGATGAACCAGAATTTATGGGACTGAATTCTAACTAAGCCTCCTTAAAAGGGTACATAAATCTCATTGTCTCCTTTTCCTGCTTTCTGCCTGGGATGTGAATGTGATCAGTTATCCTGTGAGACTTTAAATGGAAAAATATGTATGCCAAGGAACGTGGGACAGAAAGGAGTCTGGATCCAAGGTAGCTTACTCTTCAAACATAACTAGATTTTTCTCTTCGGGACTTTAGTACATGCACCCAGATACGATTTCAAATTAATACAAATGATAGCTATGATAGTGCTAATGATAAACAAGCTCCTGCCCAGGTCTCCGTTATTGACATATAGTAAAGAAGATGTGAATTATATAATACCCTAGATCTCTAAGGTTCTGGGGCCATCCAAACCAAAAGACCTTTTATTTCTCTCCCAAACACTCACTCCCTGGTCAGTGCACTCAGAACAGATTTGGCATAGCTGCACAAAGCCAATGATTCCTTATCATTTAATGTCCGAGTACTTGGAGACTCAAAAGAGAGTGATTAAGTGTTGTGGCCCTCTACAAGATTGCCAAAGGAGGTCACCTTTTCCAAGGCATTATTCATGGAATGCAAATTTATAAAGAAAAGTATTCACTTAAAAAAAATTCCTAGACATACTGACCTTCAGTCTTTGTTGAGCACTGTTTTTCCCCTGAATATTTGTTATTGCCAATGCACTGCATTTCGACAGTAATTCCTGTGACCTTAAAACTGCCTTTACTGTCCTGGAACTGCTGGCTACTCAGCAGATACCGAGCCTGCCCTCATCTCTGGATGCTCCAGTGAAGCCACATCTGCACATTCAGCTAGCTCCCGCTGGCTTTCTCCCTTTCTTTCCTTTTTTGGCTGGCTGAAAACATGACTGAGTTAAATTTCCCCATAAAGGTCTCAAAAATGACTAATTGTTTAAATCTGTTTGAACTCATCCTTAACTGCTAATTGAACTCTGCGTGCAAGGAGGCCAGAGGTGTGCGGTGAGGTACAGCCTCCTCACAATAGCATGCAGAATCAGCCCTTTACTACCTTTACTGCTAACACTGAAAGCCCATAACTACTTCAGTGCCTAGAAGTTTGGGGCATTTGAGTAATCTTTCCTCCATTATCTTTCTAATTGCCTTCTCAACCTGATCCCCCCCAAACAGGGGGGATCCAAATAAAAGTTAGCTACTACCTTGGCAGATGAAAAACATGATTAGTTCTAATGGAAGCAGGGGAGTGCTGTTGACATTTCTTACTTTCAGTTCTTGCACGGCAATAAGGCATGAGAACTGATTTATCAAAGAGAGTGTGCCCATCAAGCATGAACGAGACAGAAAGTTCACGTTGCACAAAATGAGCTGCTAATTTCTTTTCCATTTCACTGACAATGTGCTCTGTGAGTTGAGAGCAGCTGGGATGAGAACAATGGATGTTCCCAACCTGTGCTCCATTTAACTTCTGCAACTCTCTGCAAGGTCAAACAGCAAGAGGGAGAGAGTCTCTAAAAGGCGTATTTACTATTCTATCATAATATATGGCATTAGACTCTGAGAAACTGAGACTGGAGGTCTACTTATAAAAATGTAATCATTGCTCAGCTATTGAACATCTACACTCTTCCTAAAATTTAGTATATTAGGTTCAAGATCAAAAGACAAAATTAATCTTATGGTTTGACTTTAAATAAATTAATAATGATGACGATTTTAAAAACACAGTTCTCTCTTCAAAGAACCAAATGAAGCTCATGGGAATACACTGATGTTGTTTTTAGTGCTACATTTGGGTTTACTCAGTGAAAAGTAAAAAGTTAAGGGGAAAAAGTAGGAATTAATTTTTTATAAGCCTAATTCTCAACCATTTACTTTTCTAATAATTTACTATAATGGTAGCAGCAATGTAAGAAAAGAAAGGAAAATTCGCAGGATAGTAAACATGGACAGTCTAAAGAGGAAATGATCTTCATCGTCCAATTCTTCTTCTTTATATATCTAACCTCCCATTCTACTTTTGATAATACGTATAAGTAATGGCTCCAGTATTTCAAGAAGTTTCCCAATCTATTCCATTCTACCCTAATTTCTTAATCCGTTAAGCTATTATTGTGCATGGACTTATATCAACCTGAGTTGGGTCCATGTCTATAACTATATACTTTTTATTCTGAGGTTACATTTCCTTACCTACAAATGTAGCCTCGAATTATCTATCCTGTCAGATAAATTTCAGTCAGAGAAGCAGAACTATGATTACTACTAGAAATAATATAGAATAATAAATTTATTATAGGAATTTAACCTTGCATAACTTGAGAGCTGCTTATACAGTCTATGTAAGGTAGTTACCTGAGTCTATGGTTCTGGACTGATGTCAGCATCTGGGAAGAAAATATACAAAATGGGAAAGGGCAATAGTAAACCAGGGCCCACAGGATAAAAATGGAACCCATGGTGATGTCTCACTACCACCTCCAACTCTCCAACAGTAGTGGTGCAGGTTACCTTCAAGAGAAGCTGGTACCTTTTCATACCAGACCTAGGCAGGAGAAAATGTGAGGCAGGATTTCACAGTAGTTAAAGGAGTTGTAAGCTGGCTGCTGCCCAATACCAGTAAGGTGAGACAGCAGATAAGTAACATTTATGAGCTGAAATAGTGCTAGAAACCCCTTAATAAGCCTTGTGATTATTAAAGGAATATGGCTATTTCACTACTACCTTTCAAGTCTAATAAAAAGTGAACTACACAGGGAAGGAAAGTTTGGAAAATGTCGACTCAGCTTAGCTAAAATGGCTATGCAAATCCTTAACAGCATCCTGTATACCCAGATAGGGCCTGAGTTTATGAAAGAAAATGCACATTAAATCATTTTTAAGACCTTAAATCACAAAGCAGTACAAACTGATATCATTTCCACAAAGTTTCCTCTTTTCAATGAGCAGGTCATTGTTTCACCTGTGCTGTGGTCTCTTCAACATAAGCACAAATAGTCGATCCCTGTGCAGTATGATTTGACAGGAATCAGGAGACCTGAGAAATCGAAAATTCCCAACTACATTGCCATCTACAAAAGGATACAGACAACACCTTGGTCTCATGCAAAGAATGAAAAAGAAAGAAATAAAAGGAGAAAAGGATGAAGGAAGAAATACCACATTAGGATGGGAAATTGAGGTGGAAATAAGGGGAAGGTGGAATGAAAGTAAGAACCATTGTATTTTATCCCATCAGAGTCCTGGGGAACATACCCCAAATTTCTAACTGCAAGTTAAAATCCCTAAACAAACAAAAAAACTGGCAAACTTCCTGGCCTTTTAGCTGCAAGTTAAAGCAGTAACTATAAACTTAGAATAAATATACTACTGAGGTAATAGTAGAGCTCATGGTAATGGACCCAAGCAGAAGTAACTTTCTAAGAAAAAGACCGATTTTAATATGAGCTTCTTGATTTTTTAATAAAGCACACAGATTTCTTAGTATATAATAAAGCTTATATCATGATATCTCTTTCCAATTTTTAAATCAAGAAAGTCCTGATCCATATTTGATAGCTGCCAATGCATCAGTAGGATTTCAAGGCAATAAGAAAAGAATTTGGGTTCATTTTACTCTCCCTAAGATTAAAGCCAGATGAACTGTTAGAAGTCACCTTGAAATGCCCAAGAATTGAGTCAAATTGAGTTTAAAAAGAACTGCTGCTCTGAATGTCAAGGTCAAAAAGGATTTCAGTCACCACTTGCAGTCTAATACTCCACTTCTTCTTTTAGACCCTTGGTCTACAGCAGGATTGCCTTCAGCACCAGCAACAATTATGTCCTTTTCTCAGCAGCTCCTGAGCCCAGGGTTTGCTAGAGGTGGCCAATGAAATGCTCTGGTGAGAGGACAGAAACTACTATCTTAGCCCCGGAGCAGGGGGAGGTATGTAGGCAGGAAACCTATCACTACCTGTTGTTCCCGGCTCTCTCCAGCTTACATGGGGTCATGTGTGCACACATACTCATACACAGAGGCAAAATACTGTGTGATCACCATTGTCTGAGGTTATTCCAGCTCCTACTTTCTGGAACTTTCAGTTTTAGCTGAAGGTAGCTCAAGACAGAAAGTATAAATGGGGAAGTAAGAGTATTATTAAGGAGCCTTGGCAGGGTGACTCAGTTGGTTGGCACATGGTCCCATACACCAAAAGATTGTGGGTTTGGTTCTTGGTCAGGGCATATACCTATGCTGTGGTTCAATTCCCGGTGGGGCACGGATGTGAGACAACAGATCAATGTTTCTCTCTCATATCAATGTTTCTCTCTCTCAGGGAAGCATAATCATGGCTGAACACTCATTTATGTGGAAGCCAGCTGGCTCTATCCTGGTTCAGGATGACTCACTTTGAACAAAGACGCTCCTCTTAGGTCTCTCATCCTCTAGCAGGCTATTTCAGCCTGTCCAAATGGCAGAAACAGGGTTTGAGACAGAAATGGCAAGGGGCACACATAACCTCTTACCCCCTTGCTCATAACTGGAAGAGGATCATTTTGGTTGCATTCTGTTGACGAAAATCACACAATTTCCTCTCAGATTAAAGCATGGGGAAACAAAGACCATGTTATAATGGAATGAACTACAAATTCACATAGGAAAGATCAGGTTCAGATGAAAAGGTAGAGAACTGAGACCATCTTTGCAATATATCTACCATATATAGAAATCATATATAGAAACATTGGGAATAAATGAAAATGACAGAAACACCAAGAAGAACTAACTGTGGCATCAAAGTATAATAATAAGAAATGACTAAATTATAAATGTCATGACAAGCATTATAATTTAGTAAGTTCAAGTCAGTAACAAAATATTTTGCATCGATTATTCTTTTTAATAATTTTTATTGAGCCACAAACTCTTTTAAACACTGGGAATACAAAGAAAACAGAAAATTAAAGTTTTTTTCCCATTTTTCTTTGCGGAAACGTTAATAAAGACACATGTAATTGTAGATGAGATAATTTTAGATAGTGCTAAAAATAAAATCAAAGAGGACATAATATGGTAGGTGCCAGGTTTGTGGTGTGGGTGGGGCTATTTTAGCTGAGGAAATCTGGACAGTTCTCTTTAAGGAAATGATACATGAGAAGAAACCCAGATGATGAGAATGAGGAAGCCTTATGAACATGTGGAGCAAGAGCAGAAATCAGTCAGCACCAAGTTACTGAGACAAGAAAGAGCTTGGCTTATTCACAAGAGAAAAAACGGCTTGTGAGATTATTGTTCACAGAGCAATACCTAAGAGTGAAATGGCTGGATCACTCTTGGGCATTTATTTAGGATAAATGAGAGCATGCACATATGCAAAGATTGATACATGAATGATCATAGAAGCTTTATTTGCATTAGTCCAAAACTAAAATGGCAACACAATTGTCCATCAACAGTGAATGGATAAACAAATTGTGGTATATTCATAGAATGGAATAATACTCAGCAATAAAAACAAATGAACTGTTGACTCATCCTATAAAATGGATAAATTTCAAAATAACAATGTTGAGTAAAAGAAGACAGGCAAAAATGTACACATTGTAAATTCCATTCATATAGAATTCCAGAAAATAAAAACTATAGTACCAGAAAATAGGTCAGTGTTTGCCTGAGGATGGATGTCAAGGGAGGAAATTGAAGGAGGGAATGATTACAAAAGGGCATGAGCAAACTTTTGAGGGTTCATTATCTTGATTGCAGGAATTGTTTCACAGTTGTTTCCATAAATTAAAATCTATGAAAATGTATACTTTACGTATGTGCAGTTTATCATATGTCAATTAAACAATTAATCTGTTTAAGAATCCTAATATATAAAAGGCCAGAGTTGTAACAACCGATCACCACCCAGCCAGCGCTGAGTTGCAGTGGTGACCCAACACTGACTGTCCAAGGGGCCGAGACCCAGAGAGAGAGGCAGGGTCTGATCCACAGCCTCAGTGGCAGCTGTTGATCAGTACTTGCTTTTTTCTGTCTCTCCCTCTTTCTTTCTGAGCTTCGCTAGAAGCCAGGCTTTTCTTTCTCTCCTGGTCTCCTTGGGGCTGTTGTTCAGCCCCACCTCTCTGATCAGGCCCAGAGACAGGCCCAGAGATGTTGACTGGGATAGGAACTGATCAATCAGAAGCAAATGTGGGTGCTGTGAAGAACCAATGGCTATCTAGGAGGCAGAGCTTCTGACGCTGACTGCCATAGACACCTACCAATAAGAACCAAATCTTTGTGCTGTGGGGAGCCAATGACTGCCTAGGAGATGCTGACCGGCATAGAAACCAAACAATCAGAACCAAATTGGCCAGAAGAGTCGGGAAGTTTGGGGCAGATCAGGCCTGCAGGGGAGGGCAGTTGGGGGCCACATCAGACCTAAAGGGGAGGGCAGTTGGGGGCAAGATCAGTCCGGCAGGGGAGGGCAGTGGCAGTGATCAGGCCGGCAGGAAGAGGCAGCTAGGGGCAATCAAGCAGGCAGGTAAGCAGTTAGGAGCCAGCAGTCCCAGATTATAAGAGGGATATCCCCAGTTGA
>NW_006292687.1:3253787-3270677 GCF_000327345.1 Myotis davidii | reverse complement strand
TAGAATTAAACCTATGAACATAAATGAGCTCTCCCAAAGAAAAGTTATAGAATAAATGTCTTCTCTCCAACTTTCAGACTTACAGATTTTAGACGCCCTACTTAGGCACAATTATATGTCATTAAATACTTTTCCTACCTACAGAAGACCAGAGAATTTATAAATTTATGCATTACTTCTTCTGTCTCATCCCTCTCATCCAGTCCATCTAGTTGATTCTACCTCCAGATATATTAGCTAAGTTTACACATTTCTCCATCTCTGCTTTCATACTTTTACACATCTTCATATTCTTTCATCTGTTACAATAAATATTGCATTTTCTTAGAGTAATAGCCAAGAATAACTCATATAAATACAATGGAATATTAGTCAGGAATAAAAAGGAATTAAGTACTGATACATGGATGAACCTTGAAAACAGTATGCTAAATATAAGAAGCCATCACAAAGGCCATGTATTCTATCATTCTATTTACATAAAATGTCAAGAATAAGCAAGTCCATGCCCTAGCAAGTTTGGCTCAGTGGATAGAGCATAGGCCCACAGATCAAAGGGTCAAGGGTTTGATTCCAGTCAAGTGCACATACTTGGATTGCAGGCTTAATCCTCAGCCCTAGCTGGGAGCACCGGCTGGAGGCAACCAATCAATGTGTCTCTCTCACCTCCATGTTTCTCTCTCTGTCTCTCCCGGTCCTTCCACTCTGCTGTGAAGAACCAATGGCTATCTAGGAGGCAGAGCTTCTGACGCTGACTGCCATAGACACCTACCAATAAGAACCAAATCTTTGTGCTGTGGGGAGCCAATGACTGCCTAGGAGATGCTGACCGGCATAGAAACCAAACAATCAGAACCAAATTGGCCAGAAGAGTCGGGAAGTTTGGGGCAGATCAGGCCTGCAGGGGAGGGCAGTTGGGGGCCACATCAGACCTAAAGGGGAGGGCAGTTGGGGGCAAGATCAGTCCGGCAGGGGAGGGCAGTGGCAGTGATCAGGCCGGCAGGAAGAGGCAGCTAGGGGCAATCAAGCAGGCAGGTAAGCAGTTAGGAGCCAGCAGTCCCAGATTATAAGAGGGATATCCCCAGTTGAAGAGGGTGCAGACTGGGCTGAGGGAAACCTCCCCTCCATGCATGAGTTTCATGCACCGGACCTCTAGTAACTAAATAATAACAATGATGTCAGTAAACATGAACCTTTCAATAAGCTCAGGTGTGAAAGAGCTTTCTTAGATGAAAGAACAGGACTACACAGAGAATAAACATAGAAAAATATCATATCTATAACTGGTACCTGGAAGGCAATCTAAATAAAGGTTACAGAAAGAGAGAAAAACAAAAACAAAACAAACAAACAACAACAAAAAAAACAGAACAATCTCTAATGAAAAACAAAAAAAAAGAAAATAAAAATACAAGGGTATGTGTATACATATATAATTTTCCTTTCTCACCAAACATACAAGGAAGTGATTGTTTCAAACCTTGAGACCAATGATATTATTAAATGACAAAAAGTAAAACTCCTCATTCTATTTACATAAAATGTCAAGAATAAGCAAGTCCATGCCCTAGCAAGTTTGGCTCAGTGGATAGAGCATAGGCCCACAGATCAAAGGGTCAAGGGTTTGATTCCAGTCAAGTGCACATACTTGGATTGCAGGCTTAATCCTCAGCCCTAGCTGGGAGCACCGGCTGGAGGCAACCAATCAATGTGTCTCTCTCACCTCCATGTTTCTCTCTCTGTCTCTCCCGGTCCCTTCCACTCTTTCTAAAAATCAATGGAAAAATATCCTCAGGTGAGGATTAACAACAACAAAAGCAAGTCCACAGAGAAAGAAAGTAGATTAGTGAGGGGCTGAGAGGTGGGGAGAGGGGAAGCAGAATGGGGAGTGACTTCTAGTCTGTACAGGGTTTCTTTTGGGAGGGGGGTGATGAAAATGTTCTCATATTAGACTATTTAGATTTAGAATTAGAATATTGCACAACTTTGTGAATATAACAAACACATAAGATTTTACACTTTAAAATGTTGAATTTCATGGTAAATGAATATTTCAATAATGAAATCTAATATCCACATTCTTAACTTGAGGAAGAAGGCAATGAAAATCTTTACTAGAGTGATAGCAGTAAAAAGAAGAGGGCAATAATGATTATATAGCTAAATTTGAAAGAAAAAATGAACCAACTTGGTGACAAATTAAAAATAGAACAAGGGAATGAAAGGAGCCAAGACAATTTTCTTAATGGAATGAGGTACATAATTTGAAAAAGAATTCCAATTGTGGGGAGAAGATCAATTCAGTCTCGAATAGTTGAGATTTGCACCAATATGAGGATTTGTTTTAAGTGAAAATGCCTTTAGGCAATTGAACATATGGGACAAAAGTTCAAGCTGCTGGAGACACAAAAATGAGAGTCATCAACTTAGACAAGGCAGTAGAAGGCATAGGGATAATTCCGGGAGAAGGGAGGGAGAGACAGAGAATGAAGGGATGGCATTCTTGCAGGAGTATTCTTCACTTAAGAGATGGTCTTACAATGGAATCTCAGAAAAGAGGAATTAACAATGATGTCAGAGAAGCGCCTTATCACAGAGGTTAAGAGAGCAGAGTTATAAGAATAATGGGAAACACAGGAGCTGTCAGTGCATTTGGGTGCAAGAAAACAGTGGAGCCAGCTGTTAGACCACGTCATTAAGTTGTGCACACTGAAGGAGAAGGGCACATCAAATCAGTATCCAGAGGAAGCAAGGGAGATTTGAAGTTCATTTGAGACTGGATTTTTAAAATGAATAAAGAATTTTCCCCAGTCTGACTGGTGTGGCTCAGTGGTTGAGCATCGAGTTATGAACCAGAAGGTCACAATTCAATTCCCGGTCAGAGCACATGCCTGGGTTGCAGGCTTGATCCCCAATAGGGCACATGCAGGAGGCAGCCAATCAATGATTCTCTCTCATCATTGATGTTTCGATCTCTCCCTCTCCCTTCCACTCTGAAATCAATAAAGACATATATTTAAAAAAAATTTTTTTAAAGAATTTTCCCCAAAGACTCACAACATATGGCCACAGAGAAAGTAATGGTAAGGAAAAGTCATTGAGCCTTAAAACATAAATGATGTGCAAAAGACCCCAGCCTAGGGAAAGGTTAATGGACACAGCAGGCAAGAGAGAGGCAGGACGATGATATGTCTCAATCCCTTCTTGAAAATTGAGTTTAAGGAAGGTTGTTTTAGTCTATTTGTAGAGTTTGGAGAGAATAACAGTGGGGCAGGATGAAAGCTTTATATCCAACTAGTGGGAGAGGCAGGACATGTAATATTTAGCAACACACACAATGAGAACAGAGTGGCGATCTCAAGTGCAGATAAATTTCCCCCATGGTGAAAATGAGACTTCTAATAACACTCTTGAGAGTGGGTACCCATTTTATACAATCACCCAGATATAGTTTTTCTCTCCATAAACTACACATACTGTTGGCTACACATTAGTCGAACACAGAAGACATCTTATGGATTTCTGCTTCCCCGATATTAATGGTTTGCTAATGCCTCTGACAGTCTATCTTTTTCCTACTTCCCCTCTTTCCTACTGCCCCACATGAAAAGACAGCCTGTCAAAAAGTGAAAATGATTTTATATTTTCAAGGCAAAGGAACCTTAAAATGACCTCAGAGGTTTACATGAAACAGTCACAGCTCCAGGATGATCGTCGAGGTTGCTGTTGACAGATAGGACTTGATGGACTGGAAATCAATTTGATCAGATGTTTTTATGGATTATAGTGGCCTTGGCTAATTACAAAAGATTGTCTTCCTAGATCCCACAGTTTTCAGAGCTGACTTTGAGCAGAAGTACACAGGATTAAGCTGCAGGCTTGACAGTTTTCCCTAATTATCTGTCACAAGGGCAACTCTTGGATCGTCTTGACACTTATGTCAAAAACAGGCTGAACTTTTATTTCTTAGGCCGCATGCCTTTCTGTCATAGTCATCTATATTTAGGTTATGGGGCTGATCAAATTATCATCACTTACCTAGGCTTGGAAGACTGGGAGAGACTGCAAATATAAAGAAATGGATATGTAAAGTTCTGAAAATTTGACATAAAGCAGATAATGTAATCATTGACATGAATAGAAATAAAATGGATGTTGTGTATATTCAACCACTCAGCTACAACTAGAAAATATGCGTTTATAACAATGTTTTAAAAGAAGGTTGCCTAGACGGTTTGGCTCAATGGATAGAGTGTCGGCCTGTGGACTGAAAGGTCCCAGGTTCAATTCCGGTCAAGGGCACATGCCTGGGTTGTGGGTTTGATCCCCAGTAGGGGGTGTGCAGGAGGCAGCCAATCAATGATTCTCTATCATCACTGATATTTCTCTCTCTCCTCTTTCTCTTCCTCTCTGGAATAAATAAAAAATGTATTTAAAAATAAAAATAAAGGAAGTTGTAAGATGTCTGATTAAAAGAAGAGATGAAGAAAAAAAATGTGTTATATGCCTTAGATTAACAAGATGTCTTACTAGAACTGATCTTTGGTAGGTTTTATAAAAATTTAGATTCCCTATCAGGGCACTAAATTGTGTTATTTCCAGGAAGAATTTGATCAATATATAGTTGAATTGAATATTTTGTTTTCTACAAGGTAACTATTTCAAAAGAGAAAGCATTATTTTGGAAAGAAAATTATTACATATGTTTTCATTTAAGATGATACTGAAACTAAGCTAAATTATAATGTAGATATTACTGAATATGAGGAACAAGGGTTCCTGATGCAAGAGTTAATCTGCACATGTGTAAGACAACCTGCCCGGCGATGGTTTTATGTGGAAACAGTAGGTAGAGAGAAGAGAGGAGGGATGGTGAAGGAGGATATCAAATAACCCTATTTTTATTTTAGCTGCATAAATTATGTCTAAGCTTTTGAGAGCAGAGTTTTGGATGGACCTGAAGAAATTGAAACCACGAAGATCTATGCAACAGGGATCCAAGCATTTTTGCTAGAGCCCATGAGCAGCAAGCTATGTCATTGAACAGGGAGAAAAAAAATCTTTCTCCTTTATCCTGTCTAGAACTCAGCATATGCCTTGTAACAGTAGGAGCTTTGGATATCATATGTATTTTTGGGAGCAACTGTAGAGTAAGGGGAGAATGAAAGACACAGTAATAAGGCTTGACCAAGAATTGTCATTCAAAAAGGCAGACTCTTTTGAAACATGCACTTATGGATGAGCTTGGCTGGCACAGCAAAGCAACTTTATAGAAGGTTAAGAGTTTATGCTCTCATTCATTCAACAAATATTAATAGTACATGTTATGCACACTCTTGATTTAGGTATTAGAGACTCATCACTGAAAAATAAAACAGACAAAAGACCCATAAACATGTGAAATTTGAAATACCATGACATTTTTGCACAAATAATATTGTGAAGTCTGGAAAATATTAGGTTACATTAGCACAATGCTAATGAAGTATAAATTCTATTATTACTTCATTGACAAAAAAAGTATTTAACTGTACTTTATTTTCCAAAAAATATGTATCTGTTCTGAAGACTTTACTTGTTGAAGAAAGGAAACTTACATGTTATCTTTCAAATTCTTATCAAATTTTAAGATTTTATACTTTTTTTCAGATAATTACTTCTGAAATTAGAACTAAAGTTACAGCAGAGACCAGAAATAGTAGGGAAAAAACAAATATATTTAAAAGTTTATGTTTTATAAGATAGGCTTACTCAGAAGGGACAGCGGTTTCATTGAGCCATTTTGGATTGTTCCTTCAGATGAGACCATAAAAACAGATGACATGTAGAAGAAACTAAGACCAGTGGCCCATAAAATCGCTGTAATCTCATCAAACACCAAGAACAATTATAGTCCAAACTTATATCACCAGACCTATCAAGTTATAATTTGTATATATCTATTTTAGAAACTGCATCATTTAACCTCACTCACAAAGGTGTGAGGAAGATTAACTAACTAGATAATTTCACAAAGTGCTTAGATAATAAAAGGTAAAGGGATAAATGCCAAGGATTATTGCTTTAGACCCTCTGCCAATGCTAAAAGACCAAAGTTAATGTTTTGTTTCATTTTCCACTGTCTGGGTAGCTCAAGTTCATTAGTTCCAAGAATGGGGGCGGTGGGAGGTGAGAAGTGTCTTTCCAGGAGAAAGAGAACATAGATTCACACCCCAAGGGGAAGCAAAGTCATGGAATTTAACAGAGCATTTTTCCACTTAAAAAGCATTGGAAGACAATTTTCTATGGGTGTCTCATGCTTCTTCATGCCTTGCAAGAAAAGGCACTGATTGCATTTGCTTTGGATTATCTTTCAAGAATGTTTATATACTCAACCTTGGAAAATAGAGATATTGTCCCCTTCCAAAGCCAGGAGCAGGTTCCTTGTAGCCTCAGAATATAAAAATAGGGTCTCCCTCTGAAACAAAGGGTTTGCATGTTTAGTACCCATTTTAAAGATTTGGATTCTCTATGCTCAGGGTCCCTCTCATGTCATATAACTCACCTGGACCTCTTTGTGTCATCTGGCTCTCTATGCCATGCTGTGCAAGCAATACCATTAGCTGATAATCTAACAGTATTGTCCTAAGTAATAAAGTCCTTTGTCTCTGATCCAGGAGTCTCATGTCTTCTGTTAGCATCTATGAAAGTGTGGTTGGCTAAATTGCTAGCCTGATAGCAGGATAAAATCTCAAAGCTTTGACAGGATATATATGCATATGTATATTTATATTCATTTAAAATAAGTATCTTCTGGTGGAAAGTCTCTGAAAGGATTTGAGATTTATAGTCAACATTGTCCTTAGACCCCTGTAGAGAAGTAATCATAAGAGACAGGGAAAGAAATTTTAAAACTTGAGCAAAACAACACGTAACCATGAAACCTGATTTCACTTGATGTGGAGGATTAGCTCATCAAGGTCTTGCTCAGACACCCTTTCCTCTTGCCATTCCATTCACTTTCCTTCTCAACCCTGCACAGTCACTCACTAAATGATTGCCATCCCGACCCCTTCCTCTTTCACCCCAAGGCTGAGACTGTGCTCCCCAAAGCTCATTCTCTGGCTTCTGATTTATGATTCTGACAGCACTTCACTGAGTGAGGCTTCATGGAAAATTATGTCATTACACAAATTATACAAATTGCCATTAACTGATGTAATGTACTATAAAGAACTGGAAGCATAAATAAAAAAAAGTATCTGAATTTCCCTTCTACATGTTTGTAATATGTTATCACGTATTTTTCAATTCAGTTAATATATACGCCATTAGAAGAAACAACATTGTTTACCACATTTATTTTACTCTTCCTTATTTTCAATCATTTACTACTTTTCTTGTTAAAGTACTTCTTTAGTAAGAATTTAGAAATATAAAACATTTCTGAAATATCAAATATGCCACTATATCTAAAGTTAGAAGAGGAAAAATTAAAGGTTGAATGCCATATTTTTAAACAAGAAACTTTTATTTAGTGTGATCGCATATGGACTGAAAAAAGTTCAAGGCGGTAAGGAAATCAGGCTGTGTGTAACTTCTCTGATGGGTGATATGAATAAAAGCAAAGTGCAAAGTAAGATCTCTCCTGATTTTTCCTCTTAGTATTAGCCCTGACTGTCGACTTCCAGACAGACATGTGAATTTGGATTCTGGTCTACCTGTTTATGTTTACTGATGACAGCAAAAATTTGGAGAGGTAATCCAATTACAGTGTCTCAGATTTGTCCTGGATCACCTTATGTAAATGTGGGAGTTCTTTCCTTGCTAGGTAGCCTCTTGGTTGAAGTAGAGGTGAAACATAGAGGTGGAATCAGCCAATCAAACAAGCCTCACTGAGTAGTTCACATTACAGATCTAGAAGTTGAGGAAATTTAAAAGAATGAAGTTGCAAATAAAAGAAAAGGGAGCAAAAGGGCATTGGAGAGAATGTGGAATTTAGTAAGGGAACAAAGACAGACAGTTATTACATAATTTCTCTGACTATAATTTCTTCCTCACACAATCCCACTTGCCATCTCATACTTCATCCAACTTCACCATATGCTGACCTAGCCATTCCCCTCCCACTTACTTTCAAAGCTTAATTTCTCCTGTCCAGAATCCACAATCTAGTCTTACCAGATCTATAAAATATTTTCTGCTATTCTCCCAAAAATAATCTCCACCCAGATGGGCCAGTAGACTAAGTCTATAGGTAAGATCAACCACTAACTGTCTTTCAAGCACACCTCCCTATCTTCTTCATACTCATCACTCAAAACATAAATGCTCAGGAAAAAAATGACAAATCAAACTACATTAATGTTAATGTATAAGTATCTCATGAGATATCCTTCCCTGAGAGCAGAATTAATTATAAGGAGAGAATCAAGAACATTAATGCATCTAAAAAGGACAGAGAGAAAAAATGAAAGGTAACATAATTCGAGGGATGAACATCAACCTCAACAATGCCTATTAAGCCAGAGAATCTAGATCCTTGTCCTGAATCTTCATTTGCTATTACAAATGATAAAATAGCTACAGAATCAGGTAATGCCAATAACACATATAGAAAAAAAGTTTTATATATATAAAAAAAATTATAAATCTGACTCTCATAAGGAACCTCTGACTTGGGTTTATGAATCATCAAATGTTAGCTTTCATAGGAGCCCAGAATTATTACTTCAGGACAAATGGTATCCTTAACAATCAACAACACTGATATGCTATGGAGGCTGAATATATAAAGGCTTAGAAAATTGAACAAGTCAGAATGAAGCCTGAGGCAGTTGTTTTGATGTTTCCACAAAAGCTCCAGATCTCACTGTTGTTTGTTGGTTTTTATGTTAATAGAAAAATTGCTTAATATTCCAAAAAGTTTTTTTAGAACTGAGTTGGCTTATATGTTCATGATTTCTAAGTGAAAACAGAGCTATGAACAGGACTTAGAAGTTCTTTGTAATAGAATTTGGGTATAGTCATGAAGCTCAACTCTTCTCCCTAGCAGAGAATCCCATACTTGCTTATCACTGTCCCCAATTGAAAGAGTATGAGAATGAATTGTAGGATGATAGGAGTTGATAAACATGTACCTGGCCATAGGTACAGAATAACAGAGCACAGAAGTTAGGTTAAGAAAGAGAAATCATATAAATAACACAGGATTATGTTTTTGCTTCTGTTTTTATCGATTTCTTTTTATCAATTGTAGGTTTTTTAATTCAGCACTGTTGATATATTAGGACTTTTTTTTTTTTATTGTAGAATACAATGTCCTGTGCATTGTAGGGTGTTTACTCACAGCCTTGATTACTATCTCCTAGTTGCCAGTAAAACCCTTCCCCCAAGTTGTGAGAATCAAAATTGTCTCCAGACATTGCCAAATGTCACCGGACAGGCAAAATCACCCCTGGCTGAACACCATTGCTCCAGGGAGGCCCAACTGAATCTATACAATTGCTAATACAACCATTAAGATTTTGAAGGATTGAGTGTGTGCCCTTAGTCATTTTCCTTTTTCTGGGCTATCTTTTTGCCATCTGTAAAATTAAATGCTCCAAAACATTTTCCTGCTATAAGACTGGATGAGTTTAAGGGTTCTATTCCATGAAGGTGCTTCACACATTTTGTGGTTTCAACCAGAAAATTCAGTGAAGATTTTGTTATGAGTTACCTAAGATAGAGCTCAAATTTGCATTATGGAACCATCTCTTTTCTGAAGAAACTTGGAGTAATTTGGAGTTATTAGAGAAGGAAATACATACATAGTAAGTGATGATGGTATTTATGGTTGTTATGATAAATTTTGGATACATCTCTTTTCTAGTGAAACTTGGTGTTATCTGAGAAGGAAATATTAAGTAAGGATGGTATTTATGGCTATTTAAATAGATTATAAACTACAACAATAAGAACACTTGAAATGTGACAACATAAAATTTATTCAAAATATTATGGAAGACATAAACTCATGGAAGGAGTCTGTGAGTCAAGGTAAGAGAGTTCCATGAAAATCCAACTCCTTTGCACACTGCAATTAAGAATGAATTAAGTGGAACTGGGACATGTTTTTATTTGTAATATGTTATTAAGGGTCTTCCATTCTCTAAGACATCAGGTTTCTCTCTCCTTTGGATTAAGATATAAGCAATATTATGTTATTCAATTCAAAGAAACAGAAGCTCCTCGGGCCCCTACAATATCTCCAAGGCCTACTCACTATGAAGGCCAAAAAATAAGAAGAAAAATAGAACATAAGCTCTGTCACTAAGAAGCTTAAAATCCAGTTAAAGTTACAGGATTAACCCAATGGATTTAATAACAATAATACGATACTATGTATTTAAGTACTAAATTGTACTTAAGCATCACAGGAGGGCTTCAGAAAGAAGAAGGTGCTGCATTAGGTGAGAGGCAAAGCTTAGAGAGTCTAGGATTCTATGTTTGAAAAGAGGCATAAAACATATGCTTAAATCACATCTGAATAGTATTTTGCATTCTATTTGACGATAAATAAAGGTTGAATTAAATAGGTACATGATTTAGAGTTGCTTGACATACTTTTAAAGAGTAGGAATGTTGTAGCTTACCTAGATTTCATTGACAGTGATAAAGTCATTTGAACGTGTGGAGCCCTCTTAGAATTTGTTAATATTTATGAAAATTTCACTTCATACAATATGAGCTACACATATTTACGTACATGGCATTTTAAGTAGAGATGCTTCTAATTTTCCTTGTATATGTTTTTTTGAACTTCATTTTCTCAGGGTGTAGGGATCTGGCCTAGAGGCCAGAGAGAGGAAGCAATTGAAAATGTAGGAGTTGCTGGTGAACAACGAGTCAGATGAAATATTTCTCCTCAGATCACTCTGTATTTCACATGACAGGTCCCTGCTAGTGACTAAAACTGCCTATTGAAGAAGGCCCATTCTTAACTTGTTTCTTCCTTAGTAACACACCGGATTAGCTTTTGCTAATAATATAGAAATCTAGAAGTTGTCTTCTAATTCATATTAATAACTAGGACACCTATTTCATAGATCTTCTAGTGTTTCTAATTTTCATCCTGCTTCCAAAGGGGTTCTGATTAACTGAAGCCCCATAACACCAAACTTTGATGTCAAATACTGAATTCCTCCTGGTCTAAAGCAATCATCAAATTGAAAGTTCCTTTTGAAACTAGTAATAGTGTCTTTGAACCTCTGTATCTGTGGAATATCCCAGCCAAAGGGGGTGACAGTAGTTAATATATATCTCATTAGGTAGCTTTAAAGATGAAACATTCTCCTTCATACAACACTAAAAATACCCCTCTGTTTGTTTAAATCGTTTTAATGTTCATGTCACAATCAAATGGGATAAGCTTGAAAAGTAATTTTATTTTGGCCAAAGGGGTATATTTGTATACTAAAGCAATTAAGAATGAATTAAGTGGAATTGGGACATGTACTCTTCCACTGAATGTAATTGGGTGACATTACTTCTATAGCTCCGGCTTCTGCTCTTACTTCATTTAATTGCTCTGATACTTACTAATGGCATGACTTAGACAAATCACATCATGTCTGAATCTCTATCTCCTCATTTTTAAAACTAAATAATCACTTTGACCCTCCCACCCAATTCTAAGAATCGGTAAGTATAATTTTAACCTCTACTGTCACCAAATCTTGTATGCATTAATATACATAGTGATCTTACTTTTTATGATGCAGTGTTTGAAACGCTAATTAGGTTTGGGGGATATTTATTATTTGTAATAAATAGCATTATTTATTTGAACATCTAACTTTTTCAGTTGAATTTTAAATATTTTAGGATAAGTTTAATGCTATGTATATTTTAGATCTTTTCAGTGCAATGACTCATATCTACATCAATAACATTTGATTTATTAGAGCACTTGATTCCATAATAGGATGTCTCTAGGGTCCAGGGAGTGGAAGAAAGGAACCAATATTAATTAAGCATTTGCTGTGTCCAAAACACTTGTAAGGTAGGTAACATGTTCCCTCATTATAGCAAAGAAAACTAAAGGGAGTAGTAAGTGTTGGATCCAGAATTTACCCACAAATGTCTGATTTCAATAGCCATTCATATTTTCTATTAAACACATAAGTGTGTGTTATTTTGTTTGTTTGTTTTCAGAAACAACATCTTAATCTTACAATTTTGCCTGGATTGTTTATTTTTGTTTGTTTGAGTACAGTGTCATGGCTAACTATAAAATCAGTATTCTACTGCTTTCTCCTCCTTATCATACATGCATACATAAACACACAGCACACACACATACTCACCAGAAATAGAACTCACCACTTAGGGTAAAAAATAAGTAAATAAGAAACAAAATTCATTTCACTTGCTCTGCCTTTTAATCTTCCTTTCATCTCTCTATTTTTCTGATAGAAAACCAATCATTACTAAACAAAAAAAGCTAATACTGTAAAAAATAATAAAACTAAACATTTATTAATGATAATTGACTAGTGCTTTAAATTCTAGAATGTAGAGGACACTTGAAAACTCTTAAGCTAACATGCATAGGGGAAGAGGAAAAATAATTTACAATGGAAGAAAAAACTAAGACCAAGATCTTGCTATAACTATTGGAAATGGAATTGTGAACCTGGAGTTTGTAACTTGCTATGATGTAGGTAGATGCTCCGGTATTGACCAATGCAATCACAAAGGCAACCAACATCATGGGGTGGGGGTAAATAAAAATTTAAGAGAAATTGCCTATATCTCTCTCTTTCTGCTGTCTTGGTCCTTCCACTGGTGAAATCCCTTATATGTTGACACCAAGAGCGCTCAAATTGCTCTGTTTCTTTCTCACTTCCACCAGCAACTGCATTTGTCCAGAGATTTTAATATACCATTGTGAATATAACACTTTAATTCAATTCTTAAATTCCTAGACTGCATTATACTTAAACCAATCACAGAGTTATATGATGCACTTAATGCAAAGCCTCCTTGGCAAGTAAAGAAGGGGGCAAGCAAGAATACAGTATAATTGTGAAGTTTCAAAAGATTGGGACAAAGTTGTGCTTGGCTCTTAGTTTGCCCATGAGCTCTTTCCCATCAATACTGAAACTTTGATTCAAAGTCTATTCTTGCTTTTTTATCTATGTTTGATGATGTTGACATTTAAATACTAACCATGTATTTAAAAGGTTTCTCTTAGGAAATACATTGGTCTTAGTATGTGCATCTATTCTCATATCATACACTAATAAACCACATAATCCCTAGTAATTTATTTATGAGTGTCAGTTATTTTATCCATAAGTAAGTACATTGAAATGTATGTGCCTTTCCTTTCATCTCTAAAATGCTAAGGATTACCACTCATTTGTTCATTCATTTATCCATTCTTGGTTATTATTAACTATTGAGGGGTTTTGTTTGTTCTTTGTTTTTACATAAACTAAGTATTGTTACTGGTCTTTTAAGACAAGTTTGAAGAGGAAGGTGCTCACATTATTGAGAACTCACTCCTTAATAATGTACATACTAGATTTCAAGCTGCATATTCACCTTTACCTCACATGTAATCTCAAAGTTACCCTAAAACCACTTATGCATGCCAAATCCTAACATCTTACTTCCTTGTCCTCCTCACTCCCAACAGCTTTTTGTCCATATCATATGACTCATTCACTTCCATGGTTACAATCTTGATCTTACCATCATCAATACTTCTGAAATACTCAATCATAGTTATGGTTACTTTTTAATCATAATCTTGTCATCACAAATCATTAATTCTAATTCTTCACATTCACTCAGTTGATTCTGTAACTTTTTTTATTCTCTGACATCCCGACATTAAATTTTCTTACATGTTTATCTCTGTTCTTAACCTACAGAGACTCTATGGCTCAGCAATATAAACACACACTAGGAAGTACCCTTCATACTCCTGTCCTATGCCCTATAAATCCTCTTTCAAAAGTCCAATCTTTGTTAAGTCTAGCTGGCTTTTTACTCTATGTGTATATCTGAAAAACTGAATATGATTATAGGAGATCACAAAACTGTTGACTGGTTTTATGATGAATTTATCAACATGTCAAGATAATCTTACTATACCTTCCCAGTAAATTTCTTTCTCATTGTAAAAAATATTGTGTTATACATTCTACTTTCCTCTCAAATACCCAAAGCTCCATCTTTAGTCCATCATTCACAGCTCATGACATCATCTTATTTTTCATTAAGAAAATAGACAAAAAGAAAAGTGATCTTGTCTATCCATCAAGTGGTCCATCACTTTGCATACATCTCTGCCTAGAGTACTTTTCCTTCTCCTTTGTTATAATAAAGCAATTGGTGCTGCTTCTATCTAAAACCAACCCCTCCAGATGTATACCTTGAATCCTCATCCCCTTCCTACTACTCAAGGCCAAACATTGACTCTACAATTCTTTCCTCACCCACCTCTCTTATATCATCTCTTAAAACAGAACCTTTCCTCAATTTAAAACACACACACACACATGCTTTAGTATGTTGTAAGAATCCTTCAATCTCATTATCTTCTCAATCATTTGTGTGAGTGAAACTAATAAAAGATTTTCTTTACTCCATGTTCTCACCTCCATTCCCTCTCAACTCACTATTATCTTATCTTACTTAAGTCTATACTACTCTACAAATAGCTCCTAACAAGATAATTGACTACCTTTTTTATATATCTGAGTATTAATCTTATGTTCTTCACTATCAACAAGTTTTATCAATCTTAATTCCAGAATATATCTGGAATATGTTCAGTTCTTACTATCTATATTATAACTAATCCAAGCTACCATCACCTGCCATCCAGATTAACATTGCCTCCCACCTGGTTCCTCTTGCCCCTCTTCATCATCCATTCTCCACTGCTTTTACAAAAGCCAGAATAAGCTTTTGAAAGCATGCAAGTATATCAGCCTCTCCTCAACATGCATACACTTACAACCCTCGAAGGCAGTGGTTCTCAACCTTCTGGCCCTTTAAATACAGTTCCTCATGTTGTGACCCAACCATAAAATTATTATCATTGCTACTTCATAACTGTAACATTGCTACTGTTATGAATAATAATGTAAATATCTGATATACAGGATGGTCTTAGGCGACCCTTGTGAAAGGGTTGTTCGACCACCAAAGTGGTCGCGACCCACAGGTTGAGAACCGCTGCTCTAAAGGCTTAGAGGAGTTTGTCTGTAGAAATAAAAAAAAAAAAAAATGTTATGGTTTCTTGTAAGTGGTTTGAATCCTAGGAATGCAAACAGATCATTACAGATCACAAGTTGTATGATCTGCCTTGATGGAGCCATATAGGAACCTAGAAAAGAGTATGAATTCTAAGATAAGAAAGTCATCAAATGAGTCACACTGATGCCTCCACCCAGGTGGGATTCACCAGTGCTAAATAGGATAAAGTCTAAATTAAATTTCCTTTTACTTATTTATTTATTTATTTATTGCTTAAAGTATTACAAAGAGTATTACATATGTCTCCTTTATTTTTTCCCCAGCCCTTGACAATCCCCTGGCCTCCCCTACCCCCCAGTGTCTTATGTCCATTGGTTATGCTTATATGCATGCATACAAGTCCTTCGGTTGATCTCTTACCCACCCACTTCCTGCCCTCCCACCCTCCCTGGCTTTCTTATTCTAGATGAATTTAAATGGTCAACAAGAGGGAGTTCAGGATATAAATATGGTTCTTCTTTTCAGGATAGTAAAAGCTAAAATGGAAATATTTTCAAAGTCCAAGCACCTCTCCAAAGAATACCAAAAAAATCAGTTTCTATTTGTTATTTAAGTACTGTACAACTTAGTCTATCTCAAACTGTGCTTTTGTGTCTAGAAAAGCCTGGCTACAAATTAGCACTGACTTGCCTTTGTTAGGCCCAGAGGTATTTAGCCCACACTAGAATGCATGGTCTTTTACTTGCATGAATACCTTCAAGAAGCAAAACAAAGTGAAATTTTAAAAATAGAGCTTCAAAGCCTAAGTAACAAAGCAAACAGAATGCCCATTTGATTTGGCCACTTCTCTATCTTAGGGATCATGCTATCGATCCACAGCACATAGATAAACTGCAATGCATGACCACTCATTGTCTGAGATAATCTTGCTTTTGCCTGCACAGCACCTCACCTGGCTTCATGTATAGCAAGCAATACTTAGGAAATGAGGGGGGCTGTGGCAAAGCCCTGGATAAAGAAAGGCACTGCTCTTTGTTTCATAGACCTCACTCTCTTCTCAGCTTTTCCTCCCTCTGCCTTTCATTTCTGTGTTTGCCGAAGAAAAGAATTAATAGAGTGGAAGTTTTAGATCTGAGGCAGGTGTCATTGGCACCGATGCTTTTTTCTCAACCTATTCTCAACTAAGTGGCAGGTCACTGGGAGACTGTCTATATGCTAAGTTGCTCTTTTGCTGAAGGCTTTTCTGAGAGGGGAGTCATATTTGCCAACTGCTAAGACACAAACATTTTATCTGTCCTAACTTTAGAATCCCTTTAAAGCTGTTTATTCCCATGTCGAGATTAAACAACAATTTTAAATGACCAGAAAAATAAGTAACACTTGGAATGTCTCCAGTGAGTGTGCTCCCTTGTACAGTCCTATACAGAACTTATTTCCAGCCTCCCTCTTCCCTGTGCCTGTAGAATGGGCATTGCCTCACAGGTTGCTGAGGAGGAGGATATATGACCGCTTTTTAAAATGTATTTGTATTGATTTCAGAGAGGAAGGGAGAGGTAGAGAGAGAGATAAACATCAATGATTAGAGAGAATCATTGATCATCTGCCTCCTGCACACCCCACACAAGGGGCTGGAGCCTGCACTCTGTGCATGTA
>NW_006292687.1:3251699-3253629 GCF_000327345.1 Myotis davidii | reverse complement strand
TCACCTTCATAATGTTTTAATGTCTTGAAATCAGAGACTTAGCCATGATTTTCAGTAATCTATTCAAATATTAAAGAAATGTTAGCACCAGAGCAGAACATTTCAGACATCTTGTTCTGACAGCCCCATTTTGCTCTGGCAACCACTAACTATAGCATTTTGTAACATTTTGCTCTGACGTCAGTTGCATTTACAAAATAATATCTTCCTAACTTAAAATTTAGGATTAAGACTTTATGATTTCTCATAAGAGTGGAAGATTCTGGACCTGAACATTGTGGACAAGGCCACGTATAGAAAACACAAAAGGTGAGTGAAAAGAAAAAAGAACAAAAAATAGAGAAATGTAAACATATTAGAATACTTTCCTGCCATTAGAACCAAAAAAGTATTTTATGGAAATGGAAGATGATTGTGAGTATAAATTTCAGAGACCACAGAGAATAAGTAGCAAAATCAGGCCACAGGCAATTGGTGACTAAAAAGTCACCAGATATCTTTGTGAAACTGATACCATTGTAATTAGTTAATAATAATAGGAAAGGAGCAAAGGAGGAGGCCAGACATTATAACCATGGTCATTTGAGCAGCTTCACCAGGAAGTTGCAATTTCACCCTCCCCAGGGAACCACCAACTCATTCCCCAGTAATCACTGGGGAAAGGAGTTCACCAAAGCGGATATAAAATCATGTATAGTGAGTCAGGGAGACTAGACAAAGTGCCTGTCAGTCAAGCTTGGGAGCCATGGATTGGCTAGAGTAGGTGGGGCTACTGGGAGCCCATGCAAATTTGGGAATACATAGTCCTCTAAACAAAGGAGTTCTCTTTCTTAGATCTTGGGTCTCTTGCATTTGACCATGCGCCCCACGGCCTTGTGGACTCCACATGCAATGGACTGATGGACTGCAATGAGGAACACAAACAAAGCTAGCCTGATGCTGGGCTGGACGCTGCTCCAATATGGAGTGAAAATTCTGGACACTGGCTTTGATTCCATAGAAGCCACAGTTAACCTTCCTCCTTGGGGAGGGACAAAAGGAAGTGGGGCCTTGGAAACTGATAGGTTTGGTTCCACAGAAATAAAGCTTCCTACAATATCTCATTCTCTTGTGCAACTTCAGAATATTATTTTCTCAGGATATCATAAGAAACACATTCCCCACTGATAATAAAACCAGCATCAATTGAGTGATGGGGGGCAAAATCCAGACTTCAGGGTGCAATGGAGCAGCAGGATATGAAAGGTCTTAATAATAATGATGTTTGCCTTGGCATGTATCCACCATCCACCTGTCTATAGCTATCAAAAGTCATGAAGAGAGAGATATAGGTATATATATATATGATGATTAATTATACACAGATAAGACTATAGACATAGATTAAAGATAGAGAGAGATAGAGAGATAGAGATATGTAGACACACATACTAAGAAAGATATAGGATCACACTTAGCATTCAGTATATCTACTCCCCTGCCTTAGGAGTCATTAGAGATTGAGATTGGGTTTCTTCAATTCCAAACAGTATTCCTTTCTTCATTTTGTTTCACCACCTTCCTCTGAATTTTACATATTCAATCTGAATACCCCCACAGTGATGAACAAAGTGTTTGCATTTTACTGGCATAAGATAGTAAGTGTTTTAGAAGTCATTATACCACATACAGGAAGATTTTGAATAATCCTTCAAAATGTCAAGGCACATACCACATAAGCAATTGTTAAATATATTTTGTAGGGGAAGAAGTTAATTTAAAGCACTTGCGATATTTAATGCCACTCAGGACAGTTGGGAAAAAATTCTAACACTCCGATGTACTTATCAATCCATAATGTCCTTTCTGAGGTTAGAATGAGCCCCAAGCAAAATGCTGCCACCATGGAGACTCATTTTTGAAAGCCCCAGCCCCCAAAGTTCTCAGTATG
>NW_006292687.1:3246870-3251651 GCF_000327345.1 Myotis davidii | reverse complement strand
TTAAGTGGCTATATGCTCTAAGCTCACGCTTAAATAATACCAGGGATTTTTAGCTAATAAGGGCTTAAAGTATTAACTCAAAGAGGGTATTTGCACTTCAAAAGAGAACTCAGGAAGACAAAATACTTTGAGTTCCAAAGTGGAAATGGACAAAGATTTCATATCAAGCTATGTTTACATTGTTGGGAAAGATTTTTGGAATGCTGAAGAATTTTGGCATCCCTTAAATTTTACATGAATGGTTTGTTATCAGACTAGAAATTATTAATATTCGGGGAACAATCTTTCACTCTCACCTGGCCATCTTTGAATGCAATTGAGGCCATCTTTCAAAAACTAATTCCAAACAGCTGAGCTAAGTTTACATAAAATGGACCTGGAGAGTATTATTATACTAAGTGAGAAAGTCAGACAGAAAAAAGACAAATACCATATGATTGCACTTAAATATGGACTCTAATGAACAAAATAAACTAACAAACAAAATAGAAACAAACTCATAGATACAGAGAACAGACTGATGGCTATTAGAAGGGAGGGGGTGGGGCCTGGGTGAAAAAGGTACAGGTATTAAGAAACAAAAAGTGATAGACACAGACAACAGTATGGTGATTACCAGAGAGGAAGGGGTTGGGGGAGGGGGAAGGTAGAAGAGGCTAAATGGTGGAATAAATGGTGATGGAAGGAAACTTGATCTTGATTGGTAGGGACATAATACAATATATAGATGTGTACTATAGAATTGTACACCTGAAATCTATGTAATTTTATTAACCAATGTCATCTCAATAAATTCAATATTTAGAAAAGGTAGAACAACAACAAAAAAGTAATTTCCACCTCTGTAGATGTCTATCAAAAATTAAATTTTTTGCATGGCCATTGTGGCTTAGTAGTTGAGCATCAACCTATGAACCAGGAGGTCATGGTTTGATTCACAGTCAGGGCACATGCCAGGGTTGCTGGCTCAATGCTCAGTAGAGGGTGTGCAGGAGGCATCCGGTCAATGATTCTCATCATTGATGTTTCTATTTCTCTCTCCCTCTCCCTCCTCTCTGAAATCAATAAAAATATTTTTAATTAATTTTTTTTTCCAATAAAAAAGTCCACAGCATTCCTTACTCAGTCAAAGGTTTTGACATTTTAGTACAGTAGGCACTGAAATATATTCAACAGATTCATTCACTGGTATCTCTTGTTTTACCTTTCAAGGAGTTCCTGGCATCTTAGATACCAAGAAAATTAATTTTTATTATATCCTGTGCAAGATAATGATTTACAAGGTTGATGCAACATCAACAGTAAGTTTTATAGCTTTAATATAAAATCCTCATGCTTTCCTCATATCTTTAGGGGGAGGGGAAACAATATTTCTTTAGGCTTATTTTAGAGACAGTTTATCATAGTGGAGTATTTGTCTGAAAATAGTTATTAGTTTGCTGTCACTTCATGTAAGTCATTAAGCTTTTCTATGTCTCAGTTTCCTAATTCCTAAATATAAAATTCTCTCAATGTAAAAATAGAGAGTTGGGATAGTTGCTCTCCATTTTTTTTTTCTTCTGCCACCTGGATATGTCACTTTTCTGAACTCTTTAACAATTCTAGTAATTCCTCCTCTGGGGTGGTGGTGGGGGGAAGCTCTTAACTCTGGTGATTGCATGTCAGTCGCTCATTTGCTTGTTAATATTTTCCTCAAGTGGTGACTGTGCCTCAGAGTAGATATGTAATGCAACACTACTCCAAACCTAGATTAGGAAGAATGAAATAATCCCTGAATCTCCCAGGCAAGACTAGAACTGTGAAGTAAGGTTGCTATATGACTAGGGGCTGCTTCTTCAGTATTATTATTATTTTTTTTTACATAACTAAATTTGTAATTTTCTGAAGTAGCCTTCTCCTGATGCCATAAACCTTGATGTCTACAAGAAACAGAACAGAACCTGGATACATGGTCACTGGGTAGACTTGCTACATCATGCCTCCCTTTGCCAATTACTTTTATCTCCCTATTATCACCCTTCTCCGGGAGTGTCTAGTGCTCTGAAGTTGGCCCCAGGACAGATTATCAACACCTGGGGGCCTTCCTGTAAGCCCTGGAAAGGGGGCGGAACCATATCTGCAAGACAAGACCCCAGAAGGTTATAAAAAGTGAAGCCTCTGCGTGTTACTTCACTCTGATTTGGAAATTATTCCCGGAATCCATTAGTGTTAATAAAGGGCGTCCCTCCCTTTCTCTAGAAAGCATGCTTGGTATTTCTTTGCTCTTTTGTAACAGAGGTTCCTCCCAACAAGATCTTCTAGTTCCCAATCCCTCTTCCCGTGCTTACCCACAGATGGCGCTTCATCTAGGCCTGCCAGGACATAAATGATTCCATTAAGAGGACTACCTCTGTGTTCTCTTCTCTCATGGAGCTGGATTAATTATACTAGGTATATGGAAATATGTTCCCAGTATAATACAAATGGTGAATATTAGGATATGTCTTATTTTATTTACTCTCCTTCAAATGCTAAAATGGCAACTGTGTATCACTTTAGTTCAAATCATTCAGTAGTTGAAGACCTAATAATGGGGTCAGTGTATTTTTTAGCCAAGTGCTTATTTGTATGGGTTTACTATAGTAGTGCATGTGGTAGAAAGTCTTTTAGTTCTCTGATATGTTTACCTCTTAAATTTTGTACACTGTCTATATCCTTCAGTTAGACAAGACTAGTCACTGCTCCCAATAGCTATTATCCATTTAAAAAGTCCATTCTCCCATTGACTCAGGTTTAAAACACAGCTTAAATTTAACGTTCCTGATTCTTCACCTCTATAGAATTTTGTTTGTGTCTACCTCATTGGATTATGAGAATCCAATGAAATAAGTGCACATAAAGCACTTAGCATAGTGAAATTGTAACCATTATTACATTTTTTTCTTCTCTTCTCTTTAGCATTGAAAGAAATAATTAACAAAACTATTAGTCAAATTAGCAATGAGCTGAATTAATCTAAATTAATATTTGTTAATTGGATAGAATAAAAATATAGAAAACAGAGCCCAAGAGGAGAGATGGAGAAAAAGACAGCAACGGTCCAAAGAAACATGACAAAACCAAGACTAATGTAGGAATTTCAGCAGATCTCTGGCAGATTCTATGGTGAAATCACCCAAAAAAGTGACTGTCTTTCCTATTTCTGGGTCAATTCACTTTTCCAAAGGAATATTTAAAAACCGAAATAAAGTATTGTAGACATGGCTGCTATATTTTTGCAGGAGTTTTATGCCTTTACATTTTTACATGACTCAATCAACGTTTCAGCTTTTCTTTTAAAATCCTTTCCTTTTCCCATTAGTCTGTTAATAATCGTTGCTTCCTGGCATCCCCATTTTGTCAGGTTATTATGCATTCCTCAGCATTGTGAAAAATGAAAAGTGGAAAAATCACATATTTTTCAGCTGACTTAACACTCCGTAAAGTGCTGAAATTATTAATTGAACATCTTGATTATAAATTAGGTGGAAATAATGTTGAAGAAGCAGCCCCTAGTCATATAGGATTATTATTAGGGCAACACACTGAATGATTTGAATTTCATTCTGGTAGTAGTAAATATAGTTAATGCCAATGAATATGAGCTCATAGATTTTGGCTGAATATCAACCAAATCAAGCAAGCAACTGCCTTTGCAATTTTGAGGTTTGCATCCTAAAACCTTGTGACTGTTGCATCTTTGCCCTCCTAACTGCTTGAGAGCTATATCCAGAGTTTAGAGCCAAGCTAATGGCCATCTGCCTCCTGGAAACATTTAATCCAAAATCACAACATTTTTAAAAGCAGTAAAATTTGCTCCACTAATTTCTAAGTGGTGATAATCCAAAATAAAGCCTGCTATATATTCACCTTTAAATAGTAGCATGAAAAATGTATTCATCTTGGGCGAATTAAAGCATAATCCACACTTTAACAAGTGTTTAACTTGCTAAAGATACTAAACTAACTTCAATCTCAGTAAAACTTACTGGCATATCACATTTAATGCATATTACATATATTTACATGTCCTACTTGTTCTTTTCTAAAGAACCCTGACTGATACTAACCCCCTCAATTCCTTTCCTCTAGTGGCTCTGCCACTGTCATCTTCCTCATTTACCTGTCAGAGGAGAAAGCACAGAAAATATGCCAAGAGGCACATACCTGAAAGGGTTTTATGGATCTGGAAGTGGCAAATGGCATTATCTGTTCATCCTATCTATTCATAGAGAAACATGGTAATTAACCATAACTTCGCTACCCTTCCCATTGGCTAATCAGCGAGATATCTAAATTAACTGCCAACATAGATGGCAGCCGGCAGCCAGGCAGCTGAAGTGAACAGGAGGCTTGCTTGCTCCAGTGATGGAGGAAGCCAAGGTTCCCCGCCTGCCGCTGCTGGCCTCTGAGCTGCACTCTAAGAAACAATGTTGCAAATATAGAAGTTAAACCAGCCAGCCGGCCCAGCTGGAGTTGAAACAGTGTTTCAATTATAGAACCCAAACAAACCAGATACCTGCTTTCAGTAGCCAAGGTCTCAGAGCTGGAGCAGAGCCTCAGAGCTAAAGCCAGCTCTCAGTTCCAGTGACAGCCATAGAAGGTAAATAAATCCCAGAATAAAAAAAGAAAAGAAAAGAGAGATTGGGAGCTTCAGTCACCTGCCCCCAACCTGAAAACAGCCCTCATCCCCTCACCCACGCTGGCCAGGCACGCCAGTGGGGACCCCACCCTGATCCAGGACACCCTTCAGGGCAAACCAG
>NW_006292687.1:3238763-3246792 GCF_000327345.1 Myotis davidii | reverse complement strand
CGGGAGCCTCTCCTGCCTCCTCAGCAGTGCTAAGGATGTCCGACTGCAGCTTAGGTCTGCTCCCTGCTGGCAAGTGGACATCCCTCGAGGGCTGCCGGGCTGTCAGAGGGATGTCTGATTGCCAGCTTAGGCCCAATCTCCCAGGGAGCAGGCCTAAGCCATCAGGTGGTCATCCCCCAATGGGTCCCAGACTGTGAGAGGGCACAGGCCGGGCTGAGGGACCCTCCTTACCCCCTGAGTGCATAAATTTTTGTGCACCAGGCCTCTAGTATTCCTATAAGATACTTAGTCACCTGGCTATGCCTCAGTGCTGGAGAAGCGGGGAAATGTCTTCTAAATGGACTCCAAAATAGAGAGTAGCTTTTGGTGAACAGCTAATGTTCTCTACTAACATTTTCAGTAATATGATATATATCACAATGTTTGTAAAATTGCATTTTATCGTTCAATCATTTAATGAGGCTTCTAAGGTGTCTCAGGTTTGGATGGAGAGAAATGGAGGAAACGTCATTGTAGGCTGCTTGAATAGAGCAAGTTTGAAGAGAGTGGGAAGAGTAGGAAAAAGTGGAAAGAGAGGAACCTGTAAGGTGTGAAGAAGGGATATATCTCTCTGGATATTGTGATCTAACCTTCTTTTCCCATCCCCCTCTGTTAGTGAGTCATCGCCTTGATAAGCCACCATTAAAATTGGAAGTTGCATATTGCTCAAGCCTGTTTGAGCAACAATAACACAAAGTTTTCACACTGATCTGGATCTTGGAGTGAGAGGTTGAAGCGAAACTAAGCCGAAGAGACATTATCAATTCAAATGTGTGGTCAACTACTTAGACTGACTAGTCAGTCAATAAGGAGTTAATGTAAAGTTTTTACACAAGTGCTGGGAGCCGGTCCATGCTTGCTGCTTGACACAGTTGCTGCAGGGAAGGAACATCTGCACAGCATATGTTTCAAGGGACCTGGTGTATATGGCATACTGTCCTTAATATGTTTGCTCCCCTTAGTGCTGTGTTTTAACCAAGGTCAACCTCTCTGAGAAAGGTTGTTTCCCCAGGTGGGGATTTTTCCCTGAAGTTAGGGAGGGAATGGACTAAGGAAGAGAATAAATCAGTAAAAAACCCAAATGTTACCTGAAGAATCAAGAGACAGAACCTGGCTACAGAACCTGGCTGGAGAACCTAGTGAGAGAACCGAACCAGAACTTGGCTAGAGATCCTAACCAGAACTTCGCTGGAGATCCTCTGAACCAGAACTTGGCTGGTCCTGGCTAGGCTGCTGATCAACTGAACACTGTCTCCGTGTCATTCCTTCTTCGCCGACTCCGTCCACACCTTTGGGGACCCCTGGACCTGCTGGGGTTGGACCCCAGCACACAAGGAGTGATGTGGTCAATGTCAATGTCAGGCATGAGACTTACCAGGTGGCTTTGTTTAAAAATATGGATGGGATGAGGGAGAGAGATGACTTAGGCCAGTTAGGAAACAAGACTGCAATAATGGCATATGGCAGAGCTAAACACCTGATTGTGGCAAATGGCAGTGAGAATTTAAAGTCATGGGGGGTAGCAATATCATGGCCATAGAATGGATAGAACTTAATGCTTCATTGCAAATAGAAATAAGGGGCAGGAAATATTTAAAAAATATTGCCTAGGTTTAAAATTCAGGTGATATGAGGCTGGTGTAGTCTAATTGAAAGTAGGGATATTTTATCTGTACTCTGGAAAATACTAACCTTCCCAAAAGAGATGATCAAAATATGTGTTTCCACTTGTAGGACCCAAGAGGAGGGGTGACCCTTACAGAAATGCCCAATTCCCTTTGCCATCTTCAGACCTCTTGTATTACCATCCCCTACTTCATCACTCCAGAAAGACATTTAATGTTCATTAAGGAGATATAAATAGGTTGCTCTCTTATCAACCAGGCAACTGGGTCAATTTCACACTGAGTCATTAAATGTCTTAAGAACTGGTAATCTATCATGTTTTAATGACAACTTTAAAATGGTATTTCAAAACCAAAAGATTTATATCCCATTAAAAGATGATTGTAATATACTAATATAAGACTTGACTCACCCATTGAGAGCTGTGTTTTATAGAGGGAGGAGGGGGCATAACTACCTTACAATATTGAAAACTGCTGACCATTCTGGATATTCAATATAGAAACAGTATTCATTTAACTTGTGTTTTGGCAGATACCTATACCTACGTATGATAATTATATATAATAACCAATATACAATAACTTTACTAATATTTGAATGGGTCTTTTTAACACATAGATGTGATCAAAATGTTGAGCAAAAGAAGCCAGACACAAAAAGTATAACATGTATAATTCCATTTATATAAAGTGTGAAACTAGCAAAACGAATGCATGTTATTAGAATTCAGAATAGTGGTTGTCCTTGAAAGGAAAATTGTGACCAGGAGGAGGTAAATAAATGAATGTTTTAAGGGGGATAAATGTTGATGGACAGAGACTTCACTTGGGGTGGTGAACACACATACAGTGTACAGATGATATTTTACAGAGTTGTACACCTGAAACCTGTATAATTTTGTTAAACAGTGTCACCCCAATAAACGCAATGACTAGGAAAACAAGTATATATTGTTTTACATGCATGCACATAGTGTACTGTGTGTGTGTTGTGTGTGTGTGTTTAACATATTCTAAAGTACACATCATTGGACACCTCTATCTCCAACATCAACACAGATCCATCTTCCTTTGGGATGTAATAAAAGTGTAACAATGATTAGACCAACAAGCATGATCTCTATAGGCACTTACAACACCAACCCCAGAGTTACTAGTACACTTTACAGTTGCATATATTTTTTAAGAGTTAGGATTTAAAAAATAAATTAATCCTTTCAAGATTCTTAATTCACTGCCACCCTCTCCATTCTCCATCATTTACATGTCTTTGGTTAGCCTTTGCAATAGAATTCACTGTGTAAAATAAGCAGTTAAGAATAGCCATAGAACCTTTGATGTTAATTAATGCAAATTAAATAACCTAGGTTGTGAACAAAATCAATATGGGGGTTTAAACACCATATTAAAAATAAAGACAACCAAGTATTATGCATTTCCTAATGGAAGTATATTACACCATCTAAACAAGTATGAATTTCAAAAAGATCAAACCTAAATCTGATAAATATCTTGATCAAAACCTGGTTAATTTTTAGAAAATAATAGAGATAGAAAAACACATGAAACCATGCTATGGGGAATGTGATCATCAAAATTCAGACTGGGGAAATTTACAAGACAAAGATTCAGTTTTTTAAATAATTTTCAATGCAAAAAATAATGAATAATTTATAGATTGAAAGAAGACAAAAGACATATCAGCTATTATAGTCAAATGAACTTTCTTGAATCTGAATTAAGTAAATACAATTTTAAATATTTATTATAATAATTGACATAAATATGATCATAGAAAGGACATAATTTTTTACATAGCATAGATCAGTGATGGCAAACCTATGACACACGTGTCAGAGGTGACACACGAACTCATTTTTTGGTTGATTTTTCTTTGTTAAATGGCATTTAAATATATAAAATAAATATCAAAAATATAAGTTTTTGTTTTACTATGGTAGCAAATATCAAAAAATTTCTATATGTGATGCGGCACCAGAGTTAAGTTAGGGTTTTTCAAAATGCTGACACGCTGAGCTCAAAAGGTTCGCCATCACTGGCATAGATGCATAATTTTTGTTTTTTAAGGATCCTCATCTTTTAGATATACTGTATATGCTAAAATATTTACAGATGAAAACATGATATCTGGGATTTGCTTTAAAATAATATGGGATGAGGGAAAGGAGAGAGCGATATCGATGAAACAGATTTGATAAGAGTTTATGTAAACTGAACATAGGTAAAATTATTAATGGTTATTAATTTTACTATTCTCTGTATTTTTTTTTATTTTTTTGTGTTGCTGTTTTTAATCCTTACCAGAAGATATTTTTTCTGTTGATTTTTTTTTTTTTAGAGAGAGTGGAAGGGAGGGGGAGAGACACAGAGAGAGACACATCAATGTTAAAAGAGACAGATCAGATAGTTGCTTATTAAGCCAATGCTCTAACCACTGGGCAAACAGCCAGGGCTATACTCTGTACTTTTAATTATGTTTGAAGCATCTCATGATAGATTTAAGGAATAATAAGTTAAAGCAGAGAGGTGGATCTCTGAGTGCATTTGATTTTATACAATATTATCCAGAAAGCTAATTATAGCAGCAAAGATATGAAGACAGATATTGGCATGAATCTTTGATTCAGAAACATCCTATTTTAAAAGTGAGTACTCATAAAATCCAAGAGGTGAAACCAGGGCAGGTGAGCATCTACTTAGTTGCAAAAGCCAAGAACAAAATAATATTGTTCCTCACTTGATGCCTTTGGGAATAAGTCACAGTATCAAGATGTTGGAGAAGCACTTTAATTTGATACCTTTTGTGCTTTGGGTATACTCTTTACTGGGTTAAAATTGTTGCTGTTAGAAAAATCAGTGTCAACCATGAAGTTAGGTTGACCCTCTGGGCAAAGGTGAGATGAGAGGGTCAGGCTGAGAAATGAAGACAAGAGGGGAAACGTGCAAGGAGGGGAGCAAAATGTCAGAGGAAACTTTCCTTTTTTAATGAGCTGGATTTTCTCCCTTGTGCCCAGGAAGGCAGGCCTGCTTTTTCTCGGGAGAGGCGTGCAGAAGCACCTCTCGCTGCCCTCTGCTAGCGTTCTGATCATCAGTGTCAACAGAGGAGCCTTGTCTGCCTTTAGTAGCAGCAGAGAAATTGAGAGCAGTTCCAGATCCACCCAATTACAGTTTATGGAGCCTGGCCCCGAGAAAACAAAAGATCAGCACTTTCTCCTTTCAGAGTCTGCACGGTTCACTCTCTCCCAGATACCCTGCCTCCTCAAAGGGATGCCTTGCAAGATGGTTTTATTAAGACTGAAAATATTTTGGTTCTAGTTCCAAATCTGCCACTACCCCCACCAATGCTTGGATCGCTCATTTTGCAGATGAGAGACCTGAAACAGATGATCCTGGAGGTTCTGTTGAACTCAGTCAGTCTCTTTCCGTTTACATCCTCCAATTACCTCTAATAATAATAAGCTTCTCTATAGCTCTTCTTTTAGAGATAGAGTGAGGACAGACAGAAGTAGAGGGAAAACCCCTAGGGCAGTGGTCGGCAAACTGTGGCCCCTTGAGTGTGGCTCTTCCACAAAATACCACGTACAGTGCGATTGAAACTTCATGGCCACACTCAAGGGGCCAAAGAGCCTCATGTGGCTCGCGAGCTGCAGTTTGCCGACCACTGCCCTAGGGTGATTCTCACATTTCGTTTTAAGCTGTCCAAGGTTTGTTTGGGTTCTGTTCTGTTTTTATTTGCTTTATTCTTTTGTTGTTTATTTCTCTATTTTCTATAACTACCTAACATATTAGATGTTATACAGAAAACAGAAGGTGATTCTCTTGACAGGGAAGTAGCTTATTGCAAACCATCTTACCTTATGACTAAAGAAATAACCCTCCCAGTTCATTCTGATGCTCACCCCTACGCCTATTCATCCCATATGCACAGAATTGTATACCTTATACACAAGTCTAATCACAACAATCCCCTGTTCACGTGCATCTCTGGCTCCCCATTTTCTAGAGGAAAAATTATGTATATAATCCTGTGCTCTTTGTACCATTTATTGATGTTTTCACAATTCATAATTTAGTTGCTATATTCTACTTCACTAATTTGGAATACAAAAAACTATCATGTCACAATTAATTTTGCAAATGCTTTTCTTTACAGGAAGTTTCCTATCTTTCTCTTAAGACTGCTTTTCTAAATTACCCGAGTCCCCCAAGAGTTACTCAGTCTGCAGGAGTCATTCCAAAGGCCTGACTTAAGAGACAATGAGATGTGCAGGCAGTACTCTCATAGCATGAATCGGGTTGTGCCAACTGGTACCCCTGTGAAACATGGGGCACACACAGAGGGCTATAGTTATATCCCTCTGGCTCAGGTTGCTGTTAGCCCATAACCGAGCTACAGGATTATAGTCATGTTCCCTAAGATTACACTCAGGGGCACACAGAGGCTCCAACTCTATATGTTCTTTCAGAACTACATTAGTCTCATGAGTACTCAGTCCTTGTTTAGTGACCAGTTTAGTAGCTCAGACTCGATTCCCTCACAATGTGTTCCACTTAAAGATCTTCCTCTGTCAGTGAACATCAGTCAGGATCAACCAGTCACCTCTGGCAAGTTTCTTGAATTTTAGTTCCCAAAGAGAAGTAGTCTCTATTTAATTCTAATCCTTCTCAACAATGTCCACAGTTTCTTAGGAAAAATAAATATTGTTTCACCCGTTCTCCCGAGTTCTGTTTACCAAGATCAGAGGACACACACACACACACACACACACACACACAGAGTCAAGATCCATTTATGATATTTCAATGTCTCTGGATCTATTTTTGTTCATCAGTTTTTGTTGTTCATTATATTCCATAAATGAGATCATATGATACTTATTTTCTCTGACTGGCATATTTTGCTTAGCATAATGCTCTCCAGTTTCATCCATTCTGTTGCAAATGGTAAGAATTCCTTCCTTTTTTACCACAGTGTAGTATTCCATTGTGTAGATGTACCACAGTTTTTTAATCCACTCATCTGCTGATGGGCACTCAGGCTGTTTCCAAATCTTAGCTATGGTGAATTGTGCTGCTATGAACATAGGGGTGCATATATCCTTTCTAATTGGTATTTCTAGCTTCTTGGGATATATTCCTAGAAGTGAGAATACCTGCGAGCATTGGGTTTACATATTTTTGGAAACCCACCTAAGGTCAGTAAGATACAAAGGTTACTGGTATAATGTTTCAAAATTATATTTTACTTCATAGTTATTATAAATAGCTATTTGCACAATTATGGAAATTTTCCCAGTAAATTGATAGCTGTACCCATGTGGGAATAGTATTGTTCTTATTCTTGTTCACCACCAGATACAAGATACATACTCAAATATGTTCATAGAGTAAATTAATAAAGACCATATAGACACCAAAGTCTATGACATAAAAACTAGGCATCACAAAATGGAGAAGAGCCTGGCCAGTGTTGCTCAGTGGTAGAGTATTGACCTAGGAACCAAGAGGTTACAGTTTAACTTCCGGTCGAGACACATGCTTAGATTGAAGGCTGGATCCCCAGTGGGGACTGTGCAGGAGGCAACTGATCAATGATTCTTTCTCATCATTGATGCTCTATCACCCTCTCCCTTCCTCTCTGAAATCAATAAAATATATTTTTTTACAAAAGAAATGAAGAAGAGTTAGTAGGTAGCAGAAATACTGTGCACAAAATATTGGAAGTGTTTGGAGCATAGAGTTGAATGGGGATGGGAAGGATGGAAGAAGTGTAGAAGGTAAGAAGATCATGAAGGTGCTTACAAACATTATTATGAAACTAGATTTCAATCGAAGGGCAATGGGGAAATTTTACAGAGCAAAAAGCAGAGAAGTGTGTTTTAGAAATACCACTCTGGTTTCAATATGGAGGATTAATCAAAAATGACCAAAATAAATCAGCTTTATGAATTGGGGCCAGTAATCCCAGAACCCTGAGTCAAAATAGTAACAGAAGAGTAGTGGGAAGTCTACATATTTAAACAGGGAACTGACAAGATTTTTATGATTGATTAAAAGTGGGAATGAGAGGCCGAAACCGGTGTGGCGCAGTGGATAGAGCGTCGGCCTGCGGACTGAAGGGTCCCAGGTTCGATTCTGGTCAAGGGCATGTACCTGGATTGCAGGCACATCCCCAGTGGGCAGTGTGCAGGAGGCAGCTGGTCGATGTTTCTCTCTCATCGATGTTTCTAACTCTCTCTCTCTCCTTTCCTCTCTGTAAAAAACTCCATAAAATATATTTTTAAAAAAAAAGTGGGAATGAGAGGAAAATATGAGCCAAAGTTCATGTTGAGATTGTTGCT
>NW_006292687.1:3234287-3238567 GCF_000327345.1 Myotis davidii | reverse complement strand
GGACTCAAGGGTCCCAGGTTCGATTCTGGTCAAGGGCATGTACCTTGGTTGTGGGCACATCCCCAGTAGGGGCTGTGCAGGAGGCAGCTGACCGATGTTTCTCTCTCATCAATGTTTCTAACTCTCTGTCGCTCTCCCTTCCTCTCTGTAAAAATCAATAAAATATATATTTAAAAGAAAAAGAAAACATAGGAGAAGAAAGGTAAGGGTGAGAGGAAAAGACTGAATTCATTTCAGACATTAATTTTGGGCATAAAGCAGGAAAGAGAACTAGTGAAGATACAGACTTGGTGGCATTTAATATACAGCAAAGGGATGGCAAAAAGGTTTATCTTGTATTTCTATTCTAAAATATCATAGCATTTTTCTAGTGTGAAGAGTTAATAAAGGACTTTGAGGCCAAATCCTTTCATGGTGGCAAAAAAAAAAAATAGTGTTAATTGATTAGTGAGGTTGACAGGCTTAGAGACTGGGGAATCAAAGCATATTTGTAGCATTCGTTTTTCCTGATCTGGATGGTAATTTATGTCATGAGAGTTATGGGAATCTATACAACATGTGTATAGAATGAAGTGAAAACCAAGTAGGCAACATTCAGAAGTAACTACATATTTTTGGAATCATAAAGAAGAATGCTGGTTTTGTTGGTTTGGGGAATGGACTAGGAAGGTCTTTTGTTATCAATTTATCATCGCTACAAGCAGAATGGCATTAGAGCAGGCAAGCACTGACATTAGAAAAATATTTTGGAATTTATTATCTTAAATGTCCTCCTTTTGTGCCAATCACGTTCCAACATTTTCACCCTTGGAGGAATTAAACACACTCTAACTAAAGCTGCATAACCTTCTAGGCTGATTGCCATCCACATGCTTCTGCCTCAGTCCTGTAACCAGCTGTCCATTTCCGCATCAGCCCCACTGCCCGCCTCTCTTCCTTCCCACTGTGCTGCCTGGGCAACCTCTTTGGTATTCGGGTCCTCCTTCCCAGCCCTTGTTCTCATCACTGGCACTGTTTTGCCAGCAGTGTGAGTAAGTCACATTATTGGCTACCACATTTTTCTGTAATGGACTACTGGCTTGCCTACTTTCTTGGACTTGTCTATTAATAAATTAACTGAGCATCTATTTTTAATACATTTTATTTATTTGAGAGAGGAAGGGAAAGTGGAAGAGAGATAGAAACATCAATGATGAGAGAAAATCATTGATTGCTGCCTTCTTCATGCCCCCCACTGGGAATCAAGCCCGCAACCTGGGCATGTGCACTGACCAGGAATCAAGCTGTGACTTCCTAGTTCATAGGAAGATGCTCAACCTCTGAACCATCCTGGCTGGGCAACTCACCATCGATTTTTATCAGTATACTAGAGGCCCACTGCACGAAATTCATGCATGGGTACGGTACCTAGGCCTGGCCAGAGATTGAAGCACTAGTGTCTGGTGTAGAAGGGCAAGTCCCAGCTGACCTCTGGGCCCTGGGCAGCACCTGGGCCCTGGGGATCCTGGCCCCGCCCCCCCTCACCTAAGTCATAGCATCCAAGTCACCACGTGGAGATGCAGTGAACATGGCCAGATGCCGCGGGCCGGGGTGCAGGGTGGGTCTCTGGGTCGCAGAGCAGTGCCACATGGAAGCTGGGTGGGCAGCACTCTCGCTCTAGGGTGGCCTTGCAGACTGGCTCCTGCACCAACCCACGGGGACCCTGACTGCCCCCTGCAGTCCCAGAGGTAGCCTGGCTCACCCAGAAGAAGCCGCATGATTGTGGGGCAGTCTCCTCACAGCACCCTGCACCTGAGCGCGGGGGCTTCCCTGGCTCAAGAGCCCTGGCATCCTGGGGGAAGGTAGCAGGGAGAGTGACAGCGAGCTCGGCGGATACCATGCATTCTTACAGCACCTCCGTCTCCTTCACCCCTGCCCCCAGGTAGTCTGCCAGAGTCCCAGGGTGTTGCTGATGCCCGCCATGTTCCACGCCACCCCCTGGTGGCCCAGCACATGTCATAGCAAGTGGTTGAACTCCTGGTCTCCTGGTCAAACTCTCAGGCAAACTCTCAAACAACCACTTGAGGGAACAATTTTCATATTAGGCTTTTATTATATAGAATTGTTTATGTCACTAGCAAATAAAAGGAGTTTAAAAGAGTCTGTCTAGGACTGGCATGGTGGCTCCCTAGTCCCCAATAACGGGGGTTCCTTTGCTGACATTTTCAGTGCTTGGCTTCCATCCTCAAGTTCACTTCAAGGTATAGCATTGCTGCTGAAGATCCTACTGCCATGCCTGGAGTTCAGGCAATAAAAAAGGAAAAAAAATTAAAAATACATGCATCGTGTGAGACCATATAGAATATAGGAGAGGGGTCAGTGAATAGGGACAGGGTAGCATAGAAAGTGCAAGAAAGGGGAGAAAAAAGAAGGTAGTCAGTGAGGGAAGGAGCAAGATACTGCCCCTAACAGGAATACTGTTCCTTTAGAAAAAATAATATATAAAAAGTGATATCTTCCCTTGGGAAAAAGCAACAACAAAACCAAACCCAACAGGTACACAACAATATACTAGAGCAAATTGAAGCATGAGTTGTCTCATTGATTAGAATAATTATATCAGTGATGCTCTTTTCCATAGCTGTGTGTTTGTTTGTTTGTTTGTTTCCAAATTTATTCCCCCAATTGGAAGTGGTTCAGGAAACCCTCGCTCACTTAGAAGAAATTGGACTGTATTTTGTTTCTGAGCTGAAGAAACTGCTTGAAAGCTCGGACTGTGTATTTATGGGTTGCTTTGCCAAACTGTAGCAGCAATATCTTTTGAGACACTATGCGGGGTTGACTTTGTCAAGTGTAACAAAGAATATTTCAAATATCGGGGCCTTGGCCAAACTTCAGTGTGTTTGCCCAGTGCTAGTCCATAAATTTTTAATACCCATTTTTTGGAGACATTTAATCCATACTTATTTCTTACTTGCTTTACTTCTTAACTCATCAGAATATTACATTTCAAGAGCCCTTTGATGTGTGTGATACCTCTGGGCTTTCTTCCCCCTTCTTCAAAACAGGAAGTTGTGTTAGCCAAGGGGATAAAAGAGGGAAGAAAACCCGTGAATTTTGAAAGGGGTGTTGGTTCTGGTCTCAAAAGCCTTGAAGTTTGAATCAGTGCTGAACATGATTGAAATTATCCTAACAGAAAATAGGAAACTGTGAGTGGAATTTTTCTATATGCACAATATATAATCATAGATATAGTGTCAGAAGATATCTAATCCCATCCTCCATTGAATAGCTGAATCCCCCCAGTACACTGTTGTCCTAGCTTGGTTTGAAAACCTCTGATAATAAGAAATTCAGTGCCTGCTAAAGTCAACGTATTTTTTTTCCCTAAAAATGCAAGGGGGTCATAGCTGTGAACTCTGTTCACTGTAACTTTTCTTCGTTCCTCTCTCTGACAGATGTTTCCAGCATCTTTCTCTCTTACTTCATGCCCAGAATCCCTCTCTCTGAAGGTGTTCCTGTTTCCCACTTTGTGAGGGGGTCCCTAGCATCCCTCTCTCTCTGATAGGTGTTCCCATCCAGGGTCCCTCTTTCTTAACTTGTTATAGAAATATTGCAAAGTTTAAGGAGAGGGAAGTGAAGGTATAGAACTCTATAGGATTTATTAGACTGGGTTTATGTACCAGATTTTACAGATGCCACCTTCACAGCAGTGCTAAGGGTATCTGACTGCAGGGAGCAGACCTAAGCCATCAGTCTGAAATCCCCCGAAAGCTCCTGGACTGCGAGAGGGTGCAGGCTGGGCTGAGGGACCACCCCCCGCCCAAGTGCTAGAATTGCATGCACCAGGCCTCTAGTAAAGTTATATTTACAAATGCATACAAAGTATAATTGAGAAGGTACTTAAGAAGAAAGCAAATAGAAGTTATCTTAAAAGAAAAAAGTACTTCACTGAGGGACATAAATATTTCCCAAATAAACTTAAAATAAAATGTAGTAAAGATTTGAATTCTCCCCAATACATTTATAAGTACAATGTAGATTCAAAATAATTAATCAGGATTATTTTGGAAGTTGATACAGTGATCATGAAATCCATATGGGAGAATAATTGGGTAAGAATAGTGTGACAAGGAAAAAAGTTTGATGACTACATATTAAGTGATATTAAAAAATTACTAGAGGCCTGGTGCAAGAAAGATATGAATGCTTGTCTCTGAAGAACAGGTTGGTGATGCTAGCCTAACACCCCGAGGGAAAACAGAGCAAAGAAAAAGCGCCTCAGACTGGGGCAGGTTGGT
>NW_006292687.1:3190630-3234146 GCF_000327345.1 Myotis davidii | reverse complement strand
GGGGGGAGTGTCAGGGGGGAGGGTGGTAATAAATTCCAAAGAAGAGTATTTAAAAGCAAAGCTTTAAAGTTGCCAATAATTGAGATGATATTGGAATTTTTCTGAACAAAAAGTATTTCTGGGCCAGCATAAATATCCTGAAGTAGAATAGAATATGTTGCTCATGAAATACAAAATCAGATAAATTACAGAAAATTAACAAAAACTTCCACTCAGTTTTGACAGTTATGCCTCTTACACATACATGTATACCAAATTCATTATAACAATCATACATCTCTTTGATGAAAAATGTAATATATGTTACATGAAAATTATGAGAGTTTTGATTAAAAAAGCAAATCTAATTAAAAATTATAAAATTTCACAACTAGGAAGATAAGGAAATAACTGTTATACTCATAAAATAGTATCAGAAGGAGAAAAATAAGCACGTGACAAGCTGTTGCAAAAGTGTTCGCAGAGTTGTCACATCTGAGTAAATGAATTAGAGGAGTGGATAAAAGGAAAAATGCTTCTCTGATGCATGCATTTATTTATTAGGCTATCAGAGAGAATTAATCCCAGCGGATTCCCTTAGTAGTAGAAATTACTGCAGAGCAGAAAGCTTACATAAGCCATTGTGAGTCAGAAATTTTATCTAACCACCTAATTAAAAGTTCTTCCTTCCTTAAACTGCTTACTGAGAAGCTGCCTCATGGCTCCTGGAGGGAGTCAGGGGTTTGCAAGGACTTAAGGATGAAGTGAGCAAATGCACAGCATGATATATCCTTAACCATCACACAGGTCCATGGGGGTCAAAATAACAGAAACATTGTGATTTGTTGCAATAAAGTGTAGAAGCATCGACTACTATCATTACTGATCTCTTTAGAAGCTGCTCTTTTTTAAAAAATATATATATATATTTATTGATTTCAGTGAGGAAAGGAGAGGAAGAGAGAAATGGAAATATCAAAGATGAGAGAGAGTCATAGATCAGCTGCCTACTGCACACACCTGACCAAGAATTGAGCCCACCCACACCCAGGCATGTGCCCTGACTGGGAATTGAACCATGACCTCCTGGTTCATGGATCGACACTCAACCACTGAGCCACGCCGGCTGGGCAAGAAGCTGCTCTTTTTACTGTTTTCTTTTCTCAGACACATATTTTTTAAATTTACTTTCTCTTATTATAATCATCCCCTCCCCCCATTCCTTTCTCTATGGTCAACTGCTCTAATAGCTACAGTACACCATTATGTTGGTAAATTTTCTTGCACAATGTGTACTATTTATATAAGAACATAACTGCATATTATACTCTGCTATAGATCACAATCTGTTACTCATGTCACCAGGCATCCATGTTGCTTTGTGAATATCTGGTTGGTGTCATCTAAATGCATAGTCCTCCATCAGGTTTAACCTAGTCATTCTCCAGGTTGTAGATGCTCTCCAGCCTCCCACTACCATGCACATTAATATTGTGGTCAGCAACCTTTTGCATACCCACCTTTTGGAATTAGTGAAAATTCCTTCAGAATATATGTCTAGGAGGTAAACTGCTAGTGAATAACATGTGTAGCTAATGCATTGGGAAATTTCTGCAAGATCGCTGTCCACAATTCCACTCTAATGTCACCTCCCCTGGCCTGGGGCTCTGGAGTTCCAGCTCCCAGTCTGTCACCAGTTGGGGTTGGGGCTGCCTCTGCCAGAATCTTTTTCCCCTTTAGGAATTGACTACAGAAGGCAGTGAGGGTGGGATGGCTTTCAGGGCTCCTAGAACCTGGGAGCAGGGGTGACCTGTCCCAAAGAAAAGGTCAAATAAGCTGAGCCCACCCTGTGTTTCCTCCAGGTCCAGGATGAGGCCAGAGGGCCCAAAGTTGTTTCTGGTTTTGCCAAGGTTCTCTATTCAATTACAAAAAGCAACTGTTCCCCTTGAGACCCAGGCAAATGAGCAACAGTGCAGCACCTCCACACCTTCGATTACACCTGGAACTACTAAAAACAACAACAACAAAAAACCACAAAAACAAAACAAAACAAAAAAAAACACAACTTAATATCTATACACAGGTGCAAAGTGACATTCTTTGGTCATTTTAATTGTGCTTCTCTGGTTCCTACTGAATCTGAGCGTGTCATCATATGCTGCTAGCCTTTAGGATTTCTTCTTCCCAGACTGGCCATTTTTCGTCGTGTTATTGACTTCTTCTTGTTTATTTTCAGGAAACCCTTTATTTCTACATAGTGCTTACCTGTTATTTTTTAAAATAGAAAATATCTTTCCTAACTTGTTATTCATTTGTAAATTTTATCCATGATGTTTTCCACTGAGGAAGAACCCAATATTTAAAATTTTGTAGGTTATGATTTGTTTTTTTTTTTTCCTTTTTATTGAATTTACTGGTGTGACATTGTCTAACAAAATTATACTGGCTTCAGGTGCACAATTCTACAACACATCATCTATACATTGTATTGTGTGTTCCCTTTAAGAAGTTTTTCCCCACTACAAGATCACAAAGATGTTCTTATATATTTTCTTTTATTAATTTAAAAGTTTTACCTATCATGCGTAAGTCTTTAATCCATCTGGAGTCAACTTGTAAATGGTCTTTATTAGATAGCTAAATTTGTCTCCATATAGTGAGGCATAATAACATCCATTATGTTTGCTATTGATTTAAGTAACAATTTTATTATGTACTAGAGGTCCACTGCACAAAATTTGTTCACTCGGGGGGCGGGGGTCTGGGGAGCTCTCCGACTGACGGCTTAGGCAGGGGATGTCTGACTGATGGCTTAGTGGTGCTTCAGAGGCGGGAGAGGCTTCTGCCACTACCGCTCTGCTCACTAGCCGTGAGCCTGTCTTCTAGCTGAGAGGCACTCCCCCTGTGGGAGTGCACTGACCACCAAGGGGCAGCTCTTGTGTTGAGTGTCTGCCCCTGGTGGTCAGTATGCATCATAGTGACCAGTAATTCCCTCGTTTGGTCAATTTGCATATTAGCCTTTTATTATTATTACCAGAGGCCCCATGCATGAAATTCATGAATGCAGGGGGGTGGGGGTCAGTCTGCACCCTCTCCAATCCGGGAATTCTCAGGGGATGTCCGACTGCTTCTTGCAATTTGGGACCACTGGCTCCTAATTGCTCACCTGCCTGCCTGCCTGACTGCCCCTAACCCCTCTGCCTGCCTGCCTGATCACCCCTAACTGCTCCCCTGCTGGCCTGATCACCCTTAACCGCCTCTGTCTCACCTCACGCCTGGGACCCAGGATTCCCTCCTCTGGCCAGTAACAGGCACCTGGGACCTGGGTTTCCCTTCCTTTGGCCAGCTGCAGGCACCCAGGACCCGGGCCGGCTTCACTCAGGCTGACCACAACCACAGGGGACCATGGGCAGGCAGCTTCATCCGAGCCACAGGTGCTGGCGCCCAGGACTGCAGGGCAGGTGGCTTGTCTCTCTCCTGGGCCGCAGGTGCAGCTACTTGCATCCAGGATTGTGGGGACTGTGGGGTGTACAGATTGTCCCTCTCCTGGGCCGCAGGCACAGGTACAGCTGCTGGTGCCTGGGACCGTGGGGCAGGCAGCTTGTCCCTCTCCAGGGCCACAGCCTGGCTGGTTCCCATTCCTCTCTCGAAAGCTCATTTGTGTCTGGCTGGTCCCCATTCTTCTCTCCCCAGTGTTGAGTGTCTGAGCCGTTATGGCATGATGGCATGAGGGCATGACGACCTTTTGCATATGAGCTCTTTATTATATAGGATTATATAGGATTAAGTTGTCATACATAAGTGGCCTGTCTCTGAACTCTACTCTGCTCCCTTGGTCTATTTGTACATTTTTGTGCTAATACCACACTAATTTGTATTGCTATGTCATGATTTCTGATTGTCACTCTCACTACACAAATTTAAACTTTTTCAAATTTGATTTTATTCTTCCATATAAACTTCAGAATGACTGCATCAATCTCCTAAAAAATATCCAATTGAAAATTTGATTGAGATTACATTCAATCTACACTATAAAAGAGAAACATGCAGTTTGGTGTCACTCTGCTACGACCACCAGCCAATCAGAGAGATTATGCAAAATAACCCAACAAAGATGACAATTAATTTGCATATGCAGCCACAGACTGAAGACTGAAGACTGAAGACTGAAGAGGCTTGACTTCTCTGCTGTGGCCAGACCAAAGGCCTGGGTCTCGGGTGCTGGAGGAAAACCAGTGTCAGCAGCCAGGGGAAGGAAGGCCTATTGTGTGAATCTTCGTGCAACGGGCTTCTAGTATATATGTAATTTGTTAGAACCAGCACCTCAAAAAGTTAAATCACCAGGCCAGGAGCATGTAATTAATTTTGATTTACTTAATGTCTTTTATTGAGATACTAGAGGCCCGGTGCACTAATGCGTGCATGGGTGGAGTCTGGCCAGCCCCTATTGGGGCCAATCAGGGCCAGACCGGCTGGGGGGAGGGGATGCGGGAGGTCAGCCAGCTGGCCCCAGCCCCAATCTGGGTGGGAGGGGGCTATTGAGGTCACAGTGCGCATCAAAGCAACCGGTTGTTCTGGTTGTTCCAGTTGTTCTGGCGTTATGGTAGTTTGGCTTTCATATATATAGATTACATTTTTCTACATAGGAATCCTAAATAATAAAGAATTAATATGCTAATTAGACTGGACTGCAGAAGGACTGTCTGGACGACCTTCTAGACGACCTCCAGGATGAAGCCTGGCTGTGAGGCGTGAGGCAGCTGGGGCTACAAGGGCTGACCCCCTTTGCACAAATTTCATGCATCGGCCCTCTAGTTATAATATATTGTTGATTAGGATAAATTGTACGTAACTGACAGTTTATGCTACTTTATGAACAATATTTTATATTTTTATTGATTTTGGAGAGGTAGGGAGGAGAGAGACAGAAACATCAATGATAAAGAGAATGCTTGATCAGCTGCCTCCTGCACATCTCCTGCTAGGAATTGAGCCCGAAACCCTGGCATGTGCCCTGACCAGGAGTCAAACCTCCTGATTCATAGATTGACTCTCAAACACTGAGCACACCATCCAGGCTGAACAATATATTTTTTTTACATTGATTTCTGGTTATTCCATCATTATAACAGAAGTTACTGCCTCCAATGTTATGTTAAACAGTTATTTTAACATTATCAGTATATATTTCTAAAACTTAGAGAGCATCTAATGTTTTGTCTTTCAGTATTTTGCTATGAGTTTGTCAGAAAACAAACAAACAAAAATACCTTATCAAATTGAGGCACTCATTTCTATTTTTTTTTTTTACAAATAGTATTTTTTTTTTTTTGCTTTTTAAATCATAAATGAATGTTGAATATTTTAAGTAAAGATTTAGTTGAAAGATAACATACCTTTAGAAAAAGGTGTGGACAAAATCACAAGAGCACAGCTTAAGGATTTTATTTTCTTTTTTTTTTCTTTTTAAATACAATTTTATCTGGAGTAATTTTAGCTTTACAGAAAATAGCACAAAGAGTTCCCAGATATTCCTCCAACCTTAAGATCTTAATTATTGTGGTACATTTGTCAAAAGTAAAAGCCATCTCTTAAAGATTACTGTCTTTCATTGCCTGATGTATAATATCTTAAAAACTATGGTATTTTTCTTCTTTCTTTATATCTTCTTATTTCAGGTGGGAATGTATGTTCCCATTTTGTTTGGAAGGAAAAGTTCTGAGTTGGATATTGACATAAAATATTTTAATTACTGATGTTCAAAAATTTAACTGTGTAATAGATTTATTGAGGTTATGAAAACTATTATCTATATTATGTCTTTACCAACATAATTTGCAAATCAAGAGGATCTCATCACTCTTACCTGACTAATTGAGACAAGGATGAGGATCTTATACATTAATTGGATTTAAGTTATTATTTTTTTAAAACTATACTATTCAATAATAATAATCTTATGTTGATCATGGACTATCCTTCCTCTGACTTCTTTGCTCACTAGAGAAAGTAGATTTATTTTATCATAGACAGTTAGAAATATTCCATGACACTGTAGACAATTACAATTAATTGTGTTGACTAAACACATTGTTTTGTTGTTGTTGTTGTCAATTTCCCACATTTTAAGAATTATACATTTTCTCTGTTGCTTCGTTTTCTTTGTCTTCCACCTACTTGTGAATTTCCGCCAGAGTGTGTAGGGTGGGTATCAAGCTGACCATAAAATGAATCCCTAATTACATTTTATTCTTTGCTTTCCACAAAAATAAAACTCTTAAGACAAGTTAATGGTCTTGACTGTAGATAGAAGCTCACGCCTCCCATCAGTGCCAAGCACAGTGATGTGTCACCCTCAACAATGGCCTGTGTGAAGGAGAACTGGGCAGCCCCTGAAGGGCATTTCTCCAGGCAGAGTGCAAAGCGGGCATGTGGGAAAGAGGTGAGATCATCTATATTTGATTTTTATTGCCTGTGTTTCCTAGTAATGATGACACAATATTCATGGGTGATGTGAGGCATCCCCCATCTCAGCACTTAACATGCTGCCCCTTCTGCACGGGGCATGGCATGGTGGTCACTCCTGCAGGGAAGAGAGTGGACAGGGAGCCTGGATGACCTGAATACAAATGTCCCAGCAGGAGTTCCACAAAGAGAGAAAGAAATGGATTTTTATGGCACTTTCCATTTTCTTGTCAATATTCATGGGTGATGTGAGGCATCCCCCATCTCAGCACTTAACGTGCTGCCCCTTCTGCACGGGGCATGGCATGGTGGTCACTCCTGCAGGGAAGAGAGTGGACAGGGAGCCTGGATGACCTGAATACAAATGTCCCAGCAGGAGTTCCACAAAGGGAGAAAGAAATGGATTTTTATGACACTTTCCATTTTCTTTTCTTTTTTTTTTTTTTGTGATTTTATGTATTGCTATTGTTTTGAAAAGATTGGTAATCAAAATTAACCTGTGGAACAATTTAGTTAAAGGGTATAAAAAATTACATCTCCATCCTATGGGGACCCACAGGCTGCTGGATGAGAGAGGAAGACAGAAGAAATGGAGGCAAAATCTTCGCTAATCAATGTTCTTCTTTACCTCTTTTTGGTTTTTGTTGTTTGTTTGTTTTTTCCTAAAATTCCAAGGAGACCTCAAGATTAAGTAGCTTCCCAGGCTCCTGTGGGTCTTATAAACTCTATGTTCTCCTTTTTCTCATAGCTCAACTTTGGACAAGTTAATTATTGTCTGTATCTCATTCACCTTGTCATGAAAATGGGAATAATAATATATTTTTATAAGATTGTTGTGAAGATTAAACAAGATTACTTGTTTAGTAGAGTAGTACCCTCACCCCTTATCCACAAGAGATGTTCCAAGACCCCCAGTGGATACCTGAAACTGAGACAGGCCAGTAAGCCAGGCCCAGTGGAATAGGGAGACTGAGTTAGCTGAACAAACGGGGTGAGCAATTTACAGCAGATACAGAAGGTCACCTCTCTAGAGACAACACCTAGGCCTCAGTTGTATTTCAGTTCGTGACCCAGAAAAAACAAATAAACAAGCAAAAAACCCCCACAAAAAACAACAGGTCAGTAATACCAGGACCAGCTACAATGTCTAATGACCCTGTACCCTGACACTGACCAATCAATGAAGACCAGGACCCTGAAGGAGCACACCTAGAAAACAGATGAATATTCTGTTGAAACCCTCCCCTGAGACCTCCCCTAAGATTTCCACCTGCAAGAGAGATAAAAGCCTCAAGACAAAGGACCCAGTGCTTTCTCTCTGTGCTCCCTCTAGGGAGTCATCCCCACCACTCCATCTCCCCCACTTCTTGCCCCACAGGCATGCATCACCTAAATTCTAAGGGAACCCAGTAGACTTGCAACCAGGGGAGCACTGGGCAGTGGCAGCTCATCACAAGCTACACCCCTGAACCTGATCCCAAGGCCTCCTTTGCTCTGGCTTCCCAGAGAGCTAGGACAGCCCAGCCTAGACTCTCCTGTGGCTTCTTCTCTTCTAAGCCCTTTCTTGTTTTACTGTCTCCAGCTTTAATAAATGTTCCCTCATAATCATCTGGACTTGTGTTGTGACATTTTTTCTGCATGAAGTCAAGAATCCACACACCACTGGCTGGCCCTAGGCAGAACTGCCAAGGACCAGGTGCCCTTTCTGGTAACAAAACCACAAATGGTATTGAACTCTATATATACTATGTTTTTTTCCTATCCACACAGACCTATGATAACGTTTAATTATAAATTAGGCATGGTAAAAGGTTAATAACAATAATCTATACAAATAAAAGGGTAGTATGCTAATTAGGCCAGACATCTTCCAGACATGCTTCCGGACAAAGCCACGGTAGCAGGGGCCAAGGCAGAGGCGGTTAGGGGCAATCAGGCCAGCAGGGGGAAGCAGTTACGGGGAGATCAGGCCTCAGGATTGGGCCTAAACCGATAGTTGGACACCCCTCGAGGGGTCCAAGATTAGAGAGGGTGCAGGGTAGGCTGAAGGACCCCCCCTACCTGTGCACGAATTTTGTGCACTGGACCTCTAGTTAATAATAAAATAGAACAATTATAAAAATATACTATATTGAAAGTTTTATAAATGTAGTCTCTCTCTATTTGTCAAACTATTTTATTGAACTGTACTCACCATTTCAATAAAGGAAGTACTTTCAGCTTCTCTTGGGCATATCTGAATTGCCAGGATCACTACTCTTACTCTTTGGGGCCACTATTAAGTAAACTAAAGGTTATTTGAACACAAGCACTGTGATACCATGACAGTTGATCTGACCATGAAGGCTACTACGTGACTGAGTGTGGGCACCTCTACAGCATGGATATGCCACCCACAAAGGGATGATTCACATTCCAGGTAGGAGGAAGCAGAAATAACACGAGATTTCATCATAATACTCAGAGCAGGGTGCAACTTAAAACTTACTGATTGTTTATTTATGGAATTTCCATTTAAAAATTTCAGATCATGACGGATAATGGATAACAACTGTGCAAAGGAAAACCACAGATAACCGGGGGCGGGGGGGGACTTCAGTATTTAACACAATATTATATCCTTATGGCATGTACTTAAGAGAAAAAAAAAATGTTCCCCTACTGCCCTTTCTACAACCTGAGAAAGTATGAGATTCACTGGGGTAATTATGAGTTTGAAGTTATATATAAAACAAAAAATATTCAATTCACATGTGGTCTATGCTGTATTAAGTTGGAATCGCTTCCACACTATGGAGTATTAAAGACAACTGTCTATCATCTGCCTGCAGAAGGGTTGCCATAGCTGAGCTACTAATTAAGCTCATAGTGGCACATCATAAGGAATAGATGATGCTTTTGGCCCTGGGGATTCTTTATTTCTTGTTGGACAGTAAAGTGATTTTTTTTTTAAATAAAAGAAATAGAACATTGCAGATAAAGTTGAAATTCCTTTCATTACCTTCTTCTTAGGAGTAATCACTATCATAAATTTGCTGTGAACTCTCAGTCTTTTTATACTGTTCACATATGAATATATACCTAAACCCTATCTCATATTGCTCTCTATGTTTTAAAAAGTATATAATATCTATAACACTATATGTATTATTTAGCAAATTTAATATTCACTTAATATTTAGAAATCTATCCCATCCATCTGGATAGATATATATTTAGTGTTTCTTTTAAAACCTGCCATACAGAATTCTGGACTTCTGGACCTTGATTGCAGAAATGGAAGAAGAGTTACTCTAATCATTGCAAGGAAAAATAGCTGGACTAACATCCAATTCGTGTATTTTTGAACCCATTAGAAAGCCAAAGTTGAAGAGCAAACGACTCCTCCAACATCTAAAATGAGCTGGTGCTTATGGGGACAGAAGTGATGCAAGCATGTTGTCATGCTCAGCAGAAGCAAAGAGTGTGTACAGAGTTAAGCTGCAAGAGTTGATAATTTCGTGAAGACCAAGTGTGAGTTGACAGGACAGCATGAAACCCTGATTGTAGCAGAAACTGGAGGTCCACACCCTCTTACAGGTTCTCCTACCACAAGCAACACCAAACATAATGTTAATAAAGATCCTAAAAAGTATTCATTGTGGTGTAGAGCTAGAAAGTGCAAATAGCAGCCATGCAGGAGAGGCAGGATATAGCCTACCTAGACCCTTCTCCCCTATTTCCACTGCAGAGCAAAGCCTCACACTGCAAGTGAAACGATAGCAAGTAGCGTGGCCATAGGACATAAGGATAGTAATCATTGTAGCTGGGAGAAAAGAACAGGGGTTCGGGGGGAAGAAGCAGGATTGTGAGCTGGACCCACAACTACAGCTGAGGGACAGAGCAGGAGAACTGAGAAGGTCATATGCCCAAGATCCAAGGGAACAATGTGTCCCTGTTAGAGGCTGAATCAGAATAACAGGGAACATTCTCTTCAGAGCCTCTGCCACCAAGTTAACAGGTTTCAGATCAACAGAATATTGCTGGAAGAGAGACAGGAGGAGAAAAGGAATGAACCAGGATTCTCAGCACAGAATGGAGACCTCAAATTTAAAATTGAATAGACATTGTTCTGATAAACCAATGCTTATACTGAATGAAGCCTGCAGCAGTCCACAAAGGTGAACTATAGCAACAAAAAACCTCACTCCCAACCCAATTCCTACTAGACTAACTCAGTCTACATCAAAGACTATCAGAAAGCATGCTCCTTCCCAGGAATGAATACCATCTCCCTCTGTCCCTGCTGCTTTATATAACATGTCTCACTTTCAACAAAAAGTTACAAGACATAGAAAGAGCAAAAAAAAAAAAAATACTCAGGAATTCCAAAAAGTATTATCAGAACTAAACTCAGATATGAGAAAATTAGAACTATCTGACAAGAAATCAATGTAATTATGACTTAGTGTTAAAGGGCTCTAATGGAAATGCTGGGCAACATGCAAATCAATAGGGTGATTGCAGTATAAAAGTTAGAAACTGAGAAAGAGACTAATGGAAGTGTTAGAATTGAAAAATACATGATCAAACATAAAGAATGTCTCATGTGAGATCATCAGTAGACTCAAACAGAGGGAATAATCAAAGAACTTGAAGATAGAGTAATAAAATTGTACAAATTGAAATGTAAAGAAAAAAAAGTGAAAAAAAATTGGAAAGGAAAAAAGAGCATCCAAGTGTTGTGTGCTGATATCAAATATTCTAATATACATGTGATCATATTCTCAGAAGAAAAAGAGAAAAAAAATGGGTTAGAAGAAAATATTTGAAGACATAACGTCAAAAAGATTTTTTTTAAGTTAATGATAAACACCACACCACAGATCCTGGAAGTTCAAAAAACACCATACAAAATAAGATAAATACTACCCAGCCTCTAATAAAACCTCATCGACATATCTTACTCATTGCTGAAAAAAAAAGCAACTTCTCTGACATTCAGGGAGACAAAGGCATGACCTCTCCAATGCTTTTGGGTCTTAGTCCCAGAAGGAAGTTTCTTCTTTGGGTGTTCTACCTCAGCCTTAGGGATTCAGGCTACTTCTTATTTTTGCTATTCCTATATTCTTTATAATTCTCAATTCTTTCTAGCTAAACTCTTGTTTCTCTGATTCTCTAAGTTAATAATTCTTTATATTCAAATGTACCTGTTCCCATTACTGTGTGGTTTCTGTGATTTTAGATCTTGACTGATATATAGAATCAGGTGGCCCTCCTGAGTAGTTCTCATCCATGAAGCCCCTTCCACAGGTTGTCTCTTCCACACTGAGTCTTTTACCTGCACGTGTTCAGAAGAGAGACAAAGATTGTTCAGAAATGACTTCCATCACTTCTTCCCACATTTTATAGCCCCAACCTAGATGCCAAATAGGCTAAATTACATAGTAACCTTATATTTCCTCGAAAAGGGGATTGGCTTGGTGAGCATCTAGCCAGTCTGCATCAACTTATGAAACTTCTTATTTTTTAAACTAAATTATATAATACCTCTCTCTGTGATCCACAAATCTTCCCCATCCTTTATATCTTCCACATTAAATGTCACAATCACTCACCTGTTTATCAAGGAAAAACCTTAGAGTCTTCTAGAACACTTGACTCTCTTACATGTCATATCTATCAGTGATTTCTGATGCAACTCTAACTACCTTCATCTTGTCTAAGCCCTATAAATCTTCATCCTGGACTATTGCAATGAACTCCTAATTCCTAGCTAGTCTCTCTGCTGTCACTCTCTTCCCTACAGTATATTCTCCTCAGTGAATCCAGAGACATCATCTAAAACTAAGCAGGTCATGCAAGAATCCTACTCTCATTCCATCAGTGGTTTCTTATCCCACACAAGACTAAAATGTGAAGTCTTTCCAGAGCTTAACCATTTCCACAGTTTGATCCCCAGATGCATTCCCCAGCCCTATTGCCTTTGTTCACTCCACTCTGATCATGCAGGAATTCTTGCCATTTCTCCAGATTCTCCTGTTCTCTTCTCTTCTGTCTAGTGTTCCAGGAATGCTCATTTCTCTATTTTAATTGGCACATTTTCTACATTCAAACTTAAGAGTCACGATCTAAGAAAATCCAATGTAGACATCAATCTAAAATATCACCTATTTTGATTTATTTAAATTTTGTCTTACTACTAATTACCAGTGGACATTATTATATTAATCATCACATTATCCAGATCTCTTAAAAACTAGAATATAAGCTCCATGGAACAAGTATTTTCTGTTTCCCCACTATTAAACCAGTGCCTTTAACAGTTCTAGGAAATGGAAGACATAATTAATATTATTTGAGTGAATGCATGAGTGTTAGAATTGAAGAGAAAGCATCAGTCAGCTTAGAGGGTAAAATGAGGTGGAGAAAAAGAAACAGCATAGACAAAAACCTTGAATCTTTTATAAACAAGGAAATGATGTATGGCACTGCTCAGAACTGTAAGTATTTCAAAAACGCAAGAAAAAAGAATGTGAAACCACTAATGATAAAAGATGAAAACCCTGGAGTAGGAGTCAGATACAGTGCTGGGGAATTTGGATTTTATTACAAGCAAAGCAGAAAGCCATTAATTGTTTAACATTAGTAGGGAAGTCACCTGATCAGATTTGTGGCTTAAGAGGATTATGCCTGGTGCACTGTGAAGAATAACTTAGAAAGAAAGGAGAGTGGAGGCACCAATATTAATAAGCAGCCTAGGTCAGAGGTGACTCTGGGTTGAACCAAGATGATGACAGTTGGAATAAAGAGGAACAAGAAGATGAAGAGATGTTTCAGAAATAAAATCAACAGAATATAGTTGTTTCTGATGTGCAGAAGGGGAAAATATTCTAGTGATCTTCAGATAAAGAAAAGGTAAACCCAAAGTCCCCTACTTATATCCGTTTCTAGTTTTTGCCCTCAATCACAGAGAAAAATGCTCATAATTAGTCTCTTTAAATTTAATAAAAACAGTCTATAGGTTGACAATGAAAGTGTTTTGTTTTGTTTTTAGAGTTATGAAAATGAAGGCAGTCATTTGTTTATTGTTAGGACTTTAGGGCAATATAATCCTTAACAGCCACCTGTAATCTTCCTACTACAGGAGGACAAAGACCAGGGAAAACTTGCTGGACACCAGGAGTGAGACCATACAATGAAGTGAAACTGTTCTAAAGACACCTGATCACACATCTGCATTCCATCTGCAGTCCAAGCACATCAGCTCAGCCCCCAGGTCCACTGAAGAGAAGAGCTTCCTGACAGTGACTCCATATAAGATTGAAACTCCAGCTCCTGGGTGCTGCCATCTTCAACCCAATGTCCCCTTGGCTCGGTGCTATGCAGCCCTTCCCTTTGGGTACCCCCTCCCCCATCCTCTTTCCTTAAATATTTAATTGTTCTTTATCCACTATCTGGGTTTGATATTTAGCTTGCCAACATACCTTCATGTTAACCTTTCATTTATTCTTTTAAATTAGTGATTTTTGGTCCATTGAGTAGGTCAAGGAACTACCCTTCCCAAGGTCTCCTCAACATTCCATCTTGCTACCTAAAGTGTTCATAGGCAGAACAACATTCACAAACCCTTAAGAAAATAGCAGATAAATGCCTGTCAAACACTAAGAGCTATTTAAATATTATTATATCATGCAAATGTAATTATGACAATTCAATTCCTGGAAAAATGCAATAACCAGTTTCTTTTCTTGGTACAAGGAAAGTGAATGTGAACTGCCCAGGTTATGGAACTTTATCTCTGGAATTCTGCCAGACAAAGAACTGCTACTACAAAAAGTTTAAGAAGAAGGCTTTAATGAAATTTTACATTCATAATTCCTGTTTTGTTTTTCCTCACATGCAGATCAGAAGAGCTTTATTAGTACAGTAAGTGGTTAGGCCTGGAGGGAGTCGTGTAGATTTTGAAGGCAATTCCATCATTTTAGCATTGTTCCAATCCTCTTTTCCTGCACTTCCAATGGCTCCCCCCTGCAAAACTGACTATGAAATTTGTGGAGCCCAGAGCAAAATGAAAATGTGGATTTTCTTGTTCAAATATCGAGAATTTCAAAATGGCAAGAGCAGGACATTAAACCCAAGTGTGAGGCTCTTCTATGCATGGTTTCTGTGAGAGCCCACAAAACCAGTCCTGCTTCAATGTTTGAACAAAAAATAAAAGGCACTCCTGACTTTGATCCTTATTTGTAAATGACTGACAGTTCAGATGAATTTTCCTTTCAATTTAGGTAGTTCATCCCATAACCTGGCTTCTCCAGCCAGGCAGGCTGCGTCCCTGGGAACGCAGTCTGATCTAACGTGATTGATCAGAAACCCGGGCACTTCCTGGTCTCTATAAAAGCAAACTTTAATAGGTTCTTATGCATTGAGTCATGTAAAAATATTGTCATCTTTTTAACAAGACTCTCAACTCTTTAATTTGCCATACTGAAAATCCACTTCCTCTTTCAAATCATTGGAAAAATTTGACCATTGCTGCTGGTTTAGCAATTTTAATGGGCATGATCAGTCACTTCAGCTAAAACATTACTTGATTAAGGGGTGGGTAGGTGTTCAAAGTCAGATAAGCCAGTGTTGTATTGAATTTGCTGATCGATACAATCTATCAGTCCTTTGTTATGCCAGAGCTGGTGAAGTCATTGGCTGCTGTAATTGCTTAGAGCTCAGGAAGGTGCCTGGTGAAGGCACCAGATCCTCTCTCTGCCCTTTCCACCAGTGTGAGTTTCTGCTTCTCTTGTACCTCTGGACTGTTGTGATTTCACAGGAGACCTACAGAGCTCTGCTTCCTCTACATCCAAGACTATAGAGCCTCTGTCCCCTCTTTCCTCTTCATATTTTTGTTCTTAGCATGTCAAACCTCTCCATCCACCTACACCACCCCTTCACCCCTCTTTAGGGTGTGTACGTATACACACACACACACACACACACACACACACACACACACACACACACCAGTCCCGCAGTAACTTTTCCAGTCTAACTGAAATTAACTATCTGACTGGTGAAAGAGCAAGGACTCATGATGAAATTCAAATATAATTTTCGAATAGCCACAAAGGATAGCAAGTGTGTGTAGCTGTTATTTAGCATGAGATACAGTAGGGTACAAAAATCAGCCTATGGAATTATCTTTCTGCTCCTTTATTGTTGAAACCCCAAAATAGCAGCTTTACCACTGTTATTTTACTATAGCAAGCCTCATTTATCCAATGTAATACATGACGCGATGCATAAGAACCTATTAAAGTTTGCTTTTATAGAGACAAAGAAGTGCCCAGGCTTACTCAATCAGAGATGAAGTAGAGATGTGTAAGTTACTTAGTGTCTTTGAGTATCATTGATAATGCATCTTTTTAAAAAACTTATCAGTATTGTTGAACGTATTACAGATATCCCCCCTTTTCCCCCCATTTATCCCCTCCACTCCAAGCCCACCCCTCCCAGGCCTTCACCACTCTATTGTCTGTATCATGGACTATGCAAATATGCATATAAATTCTCTGGTTAATCTCTCCCCAACACCAACCCACTTCCACTCTTCTCTCTGAGGTTCCTCAATCTGTTCCATGCTTCTGTGTCTCTGGCTCTATTTTGTTCATCAATTTATTTTGTTCATTAGATACTACATATGAGTGAGATCATGTGATACTTGTCTTTCTCTGACTAGCTTATTTTGCTTATCATAATACTCTCCAGTTCCCTCCATGCTGTCTCAAAGAGTAAGAGATCCTTCTCTTTTTTAAATTAAAATTATTCAGTAGCTTCTACTGATTATACTAGTTCTAATTGATTATAGTTGTCTGTTTTCTCCTTTTTAAAAGTTTTGTTAATTTAGCCCTATCTCTGAGCCATTCTGTCCTTCAAGCAAAGTGGTCCATAACTAAAATTTCTTCTTTTTCAAACTACTAAATCTTCTAAAATAATTAGTAAAAAACAAACCAAAAAAATCAGCCTATGGAATTATCTTTCAGCTCCATTATCCTTCTGCTCACTTGTAATCTATGTTTATTCCTCCTTTTATCAAAAAAAGATCACAACATCATTCTGACTTTAAGATAAATCAATCATTAATAATTCATGAGAGTTAGGAAAGCTATTAGTGTGCAGACTAATTCCTTACAAGTAAACCATTTATTTAATTTTATCTTCTATCATAGTTGCTTAAATAGATTTGCTTGACTCAGTTATTGTGATTTTCTTTTACCCTTATTTATACAAAATATCTTTTGTATATATATATTGTATATCTATCAAATAAAATCCTTTGAAAATGCTAAACCACAAGTCTAATTACATCATTATTTCTGTAATCATGTATCTATAAATATACACCCTCAAAACAAAATAGATAATTAATTCAATCTTATGTTTGCTTCAATTAAATCTGAGCATGAAATATAACATATCTTTTCCATCTCAAGTTCTGCTAAATTATTCAATTTTGACAGTAAAGAAATAAGTTCTATTTCTTTACCACTAAAATACAAAGGTTGGGGGCTTTGGAAAATGTTATAGAATTTAATATGAACTTTGTTTCACAAAATCACTAGATAGATAAAATATTTATTTAAGAATTTATCAAATAAGAAATTAATGAGAAAGTCTCACAACATTTTCTTTAAGATTGAGATTATGTTCTTAGTTGAAATTCTTTTGGGTTCTGTAAGAAGTATGGACATAGATGAAGATGCTATCATACGATAAATGCTAATTTGTATTTTCAGCTGAAAGGGTATAAAAAAACTTTTCTGTTCTTTGTTTACCAAATATTCATAGTGTTGTTTTCTGCTTATAATTGGTAATCAGGAGTACAAATTTTACAGGTGATATTCTTAGTAACTTTTTTTTTTTCTGTTCAGTATTATCTACTCATTACTACCATACAGTGGGGTCTTGACTTATGAGTATCCCGACTAATGAGTTTTTTGAGATACCAGCTGTCTCTCGGCCGATTTTTTGCATTGAGTTGGTAGAGTAATTTGAGTTAACGAGCTTGATCTCGGAATGAATTAAACTCGTAAGTCAAGGACCCACTGTATTACTATATTTGGTTCAGTCTGTCAATTTGAAATAATTCATACTTCAGTTCATTATTGTATCAAACTTCCTTTGTGAAGAAAAAACACAATGTCATGTTGAAACCTATCCCCATTTATGGCTAAATATTTGGGACTTAGCCAAGTAAAAACAGTTAAATTTTACCTAAACATTTGCTGACATTTTATTATTATTTTTGTTTTCTGGTAGGATTTTAATTAGGATATTTACCAGATTTTACGTTCTTGATATAATATGGAAGTAAGAACCTGTTTACGTCCATTTTGGCTACTTTAACAAAATACCACAGACTTGGTGGCTTTAAACAACAGAAATGCATTGCTTATAATTTTGGAGACTAGGAAGTCTAAGGTCAAGGTGCCAGCAGATCTGGTGGTGTCTGGCAAGAGCTCACTTCCTAGATAACCAACTTTTTGCTGTAACTTCATAAGGTGGAAGGGGCTACAGAGCTCTCTTGAGTCTCCTTTATAAGGGCAATAATCCCATTCGCCAGGCTCCACCTTATGATCTAATCACTTCCCAAAAGCCCCACCTCCAAATTCCATCACCTGGGAGAGCCAAAATCTCAACATATGAATTATGGGCGATATAAACATGCAGACCATAGCAGAGACCAAAACTAAAAAAAAAAATGTGGTGTGATTCTGGGCTATATAGTATAGTCCAGCTCTCTGACCAAAGGCATTTAGGCACCGATGCTGACAAAAAGGGATGCTGGCACTGACTTCACTAGCTGGTTACAAAAAGGATTAAAATAAAGAAATTACATTATGATTCTCTTACCAACTCTAAACCTAATATTTAAATGGTCTCCGAGAGGCCACTATTAAAATATAAAAAGGAAAGAAATGGTTGTTCAGGAGAAAGGGACTGGCCATAAACAAGATTCTCCATTAAACCCATTAGCACTTATCAATCTGACTGACTGCCTGTCCTCTTAGAATAGGAATGAGGATGATCCCAAGTTCAACCACTGCATTAAAAGGGGGAAATGCATTTAATCATCACAACCAAGCCAGAGCCACAAAGACTGGGTTTGAAAGCTGAGTTTATTAGCTGTGCAACTATATGCAAGCTAATTAGGCTCTCTGCCTCATTTTCCCCATTTGTAAATGGTGACAATAAAACTACCTCAGAGGGTTACTGGAAGAATTGAAGGAATTAATATATTGAAATACTAATACTAGGGCTTGACCTATAATAGGTTCTCAGTACTGATCACGGGTATTATTACCAGTTAGCATGTGTGATGGGACATATGCCATCTGGCTGAGACCAGGATTGTGGAGAATCAGGCCACAGCTAGTGGGACAGTCAAATATAGGTTTTGTATACGTGACAGGGAAGAATAGTTTTTTTTATATTTTTATTCATTATTCACTTTCCAATGCTGTGAATAATTTATCTAATAGTTGTGGACAAATCTAATAATAATTGTGATAATTAATATTGTGCATTCAAGTAGATGTTTTAAGCTGGAGTAAGGATAAAAATTTGAGAGTTGAACCAGGATGGTCTGTCTTTAAATTTTAAAATCTTTATCTCCATAGACAATAGATATACACAGAGTACAGCATACTGGGAATAATGAGGACACAGTCTTCCTAACTCTGTTCTGTGAACATATTCCTCTGATTAACAGAACCTTAAAGACAAAACAGATCGAGACAGTAGGAAACATACTGAGATAATGACTATAAAGTGCCAAGAACTTTAATGATACTTTGTCATTACAGCTTGGGGGTAGTCATTAAAATGTGTACCTCTAATTCCATAAGGTTAGGAACTGTTCTTAGACCTATATGGTGATGCAGTAACAAAAACCAAAATAAGATTTCCAAAAAATAGAGAAGTCTTTTAAAGGCACTTTGTGGAAGTCTCTTAAAAGCACATCGAAGAGGGATTTTTAATTCTCTGACACAGAACAAATGCCCAAACACCCTTTCCCCCTTATACCTTCTCACAATGTACTTTCTCTAAATCTCTTCCTTTCTTCAACCCCAGTCTGAGTTGGCATTTTCCTCCTCCCTAGTCTTTCTAATAGAAACAAATATTGTTTTACTCAGCATTGTACACTTCCTCTTCCAGAATTCTCTCTAGATTGGAAGAGTATACACTGCAAAAACATAGGCCTACATAGAATAAAATGTGGAATACACAAAAATTTAAAAACATAAATTCCATTCAGCGATGACAATATTTGAGTAGTTTGGCCTGGATGTTTGGAAGTGAATTAAACCCCAGTACCTGTCCCAGAGAAGGACAGAATACCTAAACAAATTAAGCAGGAACTCAGAAGATTATTTCATATTGCAAAAAAATCTGAATTCCAGAAACAGTCTTCTGGCCGAGGTTCTCTTGGTCTCTCGTCTTTTTCTCTCAGATATTTTAATGAGTTTTCACCTTCCCTTTGATAAGCTCAAAAATCCCCAATTGCTCTTTAACTCTTCAACTGTGATTGGTCTGTGTTTGTTTCCCTTCTGGGTGTGTTACCATGAAAGAATCATTCTAAAACTCTCCTTATGGGATGCTTTTCTTTTTAAATACAATAGCCACAGATTACTTATTATTGCAGTTTTTAGATAGACCTGAAAACCAGGTTCTTTACTTAAGACTCCACAAAAAAAGCATCTTTTATGTTAAACAGCTAAATTGTTCCAGAATTTGGTCCAAAAATTAATCTGGGTTTTAATTTTCTTTATTATAAGGCATTGCAAGTGCCTCCCCTGGGACAATATATCGGGAGAGCCCTTCAGTAATCTAATTCAAGAGAGAGGAAGGAGGCCAAAGCATGATGAGAGAGCGTTAAGCCATCCCAAAACAACCAATAGGCCAAGAAACATGTTTAGGTAAAGGAAAAATCCTCACCTCATACACAGAGCAGTAGAGTCAGAGAGGGAAAGTATATCAGCTCCCTAATTACCAGCCCTTGGGCCTTTCCGATTGGAAAAAAAAAAAATAGACTCCCCTAGGTTCCTGGCATTTGGTCCTTTGATCAAGTTTAGTTAGAAAAAAAATTGGATGCTTAGTGCATCCTGAATGTTTGTTTTTATTTCATTTTCAGCCATGACCACTGGACACTGATTTCCTCTTGCATTTTATTTCAAGTAAATTCTCAATGTGGATGGGAACACCAGAGCCCAAATCTCTGCCCTGAGCACAAACCAAAGTAAAATCAAAGCATTTCTGAGCATGTGAGTTGTTCAGTTAAATTTGCTTTAAAAAAAATCATCAAGCAATTGCCCTCCTGAAATGAATCAGACATGGAGGCAGAAATCAGGCGAGGAACTCTGGGTGCGCCACCTTGTGCAGTATAATTTTCACATCAAAGAACTTCCAAATAGGATTTCTGCCAGTATTTTGACTTTTAGCTAGCTGACTTGAATCCTTTTCGGAAGTAAGCAGGTTATAAATTATAGCTACATAAATAAATAAGTCTCGTGGTGGTATCCAGATATCATCCAGTTAGCCCACACCTTCCACATCCCATCCTGCACCGTTATGATCAGAGCCATCTTTACACCCCAGCTCTCTTCCTTCACAAATCTGGGTGAGTGTATGTGAATATCTGTGCACAAGACGTGCTTCCCAGAAGAAGTACCAGTTAGATCTATCTTCATACAGTCCCACTGACTCTATTTGTGGGATGTGGCCTAGACTTTCTTGATCTTTTGCTTTTCCTGACTTTGTGCCCTCTTTATACAACAATACTGACCCCAAAACATCCATTAAAGTCATCATTCATAAACTCTCTCTCATTCCAGATATGTTTCATGCATCCTCAAGATAAATTTATATTTGTCTTTCCTCAAATCCCCAGAGTATATTTATGTTGTTTGAACCTATTCTGTATACACTTAAAGCTCCTTTAGAATTAATATTCTTTACTAGATTACCAGCAGCTACAGAAAGGGACAGTTATTCAGGGTGTCACTAAATTAATTTCCATGCCATAAGCAGGAAAGCATAAATAAACAATAGATACGAAGCAAGATATTCTCAGCAGATTGTAATAGGGAGAGTGAGTGCATCTTCTCTGGAGAGTTCTATCCCCATTTTATGAACTAATCACCTTATCTTTTTTATCATAGTTCATTTTTTCCATGAAATATGAATTAGTGCCCAGTGGTGCACATACAGAGTGCTAAATGGGAAATCTGAAGACCATTCTTCAAGGGCCAGGTCTTTTCACTATAGTTTAACTTGGACATATAACTTAGTTTCTGGAATTACCATGTCCTCTTTCATAAAAAGGGGAAAAATAATGCTTGTGCTTTCCATATGATAGGGCTCTTTTAAAATCAAGAGATAAAATATTTAAAAACAAATCACAGATTTTATTCCATCCAATTATTTTCATTTTCTGAGTATGCAATGGAGATTAAGCCTCCATAACGATATGCATGCTTTTTTCTAAGTAAAAATCCATTCTCCTCTCTTACATGGTCAATCCTATTTTTCCTTATAATATGCAGCACAGTGACCACTTCCAGGAAGATATCATAGATGCCCATACTTGCTATATGTTCGACCATAGCCCTTAGTGTGCTAGAACATCCCGATTTAATTTCCAGTCTCCATCATGATGATGCCAAATCCTTGATTACAGGAATTAAAACCTATATAACCATTAAATCTTCAACACATTGCTGTTCAGTAAATGTTTATTGGTTGAATAAACTTTGAATGGCATCACAGACTTGACTCAATCTCCTATGAGTTTGGGTGTAATAGTCTCCTAGTCTGAATTTTGTGAAAATTGCGTTCCAGCTTATAAAATTAATGGTAGTAGACTTCAAATCTGAGGCCCAGTAGAAAGCCCGATATTATTTATGAAAGCATATTATCTCCAGAAGATTTTTCATTTTCTGTTATATTATACAGACACTTCTCAAAAAATATTTTTCAAGAATAATAGTGGAAAAAATAATCTTGGACATAGGACCTGCTCTGTACAAAGGCATGCTTCATTTGGTAATTTATTTTTCTTAAATGTCTCCCTAATCCTGTTTCAATATGCTAATTCCCCTTGTTTCTTCATCAAGCCTGCTTCAGAATTATTTTATATACAATAGCCTCCCACTCTGGAGAGATAACTAAACTTTAATGGCTGCCTAATGTCCTCCCCCCACCAAATTATTCAAAGACACAAAAATAGAAGAAATAGGCCATAAAGATAAAATACATTATTAAAGGGCATTATTGTCATTGTTATTATTCTCCCATCAACAAAGAGATGAAGAGCTAAATTATACACCATATGGTAATTGCTTGGAAGATAACCACAACTTACGGTCACACCTTCAGCATCCAATGACATTGTTTGCTGCGTTTCAGGTGCCAGTGTGGCAGGGGGCCAGCCTAGAAAAGATGAACTGGCAGAGAAAGAATGACAGACATTAGGCATAAGTACTTTTCATGTCAAGCCTTTGGCATGTTCATTGTTGAAAAAATCTGTTCACAGAAATGCCTTCCAAAATATGCAAGTTATGCTATGAAGGCATATGATAACTTCTGCTGTCCAGGGATATGTTAATATGCATCATCCTGGGAGATGCCAAGTCATAACTAAGATAATGGGTGATTCCAGATGTCTGTCTAATCCAATTCCTACTGTCCAAGGGAAGTTCAAAACATTTAAAATTTTTATTTTTATTAAATTTATTGAGGTGACATTGGTTCATAAAATGATATAGGTTTCAGGTGTACATCATCTATATATTGTATTGTGTTCACCACCCCCAATTCAATCTCCTTCTATTACCATTTATTCCCCCTTTAGCCTCTGTTTCCTCCCCCCACCCATCTTTCCCTCTAATAATCACTATACCATTGCCTGTGTCTATGAATTTGTTTTTGTTTTTTGCTTAATCCCTTCATCTTTTCCACCCAGCCCCCTCAGACCCCTCCCCTCTGACAGCTGTCAGCCTATTCTCAGTATTTATGAGTCTGCTTCTATTTTGTTTGTGAGTTTATTCTATACCTTAGCTTCCATGTATAAAGGAAATCATATGTTACTTATCTTTTTTATTTTTTTTATAGCTAGGTAGTTTTACATAGTGTAAACCCTTCAGTCTGCAGGCTGACGCTCTATCAACTGAGCCAAACCAGTTAGGGCCCACAGCTTCTTTTTTTTTTTTTATCTACTTACTAGTATGTAATGATGGACACTTAGCCTACTTCCAAATGTTGGTTATTGTAAATAACTCTGCCATGAACATAGGGGTGCATATATTCTTTAGAGTTAGTTTTTGGGTTTCTTCAGATATATTCCCAGAAGTGAAATTGCTGAGTGATAAAGCAGTTCCATTTTTAATTTTTGAGGTAACTCCATACTTCTTTGCACAGTGGCTGCACCCATCTGCGTTTCCACCAACAGGACATAAGGTTCCCTTTTCTCCATATCCTTCTTGGCACTTGTTCTTTGTTGATTCATTGATGACAACCATTCTGACTGATGTGAGGTGATATCTTACGGTTTTAATTTATATTTCTCTGATTATTAGTGAGGTTGAACATCTTTTCATATGCCTATTGGCCATCTGTATGTCCTCTTTGGAGAAATACCTATTTAGGTCTTTTGCCCATTTTTTTCTTTATATATTTTTTTCTTGACGTTTAGAGAGAGAGGAAGGGAGAGGTAGTGAGAGAGAGAAACATAGATGTGAGTGCAGAACATCAACTTGCTGCCTCTTGCACACCCTCTACCAGAGATTGAGCCTGAAACCATGGCATGTATCCTGACCAGGAATGGAACTAGCAACCTTTTGGTATTTGGGACAATGATGTCTGCTTTCTGTACTTGTATTCAACATAGTACTAAAAGTCCTAGCCACAACAATAAGATAAGAAGAAATAAAAAGCTCCAAATTGGAAAGGAAGAAGTAAAACTCTCATTATTTACAGATGACATAATACTGTATATAGAGAACCCTAAAAATTCCACCAAGAAGCCATCAGATTGATAAATAAATTCAGTAAATTAGCAGGATACAAAATAATTATCCAGAAATCAATTGCATTTATATACACCAATAATGAACTATCAGAAAGGGAAACTAAAACACAATCCCATTTATAATTGCATCAAAAAATACCTAGGGATAAATTTAACCAAGGATGTAAAAAACCTGTGCTCAAAAGATTATAAGATACTGAAGAAATTGAAGAAGGTACAAATAAGTAGAAACATATACCGTGTTCATAGATAGGAAGAATTAACATTAATAAAATGTCCATACTACCCAAAGTAATCTATAGATTCAATGCAATTCCTGTCAAGATACCAATGGTGTATCTCACAGAACTAGAACAAATATTTCAAAAATTTATATGGAACTACTATAGACCTCAAATAGCCTCAACATACTTGAGAAAGAAGAACAAAGTTAGAGGAATCAGGCTACCTGATATCAACCTATATTACAAGGAAGTTAAAATTTTTTAAAAAGAAAAGTTTATATAGAATTTTTCAATGTGTGATTACTTTCAACACCAATCAATTTGAAAGCTATAAAGACTTGAGCATTTACATTTTAGTATGTACAACCTTTCATTTTCAGAAACTGTATTTGAATCACAGATTGAATTATCACCTTTCCCAACAGTAAGAGGGTGAACTTTTTCAAAGATATTAATGGTGAAACTCCTACTTTAGATGATTTTTAAAATACCTTAGTTTGAATAGTATTAATTCAGCTTACTAAATGTTATTTCACACATTATGTTATTTTATTGAATTTTCCCAAGAACATCATTAGGCAAATATAATTTTCCATTGTATTTCCAAATAATACAACTTAAGAGGAATGACTTGTTCAAAGTAATTCAACTGGCTTTGAATAGGGATAGAACCCAATTCTATTTGTTTTCAAGTCAAATGACCTCAAGCAATTTTGGCTATTTTAATGAGTTACCACTTACAATTTTCTTCTGGAAACTGGTTTGGTATTTCCATTATTGTTAGAATTGGGAATCTAATGCTTTGTATAATTATAAAATATATTTATGGATGCATACCATATCTGCTTTTGCTAAAATAAGAATGATTCCCCCATATATCAAAAGTTAAAAAAATATTAACTCTGTAGAAATGTTCAAAGTCATAAAGCATGCCTATAAGTCAACTATTTTTCTAGCTGATATCTTTGACTTAGCTCACATGCCTGCTTTAAAAGAATCAGCAAATCAAACTCTCTTTTCTACAGTGAGCTAGTTTTCAAGATATAATAGTACCTTAAATATAAAAATACTCTTGGAACTTACTCAAAACTGTAATCTCAATCCAAAAGCACAGCTGAATATTCATGGAACGTTTTTATTTATCCAGACTTATCCTTGGAAAACACAATTTTGGAATGATCACTATATCTTGGGCAGCAGAATTATGCTATGCATAAATGTTTTCTTCTGTCATAGCTGTTGTTCTATTATGTGTACACACAAATACACATGTGAATATGCATATGTGAGATTAAAAGCACATTTAGAGCTTTAGTTGTATTTTATGAATCTTTTATTATATCCTGGCTATGAAAGCTTTCCTAATTAAGAATGAAAATATAAAGTATATCTGTACTAAAGGCATTTATTGACATTTCACTGTGAACTCAGCCCTGGCCTAGGCACTGTGGTTGTTAGGGAAAAAAATCAAAGATGCCTCTATGGGATGGTGCACTTCAGTGGGGAGCCTCAAGGCATACTTATAAGAAACACAACACATGGATACATGGTTAATAGGGCCCTACAGGTGTTTTAATAAATAACAGAGAGTAGCGGATTCATTAGTGAATATGCAGGTGTGTTGGTAAATATGCACATGTGCAAGCAACTGACTAATATGCTCCTGACAAACCACTGAGGCCAGACACACATTGGCCTCTGTCTGCCTGGCTTTGGCATTAGAGGAAGCATTGAGTAGCTATTTGCCCGAGGAAATACTGCTGCAGGGTCTCTCAGAGTGGCCTCCTTTCTATCTCCCCAAAATCCATATGTTGAAGCTCTAACCCCTAATTTGACTATATTTGGAGACAGGGCCTAGAGGTCAGTAAAGTGAAATAAAATCATATATATATATAGCTAATATGCTAAGTGTCCGACCATCTGACTGGTTGCTATGATGCACACTGACCACCAGGGGCGGACACTCAATGCAGGAGCCGCCGAACTGCACTGACTTGGCAGTGGGTGGTTCTCGGTTGACGCACCCCAAAATCAGAGAGGAGGAAGCCAGATTCCTCATGGGGTCGTGCAAGTCCAACTTTGGCCATGAGTTATGTTGTTGCTGGGGCACTATAGGCCCTGAATCTGGTTTACTGCACACTTGTGTTTGCATTCCACACCCTGTACTACAGCAACTTTGCAGAGTGCCCTCTCACATTTGGGACCCCTCGGGGGATGTCGAAGAGCCGATTATGGCCTGATCCCCGCAGGCCATGCCGAGGGACCCCACCTGCTAGAGGGACCCCACTCATTACACAGATGATGGGAAGGGACCGTGGGAGGTTGGCTCCAGGGCATGTCCGGCCCATCTCACCCAGTCCCACCCGACCTGCCACCTTCTAATTAATTTCCTTTCAATGTGCACGAATCCGTGCACCAGGTCACTAGTAAAATCATAAAGGTGGGCCCCTGATATGATAGGATTGGTAGCCTTATAAGGAAAGATACCAGAGAGCTCTCTGTCTACCCCATGAGGACACAGAGAAAAGGCAGCCTCCTGCCAACCAGGAAGAGGGTGTTCATCACTATGGGAAACAGCCAGCACCTTGATTTGAACTTGCCACCCTCCAAAATTCTGAGAGGAATTTTGCTCTCTAAGCCACTAAGTCTATGGTATTTTGTTATGTCAGCCTTAGTCAACTAAAACAGGCTTTACCACTGAGGATACCTAAGGACAAGACCAACTTTGCTACTCTACTCCAGTCATATTAACTTTGGTTTTTCTCCTTATGCCCTTCAGACTCTGCCACAGGCCATTGGGTTTGCTGTGTCCCCCATAACCAGCATAGCCCATTCCTTCTTTAAGCCATTTTGTAAATGGCATCTTCTTAGAAGACCTCACTGACCATCTTAAATCACAAGCCTTTTCAATACTCTCTACCCATTTTCTCTGCTTTTCTCCTTTATATTTACATCCAATTTACATGCTCTATATTTCACTTGGTAATTTTGTTGGATTTGTCTCTTTCCTCAGTGGGATAAAAGTATAAGATAACAAAGACTTGTTTTGTTAATTGCTACATCCTCAGTACCTGTTACAATATAAGTACCCAATAAATATAAACCATATAGCATATAACATTATCATAGACCTTATAAAATTCAGAAGGGATAAGCAGTTAATAAGGGTTAGAAATCAATGGCAAAGGGGCAGATGGGGTGTTACATATATAGTCCATTTCCTGATTCAACAATCAGTTCCTAGGCTCATTTTATATCCCTGACACTGAGATTAGTGACCTTTAGAAGCTCAGCATCACAAAGGAGAGTGAAAGGAGCAAGAACAGAACAGTAATGATATGAGACTAAATGTATGATAGAGCATTTTATTATCTCTTCTTCTTTACTACAGTTACAAAAGTCAATTTAAAGATCATCTTTGGCCCGGCCACTGTGGCTCAGTGGTTGAGCATCACCCCATGAAACAAGAGACCACGCGATTGATTGCCAAACAGGGCACATGCCCTATTTGCAGCTGGAACCCTGGTGGGGAGCAATCAGGAGAGAGCTGATCGGTGTTTCTCTCTTGTCAATGTTTCTATCGCTCTGTCCCTCTCCCTTCCTCTCTATAAAAAAAATAAAATAAAATACATATTGTTTTTAAATACAGATCATCTTTGCTATCATTGTCTTCTTTTTACAATTGTACTAAAGAATATATACTGTGTGTGAACAGAATGTCAAAGGAAAGGGAAAGGATGAAACAGTTTATTTTTGGACACCTACCAAACAAGTTTAGATTTACTTCTTGATAAATATGTGAAACCATAACTAAAATTACAGCAAAAGGTACTGTGGGGGGGAGGGGGAGTCAAGAGGAAACTGTAAATTATATAGGTTAAGAATCAGTCAAAATGACTACTCAAAACTAACATAAAGAGATAATAGAAACCAAGAGCAAATTGGACATCTGGTATATCGAGTCAATGACTGGGGTTTACTCCAAATGCACCTCAGGAAAGATAACTTACAGAGTGGGAACTAAGGCCATGAAGGAGAAGTTGATGTTCTCAGAATTTTTTTTTCACTTTGAGGGGGGTAAATTAGGATTAGCATACAGAGATCTAATATAGCATATATTCTCCTCTCCTTGATAAATAATTGTTATTTGTTATTCTTTCAATCCTTGTCCTCTGGGAATAGAAACATTTATGGAGATATAGTAGGAAGAAAAGCTGCTTAATGGGGCACACTACAGCAAACATTATTGATCAATTTGGTTTTACTTGTAAGAATGATTGAATGTGCAAGTAATTGAGATGTCATTTTGTAGCTTGAACATTTTATTTTCTAGAATGTTTGTTTTCTCTGAGAGAATTTATTTGAGAGAAAACAAAGAACCAGAGATGATGTATTGAACAGGAAAAACATACTAGTTGACAAGAAGATTTATCTGGGTCACCCTCTTGATTTCATGGCACCATTTTGTATTATCGGTGGAAAAATTTTGCCAGCTCAAGGCTTATGCAAAGATTCTCTTCCAGCATCTGCCATTTTTGATTCCCTCCTAAATTTTTTATTCTGGTCCATCAAACTACAACTTTCTGCCTCTTCCAGTGCACTGTGACTTCTTCCTCGAAATTTGCTATAATAAAAAGATGGAGCCCTAGCTGGTTTGGCTCAGTGGATAGAGCATCGGCCTGTGGACTGAAGGGTTTGATTCCAGTCAAGGGCATATGCCCAAGTTGTGGGCTCAATGCCCAGAACAGGGCATGCAGGAGGCAGCTGATCCATGATTCTCTCTTATTATTGATGTTTCTATCTCTCTCTCCCTCTTCCTTCATCTCTGAAATCAATAACAATTTATTTTTTTTAAAAAATAGATGAAATAATCTCATTTGTATTAAGGTGTAAATAACTGGTACACTTTACTTGAAGAGTAGACACTCTCTGCCTACACCTAATTCACCTGCAAATACACAGGCAACCATCCCCAAACAACTCAGTATTTTGTTAGAGGACAATAAAGAAAATGAAAGGATGTTCAGATAATAGGCAAAGCTAAACAGGGAGAAAAATGTCCTTCTTTCTTTGCAGTTGTAGAGTTAGTGAAGACTTATTGACTGCTGCTGCTGAAATTATGCAAGAATATCTTAAACTATCTAAGAAAATAACCAGCCTGTTTCTTTCTTCAAACTTTTAGAATTCCAACTACTCTATCTTCGGGCACAATATGGAGACAATTATTTGAAAACAGATAAGAAAAAAATAACATTGAAACCATTTGATATGAATATGGTTAAAGGAATCTCACTCAAAAACATCTCCCTATCTATTTACCAATTTATTTAATATCACTCCATTAGAGATTGTTTCCTTAGTTCACAAGACTGTTCATAGTTAAATTACAAACTTCCCTGAAAAGTGAAACACAATAAACATAACAGGGATTCATACTTTCTGTGACAGGGGTTCAGTCCCTTTTCAATGTAACCAGCTAATACCAGCTTTCTCAAAATAAAAATGCACAGGTGAGATGTGGCTGGAAAGGAGAAGATAGAGGTTTAAGACAAGTGGCAACCTGGTTTACTTTTAGAACCCTGGGTGTTTAAAGAAAGACACTGGTACTCAGGGATGAAGTGGCACCAAAACAAAGGATTCTGACAGAGAGCGACTGGAAATGTTTGCTGACAGCAGGATGGTGTCTAAGCATATAATGAACTGATGCAAGATCATCAGCCTCAAAGGTTGTTTTTACAAAAAATGGCATGTCTTTTGAGACATATATGGGCTGGTTGCCATAAAAGCCTGAAGCCATGTCAGGGGATCTGGGCTCAAAGTTGCCTCTGCTTTACTAGCGGTGAATCCCTGGGCAAAGCATGAAACTTCTCTGGAGCTCAATTTCTTTATCTAATACTAGATAAAGTACATTGTTTAAATGAAATCTATATTTCTGTAATCTCTAAAGCAGTATGTCATTGAGTGCTGTTGTGACATAAACAAACATTGACTGGTCATGCTGATACCGTTAATAAGCTGATTATTATTAACAGGAAAGGAGTAAAGGGAAGACTAGATAATATACGGTAGGCATGCCATTTATACAGCTTTGCCAGAAAGCTATAGTTTAACAACCTCCCTCACAAATCAATTGGGAAAAGGACTGGACAAAGTCAGTTTGGATGTATGCCTAGTAAGGTCTGGGTGACCTGGGAAGATGCTTGCGAGTCAACGGCCAGAGTAGGCTGTGGTCACTACAAGGGCACAAAGTCTGAAATACTTAACTCCAGAAGAAAGGGAGTACTCTCTCTTAGATCTCCCTCTTGCTTCCTGTGGGACTCCCATGCTCTGCATTCACCCACATAGCTCATGGTCATGTGGGACCCACCCAATGGACTGATGGACTGAATCTAGCCTAATGCTCTTCCAACTCAGCTTCACCATAGAACGGAAGGTCTGGACACTGGCTTTGCTTCTAGCTCTACTAAAGCACCAGCTGTACATCTTTCAGGACTGGATTAAGTGATACAACCCAAGGAATGTAACTCCATGAAAATAAAGCCTTCTACCAAATCTCATCCTCCTGTGGGGGCCTCCGGAAGTGCTCATTCCAGTGGTGCCCCAAGAACCCCACGCCCACTAGTAACAGAGAAGTTTGCTTCTCTGGTAACAATATATCAACCCCAAAACCCACCATCCAGAGATGATATTGGATATCAATTGTTTCCTGTAGGTTAATAATGTAAAGGCAGGGGGAGAAAATCACTACAATAAGAGTCCTAGGGGTTGAAATAGTCTTCCTGTGTGGGATTCTTCATCAGTGAGTTCTTCCCTGGAGATTTAGGAACTATGTGGTTCTGAACATAAGAAAAAAAGACTTCAATTTTCAGAGAGAATTGAGAATATTTTCATAAAAAAATAATATCATCTGGGTTTCTTTGGGGTTGGAAGAGAAATATTTATGAGAACCATGGTGAAAATATGAAGAGGGACAATGCACTATAGAAGGATTTTAATCCAATTTATAGAGTTTAATTTTATCTTAAAAGCAAGGGGATCCTCTTCACAAGAGTAAGAACATAAGGTCCACCAGCTGGTTTGAAATATACAGAGGCTAAAAAGAACCAGGGGATTCAGTATGGAAGCTATTGTAATTGCCCAAGGATGGAATAAGTTTCAGTTTTAATAAGGGGTGGGGTCATGTATGGGGAGTCAGGGATGTAGGCGGGAGTAGTAGCAATGAGAATAGAAAAGAAACTTGATTTGATGATAAATTGAACTGAAAAAATTGAGAGGGTTGAATGAAAGTGATAAAGAAATAGTTATAGAATCAGAAAGTTAGAAATCTAAGTAGTCATGGCATTCATTTTTCCATTATGTAAATAATAGTGAGGTTCAGAAAACCTAAACCATTTTATTGGGTAGCAGCACAACTATTTGAGGTAGGTTTTCTGCTTTTCACTTTATGATTTTTTCTACATTTCAACAAAAACAAAAATTCAATCCAGAAAGACTAGGAACAGAGAACCACTCTGAACTAAAATAGGGTCAGGCCAGGACATTGTTAATGAGTTTACATAACACAGGACTATTTTAATGTAAAATAACATTTAAATGGAAATTGCCCATAAGCAGATAGAAATGAGAGATTAAAATTCAGAAGACAGATTAGCAATTAGGACATGTAATTGATCTTAATTTAAATTGGCTTTCCAGTCCAACCCTCAAAACATTCTGACTGGCATTTTAGGAAAATATAAACTCAATCATGACAATGTAAGAGGAGGGTGAAGTATAATTGGCTGGAATGTACCTCCCTTGCTTAAAACTATTCAGTGTCTTTTAATTACTCATAAGATAAAGTTCAAATTTGTAAATTGAATTAAAAGCCCCCCTCCTATATTTCTAGGTTAATCTCTCTCTTACTACTCTCATCATAATCTATGATTCAAATATAGGAAACTGTAGATGGTAAAGGAAAAAATCAGAGAGGTGCTGTATGAGTTTTGACTGATATGTAGAGTGAGCTGCTAAAAGGGATTGGGAGTGGGCTGAAGATGAGGAGAAAGGGTTCTATACAAAAGAAGAAATAGAGGCAAAAATCATGGTATATAAGAGAGTAACTTAGGGACTCAATAAGTGAATGACTACTAAGTGAATATGATGGCTAGTGATAGAATAAGATTTTGAAGGGGTTAGTATATCACAAATCATTTTCGAATGATTACTATTTGTATTTCTTCCAAAGAATAATAAATTCACAGGAATTATGTCATATTTATTTTGGGCTGTGTTCCAAGCCTAACATTTGCCTGCCCACAAAATATTTCTTATTAAACACTAACTGCTAATTTTGAGTGGAAAAACATAGATTATTTGGAGGTTCCAGAATTTTCAATTCTTTCAACAATTTAAAGAATCACATATTCAAAACACCAGATTTGATAATATAATCTGTTTAGGGTCTGATATGGATACCATGCCTTTGCTAAGATTTTATTTTCTATTCCTAAGAGGCCACATTACATTGATCTCTACCACCTTTTTAATGAGTATTTTTATATTCATTTGGCTCAAGATAATTCAACATTGTATTTCAATATTATATTTATATAGTTTATTGCTTCACAAAGCTATGAGCTTATTGAAGTCTTTATGTTTCTTTTATGTTTCTAAATCCAAATAATTGTGCATTAAATATAGTAGGAATTAAATAAGTATGTGTTGAATAAGAGACTTTAAGAAACTATGTGATCTCATTCTGGAATAAATAGTAGAGATAACAAGAGGTATATAAGAGAACCAAAGGATTATTAACCAATTAAAAATTAAAGGAACATTTAATGATGACATATGTTTTAGTGAGTCTTGTACAAGTCATCAGTCCCACTAAGAAACAACACAACATCAGAGGCCTCCATTAGCTTACCATTTAGTAAAAATTAATAAAGTAATTTAGGAATATTGTGAGGTAATTGGGACAGATGTTAGTTATCATAAATTATAGTGGAAACTAAGTGAAAAAAAATTAGCAAACAACCAATGTGTGAAAACACTAAGAGAAATAGGGTTGCTCACCTTGTGAATAAGGTGGTACTTTTGAGAATTTATATGAGAATAGTTTTTCAATAAAGCATTAAACAAAGTGAAACTATTTAAAATTCAATAATTTTACATACTTTCAATGCGACTGAAAGAAAAAGTTCAAACAATCATCAGGAAGTGTGATAGATTTCAAAAATATCTTTTTTGGAAGTTTCTGAACTCTAATTTTTGTCCCAACGAGTCTACAGAAAATACCGTTGAGCTTCCTTTGCCACTCAGCTGTTGCTTCAGGAATAAGAAAGTGATTAGAGAGAAATGAGAATGCCAAAAACTGGGCTCACTATTGTGGATTTTATTTTTCTCCAAGATATTGGCTCCCCAAACTGTCACTACTTTGAATGTTCTCTGACATTTTCCTACATATTTAATATTTTGTTCAACATGTCCAGTTGTTCTCAGTAGGAATCATAGCCCAAAACATCTAGTCTGCTATTGCCGAAAGAGTTACTATCAGTTGATGTTTTTAAGTCTTTGATTTTTATAAAATTCTGGTGCCAAGAATTCCGGGGACCAGATTCAGTGCCTCAGGATGAGTCTCCTACCTTTGGACACTAACAAAAAACTAATTATCTACAGACAGAAACTTCCCCAAGAGTTTATCCAGAATCAGAACTTAGGTTCACAGCCTATGTCAGTAAGTAGTAATTCCACTTAGATCTCACACACTCTCTAACTTAAATTCTGTTTTGGGCAGAAAAACTTTTTGAAATCCAAACTCTTAAACCCCCTCTAAATTTTGCTTCCAGTCTGGAAGCAAAAGCAGACTGGGGAAAACGTTTGGTCTTTAATGTCTTTACAATTCAGGGTTCTATTTCCATACTTTTTGTTCAACCTTTATAATCCCAGATACATTAGTTGTGTCTCCTGAGTGCCCAAGATATTTTAATGCCCACATCTTCCCCCCATCGATTCCATGTTCTGGAATTTTAAAAGTTTCTTCCTTTCTTTCAAAAACCTTGTTCTGTCAACTAGCATTTTGGGATTTTCTTTTTTCCTTTTTTTATGAGTGGCTGTTGGTGCACTTTGAAGGCTCTCTGGCATCCTTGACTCCTGGGATATAGTAGCAAACATCAGTCATTCCTCACAGTAGATATTGGAAACTATCTATCCTTCCAACTTAAGATGCAGGCATGTTTTTAAGTGGTGTAATCATTAGGAGTTGAACATGACGGTTGGATACATTTAGTTAGGTTTTTTTATAATGCATAGCTTTTTAACTGGGGTTGTAGGTTTCTCAAAAAATAGTGTTTCTAAACTCAATAAAGTGGAAGGAGAAAAAGAAAAATCTCAAAAGTATTTTTCAAAGTACTACAGTTATATGACACACTATTATTTCAAGCACTTGTACAACTGTTTTTAGACAATCTCAAGAATAAAATGGCCTTCCTTAATAGGAATAAAAGGTGACACACCATTGCTAAGGCCAACTTCTTAAAGCATGAATGACTAGTGGTCTATGCTAGCAAAACATGCTGGGCTTGCAAATGTTATTTTTGCCTTTCTTTTTTTTTCCTTTTACATTTCCATTTATAAATGTATATATTGTGCTTGGTAAAGCAGACCAAAGAGTGTTTCTTGGCCAAATTCCCATCTGTTTAGAAATACATTCGGTTCCCAGGAGTTTAGTTGAGGTCAGATAAGGTACTAGATTGGTTTAGTTTAGAGATCAAAATAAATAAATAAATGTAGTAAGTAAGTACATCCATTCAGCTTGATGTCCAATTTGTTATACATCATGGCTACATGAACAGAAAAGTAATCATTTAAAGACTCCAATATGTATACCACTGGCCAAAATGGATAAAAGACTCAGCAGAAAAAGACTTGCTGTATCAGCATTATTTTGTTTCCTCTACACTGAAAACAGCTCAGTGCTAGTTGATATAAAGTGAAAAAATGGCCTTGAAAAATGTATCTCAACTTCAGGAATAGTTAAAGATTTAAATACAGCCATATGGTAAATAGAAAATAAATTGTTTTATCACAACCAATAAAGAAACATGGCAGTGTGAAAAGGTAATTGGGGGAAGAAAAGGAAACTCTTTTTTGTGTTTTTTTGTTTGTTTGTTTGTTTTTGTTCAATGCCAATCATACAAGGAGTTGCTCATACATGTGAACACAAAAGAAATTTTCCAGTCTAAGCTTAGAAATTAATGATGAAATTCATACTAAATTCATCACAAACTTCACTACCATTTTAAGGTAGAGCTCTATAAGCACATTTGATATTTCTTTTGCAGGGCATGGAAACATTATCATAAATACTCACTACTGCATATTAATACTCTTAGATGGTATGGAGTTTGGATTAATTATTTTTCCTATCATTGCTATATTATTTTGAATGTTTACTATTATTTTGAATTTTTTAAATGATTTTAATTTATTTTTAGAGATAGAGGGAGGGAGAGAGAGAGAAACATTGACTTGAGAGAGAAACATCAACCAGCTGCATCCTGCACACCCCCTACTGGGGACTGAGCCTGCAACTTGGGCATGTATTTTGACCAGGAATCAAACTGGTAACCTTTTGGTACAAGGGATGATGCCCAACCAACTGAGCCACACTGGCCAGGGCTATTATTTTGAATTCTGACTAACTCTGTCTTGATGACCTGCAGTTAATATGCTTATTTCTAGCAAAATCACTCTATTTTTTTAATCTTCTCTCAAGTTTTTCCACTGGAAGAGAAGGAGGAGGAGAGAGGGAGAGAGAGAAAAACAAAACAAAACAAAACAAAACAAAAAAAACATTGTTTGCTTCCAGCATATGCCCTGACCAGGACAGGGATTGAACCTGCAACCCAGGTATGTGCTCTTGACTGGGAATTGAACTCACGGCCATAAATTTATGGCCATAAGTTAGCAAATGACTTAGAGATTGTTGGTTCTTTTCCATACTCAAAGTGTTCTGAATTTGAAGAATGCTCAAGGGTTAACTAGGCAAAGGTGGAACAAATCCAGGGAAAAGGAACTGCCTGAAAAAGATATTGGGGTAAGAGACAGACAGAAGAGCAGAGAAGAGTCAGGGAAAGAAGGTTATGCCCAGGGCAGCTGACCCAGGAAGTCATCCAAGAACCAGGGAATATAGCCTAATGATATAGGTCTTTATTCTAAAGCCACTAGAATATGGGTGCAGAGTGGGTGACATCATAGCTTGAAAAGGTCATTTGGGAATTATAAGAGGTAACAGATCAGAGTGAAAAGAGACAGTGTGGAAATAATGTGCCCAGGTAGAGGTGGTTATGTTAGTCTGGGTGAGACATAATGACAACATGGATGAGGACAGTTACTGGTAAGTTAAGGAACATAGATAGTTTTGAAGGCATTTCAGATAAATTGATCACTTTGGGCTTAGGAAGTCAGAGGAAGTTTCTCTATCGATATGGAAATTAAGTTAAATGTGAGGAACAAATAAAAATCCAATGTATGAGGGGCATATAAAATAATCTCCAGTAAGGAAAGCAGCTTATGAAAACAAATGCACATTGGAACGTGCTAAGGCCATGCTCTGGGGTTAATAAAGAAAAGTGTTTGCTTATGTTCATATAGCTTGAAAATCCTTGAATATTAGCCTAAATACACTATTACAGGCTTTGAATATTAACCTAAAAATATCCCAACACAAATTTGGTTCAGATTGCATAATGACCATATATTTGATATCATTTAATAAAATCATAGAAATTAAGATTTGGGTTCTAGAATTAAATAGAATAAGCTTTAATTCCTAGCTCTTTCATTTACCAAATTTCAACCTCAGCGAGTATATAATCATATAGCCCTGAAATCTAACCTTTTTCAATCTTTAAAAATAAAGAAAATAATAACGCTTACTGCAAAGAATAGTTGGTAAAATTAAATAACTTAATGCATACTTAATGTAGTATTTGGCATGTAGTGCATGTTCATAAACATTAATTATTACTATTGTTACTATGAACACACTTACTGCAGTTGCTTGTTATTTTAAAACATTTACTTTGGAAGTTCATGAAAAGCAGAAATAATGGCTCATCAGTGTCATCAGAGATGGTTTTAGCAGAGGTGGAGTTTGAATTAGGCACAGTGTGATGAGCATGGTGGGTGCATGGCTAACTAATAGGTATCAAACCTGCAGCAGACAACAGTAGACCTATTCCTTTGACTCTATCCCACTATTCGCTACCCGATGAGCCCACTAATACAATGTTCTTTTAAGCCATTCCCCTTCCCCCTCCCAGGTTTTCTCAGTGCAACATATGGACACAGTCAGTCTCATGATCACTAATTCAATTTCACAAATACTAATTAAATACCAGTGCCCCTGGCTCCAAAGGGAAATAAGAATTAAAGTCTTTATTCCTGTCCTCCAAGGAACTATGATCACATTTATTCATGTTCAAAAAAGAAAACACTGGAAACCAATAAAATACAGAAGATTTGGGGTAACATTCAGTGGAACACCATGATGAGAAATGCACTGAAAATAACAGGTATGTTCGGTGAATGGATAGAAGTTTTGTATACCTGAATCTTGAGATGCATATGGGGAAACAGAAGACGAGTTGAAAAGGGAAATCAGCAGTCACAGAAGATATGTTCTATGCTCAGTATGCCAGTAGGTCTCATTGCAGAAGCAAGTGGAGACAGAGCTAAAGCTGATTCACTATTGCGTTCAATTGCACTTCACACCAAGAGCATGGACCAAGTGAAAGTGTAAAAGAATGTCTTTTCCTGCTCAATGTGGGATACATTTGGGAAAAAGAGTTGCTACTGCTGCCTTTGGCAATCACCTTCCTACGGAAGACAACTGAGACCTAAGAACAGAGTCTGCAAATGACTTTCATGCCCACAGCTTAATACTTTCAAACTTTGATGTTTGTCAATATTCCAAAAATATATGTATTAAAACAGAAGTCTTTGTGTGTTTTTTTGTTGTTTTGTTTGTTTTAACTAAATTTTTCTTAGGGCTTTCCAAGCAGCATGGACATGATCTCCTTTCCACAAAGATGGCTGCCTCTAGCGCCTCGCACATAGTAACGCAATTAAATGAAAATCTAATTTTCAAGTACATCTCGCAGTTTATTCAATGTGGAAAATAACTCACATTATGAGCTTTCAGACTCCAGGCAGAGCACATTAATGCTGCTGTCCTTTAATAATCCATTTCTGAAGCTTGATTTTTATTTTATTTTATTTTTTTTTTAGGAAGGCTTCAGGACAGGAAGAAGCCTATAACTAATCTGACCAGGTTTAGCTCCTCTTTAGAAAATTGTGACAAGACCAGCAGACCCAAAATACAATCCTAGAGAGAGCTAATCTCCCCTCACATTCTGTTCATAGCTTTCATCCTGATAGGACAGGATCTGATTTAAACTCTGCCACTTTAAATCAGCTTTCAATCTTGCACCTAACTCTTCTCCTGGGTTTTAGTGCCATATTGCAATGTTAAAGTGTAAAATTCTGCATCTGCCAAGGCATTTGGCTGGAAAAGCAAGTATGTCAATGGCCGTCCCTTGCTGCCATTACACATATGGAGTTTCTGTGTTCAGCTCTGCCATCTGGTCGTTAGGCCTAGATGCGCTCTTCATTGAATAAGGACCATCTACCATATCAGCACCTCTTGCAATATGCTAGACTTTTCATGGTGCTATTTTGCAGGTCTCCTCTGATGACATTTCTACCCCACAACCTTTTTATCTCCCTCCCCCCCCCAACAAATGTTCTACAAAAAGCAACCTTTAATGCCATTTGAAGAAAAAAAAAGCATAAGTAATGCCATGAATGTAATTGGAATAAGAGCAATCAAAATTTTAAGTCGCTGCAAACACAATAGTAGGAATTTCATAATGACAATCACTGCACATTGTACCTTGAAAGTGTACAAAATAGACAACAGACATAAAGCAATTGTAATCACTTAATATTATGAAGAGAATGTGGGTTAACTGTGCCTGCCATTTCATTTCCTTTATTTATGACAGTTATCATGAGATTGAATGACATTTTCTTTTTTCTGTCACAAGGACATGGACGATGGTATACAACTCCTTCTAGAATACATACCTAACTAGTTCATTCCCACCTCAAACACTTCATCTTGAGAGAAAAGAACAAAGTCATAGCCTGAAAATAAATAATGACTTCACTCAAAAGTTTAAAGGAAAACCCTCAGCAATTAGTCAACAAGATAACCACTGATAGAATTTCATTGATTTCATAATCACGAGAAAAGGAATTTCAAACCCGTAGCCAAATCCTGTGAGAGAGAAGATGGTGGCTGAGGGCTGCCTTGGAGGAGAATTGAGTATAATTCAGGCTTAAATTTCATATTCTGCAATCTTTCTAAATGCCCTCCTAAACTCCACTCTCCTCCAAACCACCAACCTTCCCACATGTCCCATTAAGTTTAACCAACATGTGTTCATTCTTCTGGGCCTTTAGTAGAACACCTGCTTAAACTTTATTGCACATACACATCTCCTGGGGTTCTTGTTGAAATACAAAATTGAGGATGGGGTTCAAGAGTCTTCATTTCTTTTTTTTACATACATTTTCTTTTTAAAAAATATATTTTTATTGATTTTTTACAGAGAGGAAGGGAGAGGGATAGAGAGTTAGAAACCACAATGAGAGAAAAACATCGATTACCTGCCTCCTGCATAACCCCTACTGGGGATGTGCCCACAACCAAGGTACATGCCCGTGACTAGAATCGAACTCAGGACCCTTCAGTCAGCAGACCAATCAATGTTCTATCCACTGAGCCAAACCAGTCAAGGCAAGAGTCTGCATTTGTAACCATCCCTTAGGTAATAATATCAGTGCTGCTGGACTGAAAAGGATGCTTAAGTCAAATGTCTGTTGCAGCTGCCCCCCCCCTCCCCGCCCCGCATCTGCCTTCTACCTTGAAGAAAGACATTTCACAAAAGAAAACTTGAAGCCATGTTCATAATTTAGTAAGCATCTTCTACATACCGGGCATGATTCACTCATAATTTTCCATCATTTAAATCTCAGAGAAATCCTGGACAATGATATTATTTTCCCATTCCATAGGTGAAAAAAAATCAGAAAGATGTTGGTAAAGGCAGGATTCAGCCAATTTCTGCCTGACTCTGAACCCTGAGCTATTTACTCCATTCTCCCTTGCTAAGTCACAATATGGTATTGGACCTTTAATATGCCACCCAACCAAGGATGCTTCCCATTTGGGGAGAAGCTCCTTGGACCTCTGAAATCCAAGTGCCTGTTATTTTCTTCTTTGGATTTGTGCATGTCTGAAACCTAGTGTAATACCTATTATAATCAAGCCATGTACGCTAAAATGAAATAAATGAGTCCCAAAAAGGCAAGCTTTACATAAACGGAGTGAAAGAGCTGGAATGTAATTGTTATGAGCAAATTTTCTAGAGTCACAGAGGCCAAGTTTGAACGGTTGCTTTTCCACATATCGGTTGTGTGAATTTGGGCAATTATTTGCTCAATTTCTTCACATGCATAATGTGGAAATACCATGAATTGCAGGGAGTTATTGTGATAATGATATTTAAATCAAAGGTCTTAGCATCATGCTAGCATGTATTATAGGTTCACAAGGAATATTTTTGTTATTAAAAGGGGGTAGCCTTGTGATGGAGTACACTGTGAGGTGTAGAAGGATCTAGATCCCGGTTCTCAAACCTACTGTGCATTGTAACCACCTGGAGACCTCTTCAACTACTGATGCTGTACCCTACTCCTAGAATTTCTGTGAACCGAGCATCAGGGTTTGAAAATTCTCTAGTGATTATAATATTTTAAAAGTATGATGCTCACGCTGCTTCCCAGATTAATTATATTAGATTCTTTATGGGTGAGACCCAGGCATTCATATTTTTTGAAGCTCTCCTTTCTTATTGCAATACAGAGCCAAGTTGGAGAACCACAGCCTCAAATAAAACCCTCCTGCGGTTTTAAACCCTGGCTGCACATAAGAATCACTTTAGGAAACAAAAACATATCGGTGATGAGGCTCCCTCCAAGAGCAATTTATGTCTAGTCTCTAAGGATGAGACCCACGATTTGGTAGTTTTAAAGGTTGCTTCAGGTGATTTTTAATATAGAGTCAGGATTGAGATTCAGTGCTCAAATGGTGCAGAAACTTCTGCACCCCTCACACTCACCTGGAGGGACCGTTAAAGGGATGTCTGGGACCCACAACCAGAGATTGTAATTGAGCAAATCTGGAATAGGGCCTGGGAATTTGCATCTCTAACAAGTTCTCAGGTAAATGCTGATGGTCCCATGAAGTAAAATAATAAACCCTGAGTGCATACAGGTATAAATAAAAAATAATGTGAAAGTTTGATGAGGGAAGTGTATGTATATTGTCACGAAGTACCATCTCACAAAATACTTATTAATTACAAAAGGGAATAGAGATACTTTACTTGTAGAAACCTAGATGACAACAACTTAGTCAAGTAATCACATTGAACATCATCAGATATTAGGCAAATAAAAACCGTGGCCATTTGAGAAGCCGCAGGGAGAAGTCGGCAACACTACCCTGATTTCCCTGCTAAAGAAGCATAACCTGAATCCAATCACAAAACATCGTGCAACCTAAATTTTACAAAACAATTTCAAAAAATAATCTTTGAAAACCTCAAGGTCCTAAAAGTAAATAAATAAATGACTAAATAAATAAATGACTAAAGAACTCATCTAGACTGAAGCAGACTAAAGAGATATAACAACTAGAACATCCTTTTAACAGACAAAACATTACTAAGGTAATTGGAAAATTGTGAAGGGGTCTGAGGAGTAGGTGGCAAAAATGTATCAATGCTCATTTTTTATTTGAAATATATCATGGCTTTATAAGAGATGTCCTTGTCTATAGGCAATGCACAAAATATTTGAGGGGGATGAGGCATCAGGTTAGGAACTTACTATCAAAAGATTTAAGAAAATCAATATATTTTTATTTATAACTCAAACTTTTCTGTAGTTGTGATATTTCTAAATATGTTTAATAAGCCCAGCTGTTGTGGCTCAGTGGTTGAGCATCTACCTATGAACCAGAAGGTCACGGTTCAATTCCTTGGACAGGGCACATGCCCAGGATGTTTGTGTTTCAACTGACAATAGTCACTTCAGCTACCTGAAATTGGAATAGAAAATAAAAGAAAAAGAGTCAGTTTAGGAAAATGAAATAATTCTATTCTGGGATTTTGAATCTTAGTTGTCCATGGGTATTCAAATGAATGTGCTCAGGTGGAAAGCAAATGTACAGGACAGAGCTAGGAGGCTGCCTATGTAGGAGATTTAGATTTAGAAAGCATTATGCTATCAGTGGGTGTTAAAAACATAACATCAGGTGGGATTTTCAAGGGATATTACATGAAGAGGGAAAAACAACATTGACTTGAAAACAAAATTTAGAGAAACCCTTTTATAAGAGTCAGGTAGAAGGAATAAACAAAATAGCCAGAGATGTGATCCAAGACCAGAGAGGGAGGCATGAGACAGGCATACTTTTCTTCTTCCAAGCAGTACTTCCCACAGCAGCCAGAGTAATCTAAAAACAGGCACTGGATCAGCTTATCCCTCTGCCTAACACCTTTCAAGGCTTTCCATGACCTATAAGATAACATCTACTCACTTCCCCTAGCCCAAGCCCTGCATAATCTAGCCCTGTTTCATTCTCCAGCTCAGCTTTAATATATATATATTT
>NW_006292687.1:3165550-3189334 GCF_000327345.1 Myotis davidii | reverse complement strand
AGAAATATTGATGAGAGAGAAACATCAATCAGCTGCCTCCTGCACAACCCCTATTGGGGATGTGCCCACAACCAAGGTACATGCCCTTGACCGGGAATCGAGCCTGGGACCCTTGAGTCCGTAGGCCAACTCTCTGTCCACTGAGTCAAACCAGTTAGGGCAAGATTATTTTTTAAGGGGCCAGCCATTAGCTTTTCTAGAGCAAAGTAAAGCAAAATAGTAGAAAGTATTACTTTCTAAAGTGTCTAAAACCATGTCACTAAATAAGCAACATACTTTGGAATTTATAATTTAAATGTGTGTTTTTAAAATATATTTGTATTGATTTCAGAGAGTAAGGGAAAGGGAGAGAGATAGAAACATCAATGATGAGAGACAATCATTGGCCTTTTCCTGCACGCCCCACACTGGGGATCAAGCCTAGCACCTAGTCATGTGCCCTGACTGGGAATCAAACCATGACCTCCTGGTTCATAGGTTGATGCTCAACCACTGAGCCATTCCAGCAGGGCACCAGCCTCATCTTTCACCAAACTTTTTGTTCTTGCCCATACATAGTACTAGGTTCTTTTTTGGTTTTACATCCTCAGCACTTCTATTCACACTATACCCTTTGCCAAATGAGCTCCATATTATTCATCAGGTGGGATCATTGTGGCAGTATATGTTTATATCACCACTGCCCTCTTGGAGAGGGCTTCTACAACTGTTGGATCTAAGTTGATCCACTCCTGTCAATCACTCCTTCAATACCTAGTTTGTCCCTTACATAGAATTTACTACAAATAGAAGATGGTTAGGCATTCTTCTATTTTTTTATGTTGTATCATTAAAGAGAATGAGCCTTGTCTTTCTTTTTTTGATCTTAGTATTCCCGTCACTTAGCACAATGTATATAGGACTTGGTTATACAGCTGGGTTAGACAAATGAAGTGGATCATTGAAGCAAAATATTTAGATAGTTTTACCAATAAAGAAATAGTTCTAAATATTACTATAAAATTATAAAAGTCCAGAAGAAAATACAAAAAGAATTGAGAAATTTCAACAGCGTTTAGTTACATGAAGTCATTGTTAAAATTTGCCACAAGAGCTTCAGTGGAGTAAAATAAACAAAGTGGATCACAATGGTTTATGTTTCTATGAGGGTTGGAGCAGGATGCATTGGAAACAGAAAATCTGGATAACCTGTCCAGACACTTAGTGAAAAACCCCCTTTTCTTTTAGATCCTCATTGGCCATCCTTCTGTTTCTCTATGCGCGCGCGCACACACACACACACACACACACACTTTGCTTTCCGAAGACATGTACAGGGAGCCTACCCTGTTGAAGACACTATACTGGAGGCAGTGATAGGCACAGGAGTGGATATCATTCAGTTCCTGTTATGAAAAGGGTTATAACCAAAATAGAGGAAGTACAAATATACAGAAAGGACTACATTAAGATCTAAAGAAACGTGGATTATTATAGAAGCACTGAGCTTGAGAAGTGATGGGTGATAGTGAAACTTCTAAGCTTTAAGAAAGCTTTTTTATGTCTGGAATTCTTTGCTTAATTACTGTATGTGCATTCTTAGAGTCATTTTTCTGACAATGAATGCTAACTTAGGGGTGAAAACAAAGAAGACAAAGGATTAGAAAATAAAATGTAAAAGAACATATTTGTTATATTTTTAAAAAGTTGATTCATTTCCCAGAGTTTAACCCTTAATGGCTTTTCTTCATAATCTTAAAACTGGTCCAGGAATCAGAATCTGCAGGTACGAGTCAGGTACTACTTGACATTGACAGGTTGAGTGAACTTAGCCCTCTTCTTTTCCACCCACCAAACAGTAGAATTCTTATAATAACACCACTAAAAACAACAGGTGAGAATGTGGTTTTAAATGTGTAATTTTGTGACTTGAAAAGGACATTCGTTCCAGTAATTGTTTTATTAAAAATAAACACAATTATTTGTCATCATGTGACTGCCAAATTATATTGTCATTTTTGGAAGAAATAGAATAGACAAAGACCTTAATCTCAGGAATTATAATCATTCAACATTCAATAAATATGTATTCATTAAAGATTCAGCAAGTACTTCAAATTTAGTTGGAAGTGGTAGACAGGTGAAATACCATAGTCAAATATATATTTTAACAGTCACATTTTAATTGTTTTAGAAATTCCAAAGAAGGGACAATTTTTGTGGGCCTGAGCTTTCTGAGAGAGCTCCATGGAACAAGACCTGAGTTAGATTTTAAAGAATTAATAGAATTTAAATTAACAAAAGATAAGGATACTAAATAAAAAAAATAATATACATGAAATCTTTAAAATAACATTTTTATCATTTTATGTACTGCCCTCCACATAGTGAGAATTTAATAACTATTGCTCAGTAAGAGCAAAGAATAAATGTTGGTTCAATTAATGGAAAACACCAAATGTGAGGCTAAGGAATTTGAACTTGACCCAAAAGAAAATGAGTAATGTATACAATATTGTTTCACCCTAACCTTATATGTCTTTGAATCTGAAAGTTTGGGGCTACCTCTTATATCTCTTGCCTATTACAATAAATGCCTACTACAGTAATGCCACTTTCAACAGACTTCTATTTTTTTCTTTATTTTGGAATATGTTCTTTGGTCTCCCTTAAATAAAAACAAAAACAAAACAAACAAAAAAAAACCTCTACAAATTAAACTTTAAATGATTTATTAAAAATGCAACCAAATGTATTTGTTTATATAAAAATAATGTCATATGGAATTATCCAGGTATAAATGTCCACAAGTATGTAATTAAATATATTTTAAAATATATTTTAAAAGATCCTTACAATGAGTGAAATTTATCTTTCCCCTATGTTATTATTAAATTGATTTAAATGAGTCTAATATATCAACATTTTTTAAATGATGGCTTTTCAGTGACTGTTCTCATTTGTTAGAGGACCTATTTTTCTGCAATATATTTTCTCCAGCATACATTTGCAAAATCCATTTAACATTTTTCACCTTTATCCCCCTTTTATTAGCATTATCTCACACAGTCCTTTTCGTTTTTCTACATGGTTATTCCTACATTTGATTTTGTGACATATGCCACTAACTTAATAGGTTGAATTTTCAAAGCATAATCTCCAGACCATCAATTTTCTAATTACATTTTTTAGCCAAAAAAGCATTTATTTGAACAAAATTATATGCTTACATATGAAATATAAAACAAGTAAACAGAGCTGTTTTGTTATAATAGACGTCAGGTGATTACAACTCTGCTCCTTTTGCCTCCAGTGCTGACCTTAAGTGAGTTTCTAAGATTTCTTAAAACTTTGCTGACAACCGTAGAAAATCACCATTATAGATACTATTTCCTATTATTCATTTGCTTTTAATTTTAGTATATATCACTGAGAAAACTGTACTATCTTTGGCATTTTCATTTTCCCCAGAAATAAAAAACAGAAAATTAAGAAACATACTCTACCTGGGTTCCTCTCACTCCCCACACACATATTGTAAGCATTCTGTTTGATTGTGTTTTATAAAACAAACATATAGTAGAAATTTTCTTATTCAATATATTTGAAGCCTGTGTTTGGTCAAATAATGGAAGAAGTTGAGATAATCTGGGAATCATGGAAAAAACATTTGTATGTTTGTGCATTTTAAATTTAAGCATATACATTGGTATTCATTTGCCACTTTCTCAATGTCGAAACAAAGACTTGTCTTGGATTGTGAGTTTTCTGATTGTAGATCTTTTTCTTTTTACATATAACACATTCATTACTCATTGCTGACAATTACCACTGCTAATTTCTTTAAAATGAAGAGAAGACTAAATTCTTTCTGTTTCTTATATAGCAGCACCTCATCCCGCAATTAGTTGGACAGTACTTCTTATGCCTTGCAAAGTTGTGTACAACTTATACAACTAGCACTTACTACAGACTCAACTGACTGTGGGTTAGTAATGTGTTGCTCACCCAGGGGAAAAGATATGTTTTGACACCTACTAGCCATGAGCACAAGTGCCCTCTCAACCCCAGGCAGCCACTGATATTTTACTGTCTCCATGACTTTGTCTTTTCAGGATATCATACAGTTGAAATCATATAGTATGTAGCCTGTTCTTACTGGCTTCTTTCACTTAGCAATATGAATTTAAATTTTCTCCATTTTTTTTTCATGACTTGATAGCTTCTTTATTGTTATTGAATAATATTTCATTGTTTAAAATGTACCACAGTTTGTTGATTCATGCACCAATTGAAGGATATCTTGGTTTCTGTGTCCCCACTTTTAATCTTAAATTATAATTAACTAGAGGCCCCGTGCACAAGAGTCAGACACCCTTAGTGCTACCACGGAGGCGGGAGAGGCTCCCATCACCACCGCTGCACTCACCAGCAGTGAATACCCGCTTCTGGCTGAGCAGCACTCTCCCTGTGGGAGCACACTGACCACCAGGGGGCATCTCCTGCATAGAGAGTCTGCCCCCTGATAGTCAGTGTGCATCATAGTAAGCAGTCATTCTGCCATTGGGGTGAAACCAGCGATCTGACATCCCCCGAGGGGTCCTGGATTGCAAGAGGACCCAGGCCAGACGGAGGGACTCCCATCGGTGCACGATCAGGGACCAGGGAGAGATGCGGGAGGTTGGCCAGCCAGGAAGGGGCTGCGGAGGGCTCCAGGGTATCTCTGGCCCATCACAGCCCCGATCAGCTGAACCTCAGGAGAAAGCTAACCTACCAGTTGGAGCATCTTCCCCCTGGTGGCCAGTGCACGTCATAGAGAGTGGTTGAGCGGCCTTGGTATATCATTAGCATATTATGCTTTGATTGGTTGAATGGCCGACTGGACATTTAGCATATTAGACTTTTATTATATAGGATATATTTACATTTTAAGTTCTACTGGTATCAGCATTAATACCAAAATATGCTCTCCAAAATAAATCTGTATAAGAATCATGCATTGACCCTTCTTTAACTTTCAAATATGTTTTAGATATTTAAAAAACATTCAAAAGGCCCTAGCTGGTTTGGCTCCCTGGATAGAGCGTTGGCCTGGGGACTAAAGGGTCCCAGGTTCGATTCCGGTCAAGGGCATGTACCTTGGTTGCAGGCACATCCCCAGTAGGGGGTGTGCAGGAGGCAGCTGATCGATGCTTCTCTCTCATCGATGTTTCTAACTCTCTATCTCTCTCCCTTCCTCTCTGTATAAAATCAATAAAATATATTAAAAAAAAAACATTCAAAAGAGTTTTAAGCTAATCACAATTATACATAACTAGAGGCCTGGTGCATGAAATTCGTGCATTGGGACGGGGGCGTCCCTCAACCCAGCCTGCACCGTCTCCAATCTGGGACCCCTCAGGGGATGTCCGGCTGCCTATTTAGGACCAATCCTGGTGGGACATCTCTCTCACAATCCAGGACTGCTGGCTCCCAACCACTCGCCTACCTGCCTGCCTGATTGCCCATAACCTCTTCTGCCTGCCAGCCTGACCACCCCCTAACCACTTCCCTGTCAGCTTGGTCACCCCTAACTGTCCTCCTCTGCCAGTCTAGTCACTCTTAACTGTCCTCCCTTGCAGGCCTGGTTGCTCCCAACTGCCCTCCCTTGCTGGCCTGTTCACCCCTAATTGCCCTCCCTTGCCAACCTGGTTCCCCCAACTGCCCTCCCCTCCAGGCCTTGTCCCCCACAACTGCCCTCCCCTGCAGGCCTGATCACCCCCAACTGCCTTCCCTTTCAGGCCTGGTCCCTCCTAACTTTCCTCCCCTGCTGGCCTGATTGCCCACAACTGCCCTCCCCTGCCGGCCATCTTGTGGTGGCTATCTTGTGTCCACATGGGGGCAGCCCTCTTGTGTGTTGGAGTGATGGTCAATTTTCATATTACCTCTTTATTAGATAGGATGCTTGATCACATTCTTCATCTTTCTCTAAGAATGGTGAGGACAATGCATGACACAAATATAATTAAATCATGTATTCATGCAAACAATAATAATTAAGTAATTGGTGCATTCTTGTCTCTGAGCTAATAGAGATATATTGGTGGGAAAACAAACATATTTTCAATCCAAATGTTCAGGAATTTGTGTCATTAGAATAGAGATGATAAAGGTAGCAGCATTTATTTTAATTAGTAAAGTATGCCCTTTTCTAAATTCTTATTCTTCATTTGAATTTATATGACTTGAATAAGATGTTATAGAGAGATATGTATAACCACATGTTTGAACTTGTTTACCTATCACTTTAATTTAAAAAAAAATGGAAGCTAACAGTTTTCAGATCTCCTTTTAGACATGTCATTGTTTTATATGTTTCATAATTAAGAATATTGCTAAATTCACATTGCATGTTTAATTTCTTATTTCCTTTTATTTTTTAACAGAATTAATTACTAATATTTCTACTCTTCCAATTTGATTTTGTGAGGCACTAAATCTGTGTGTTATCATTAGGAATTTTAAAGCTGCTTATATGGCTTTTCTTTGTAAGTGGGCCTTTAGAATCACACAAAAGAAAGAAAAATCACTTCCAGCTCTACTGTATAATGTCCTCCTTATTTTCTCCCATATCCTAATGCAGATAATTTCTCAGACTCGGCGAAAATTAAGCTGCTAAAGAACCTTCTTCTCTCGTCGTAGGCCTAAGACTGTAAATACATGTGGCATACTATATGCTAACCACTCTGTCCTCTGCACCCTCTACCAATTCTCCCAACACATCTTCCCAATTCATCACCAACTAATCAATAATGGCCCCTGCTGAGAGGGGGCCAGGGAAGGATGCCTTTCTTTTTCCCATAAATATTTGAAATTGGCTTAATTATAATGTCCCGTGCTTGGATGTGGTGACAATAGTCTTCCACTTAGATGAGCAGAGAGGTACACAGGTGGAGAAGTACCGGTTAGGCAGATTAAGTAGAAACGTTCCACTGAAGTGTGTAACTACAGAAACCATCACTGACCTATATTCCAACTGCATAAAAACCAGTCCTATTACAGAAAGGTGATACCAGACAGAAATCACCTGGACAGAACATTGCTGCCTTCCCACTATCACACGCAGTTACCTTCCTCTCAGCCTTCTCTCCCTTCCCCTTCCTTTCCTTCCCCCTATTTATCTGCATCACTATTTTCCCTTAGAGAGATTTTCTCGCTCTTCTCTCATCTTACCTTCTTTTCTTTACCTTTCCTCTTGGATTTGGGAGTAACATAACCAGGATAGTTATTTGGGACTATCCATCTTGCAGCACTAAGAAGCATGAACTTCAAGGGGAATAACCTGTATGCATGGAAATGATTAGAAAAATATTGCGATTTTCCAGGCAAGAGAGGACAAGGTTCTGAAATGGTGGTCCTGGGAAAGGTAAAGAGAGGACAGATGTGAGAGGCGTTGTAAAAATGGAATTGGCAGCTTCGCAGTCATAGGAGAGACTAGAGCACACCTTCAGAAGCTCAGGGAATCATCTGCACATCATAACCGTGAATTTTTCAACTGCTAATTCGGTCATTGCAATGTGAACTTCAGCAATCTGTCCTTTATATGCATAACAATATCATAAATAAATCAAGGGGAAGCTAATGAGAAAATATATATCAAAGAGCCAAGTAAGCTCCATGCAGAAAATCAACAACAGTTTGTAATTCATTTCAATCATGTGCTAGGTAATTGCATATTATGCAATCCAAAAGCATGTGCATTTTCTATTGTAAAATCAGATTGAGTCCTAAATGTAGGCTATCTGTGAATGCAGACTTCAACATAGGGACTATGGTGGGTCTGCATGTTAAATGTGCTGAAATATACACTTGAAAGAAAAACAAAAACAAAAACACACTTCTCTTTCATGACCTCTTTGGAAAAAATAATACCATTGGGCACCACGCCTTGGAAACCCACATAGCACGGTTAATAAAAAGCCAGGAGTTTGGAGAGAATATTGAATTTGAAAGTCTCTGAGAGTGTTCCCCTAATGGGTTGTTAAGTCTCTGTGACAGAGAACATTAGCGCTAGATGATGACAGTCATTCAATTCTAAACACAAACCATATTGTCTGTGATTAAAGGCAGATGCCGGAGGAGGGCATCCAGGGCATTGTGTCCAGAGCTGCGTTAGAACTATCCCTTGGCAATTTTAAGGCTGTGACCAAAAGTAATAATCATAATCACAATAAAATAAGACAAAATTTGCCTTCTTACCCATATTTAAGGGTATATGTCCATGACTTCCCTGAAAGCTGAAAGTCCAAATATTCTCCACATTGGGGAAAGACACTTGTATGTATATTTCATAGATACAAAGACCACAAAGTAAACAAACTGTAGATCATTATAAGATGTCCACAGCAACCATTTAAAGCATATATCTGAGTGAGGGTCTGTTTGCCAGTAAATCTGTATTCAGTCTATTTGTCTATGTGACTTAAATCAGGTGGAAAGAGACAAACAATCAATCTGTTTTTATCTCTATAATATTTTAATACAAAAATATAACTATCTTTCTATACTGATGGATTTTTCCCACGTGTATTTGTGGTATTATGGGTGAAATATCTTTTCCTGCTTTTAAACTCTCATACAGCTTCATTATGTTGTGTCACTTATGGAGGATTAGACTCATTAGAATTATTTATATGTATCTTATAAATCTCCTACCACCCCATGAGTTACTTTGGGTGAAAGGATAGGACCATCTATCATTGATTAAATACTCATTCATATGTATTTTCTATAAACTCTACATTCATTAGTCCATTTATGCAACAACTATATCTAATTGATATACTGTTTTCTCAATCTTAGAGTTAAGACAACTAAGGCTCAGAAAGTTAACTTGCCCAGTCAAGAACACATGGTTAATGTGTTCTTGGTTGGGCAAAATGGAGATCCGAAGTCAATCAATCTTCAAAGCCCATGGATTCTAGGAAGGGCATGAGGAACACAAGACAAAGCTCAAAGCCTACCCAAAGTAGGGAGTTTCCTTATACCACACCTCCTCAAAGAAACTAGATTAGACATAAATGAAAGGAAAATTAGTTTAACAGAAAATAATCTGGAAGAACAATATTTATTCTAAGTGGTAAATTTGTCAACATAAAGTTGTTTCTAATACTCTTTTGTCATCCTCTTCAAGATTTTAGGATCTGTTGTGATGGCTGCTCTTTTGTTATTAATATCTGTCATTTGTATTTTCTCTTTTAATCAGTTTAACTAAGGTTTAATACATTTTGTGAATTTTTTGAAAGAACCAACTTTGACTTTATTAGCTTTGTTTGTTAGTTCTCTATGTTTATTTTCTTCTAATTTGGATTTATTCTATTCTTCTTTTTCTACTTTCTTAAAGTGGAAACTTAGATCACTGTCTTTGGATTTTCCCCCTTTCAAATAAAAGAGGAATTTAAAACTATAAATATGTCTCTAAGAACTACTTTAGTTCATCTCACAATTTAGTCCTCAGTAAAAATATTTTCTAATTTCCCTTGTTATTCATTTTTTGATCAAATTTAATTTAAACAGCCTATTTACTATTTGTAAGTTTTCAAATAATTGTAGAGTTTCCACATATCTTATTGTTATTGATATTAGTTTAATTCTGGTTTGGTCAGGAAACCTACATTGTAAAATTTCATTTTTTAATATATTTTTATTCATTTCAGAGAGGAAGGGGAGAGGGGAGAGATAGAAACATAAATGATGAGATAGAATCATTCATTGGCTGCCTCCTGCATGCCTCCTACTAGGGATCAAGCCCTCAACCCGGACACGTGCCCTTGACCAGAATCAAACCTGGGACCCTTCAGTATGCAGGCCAATGCTCTATCCAATGAGCCAAGGGCTAATTTTATTTCTTTTAAATCTATCAAGATAGGTTTGGGGGTCTAGCATGTGGTCTATCTTAATAAATAAACATTCAGCACTTGAAAAGAATATGCATTCTGCACTTCATTGGTGTATTCTTCCACAAATATAACTTAAGAAATTTATTTAATAGTGTTGTTCAAATAAATCATGTATGTCTTTACTGATTTTCCTCCATTCTATCAAGTGGTGAGAGAGAGATGTTTAAATATCTAGTGATGATTATAGACTTGCCTATTCCTCTCACAAATTCTCTCAAGTTTGGTTTCATGTATACTGAAGTTCTACTTTTGTATATATAAGCATTTATGCTTATGATTGTCATGTCATCTTATTTCATTGATTAACCATGAAAAATCCCTCTTCACTAATACTCTTTGTCTTGATGCCCATTTTATTTGACATTAATATAGCAACTCCAAACTCATGTCTCCCATTACTCCCCGTTATGTTTGTGCTTTTCTTTAAACTTTCAGTATTTTTAAAATAGCTGTTATTTCCTGCTAATTCTATAATCTCTATAATTTTGAATGTTTCTATTGACTGATTTTTCTTCTGGCTATGGTTCACAATTCATGCTTCTTTGCATATCCAGTAATTTTTCACTGGATTGTCACACATTATAAATATCGTGTTTTGAATGCCTTAATTTTGTCATTTTTAAAGATGGTGTTGATGTTGTGGCACAGTTAAGTTAGGGGATGAGTTTGTTCTTTTGAGGTTTGTTTTTAAGAATTGTTAGACTGAGACCAAAGTAGATTGTACTTTAGGGGATATTAGCTCTAATCTTACACCTTCCTATGAGCTATTAAAATTGTAGCTTACAGATCTTCAATGGTTGTTGTTTTAGATTTTTTTTTTTTTCATTTTAAGCCAATATCTCAAGGTAACCTTATCAGGATCAGATTGCTGAGGCATTTTTTTGTGTACTTCCCTGCTCGTCAGTCTGCTGTCCATACATTCAAACCATCTCCACCTCTCTGACCTCCGACCTTTGTATATTCAACTCAATGAGACAGTCATTATATTCTTGGGGTTCCCCTTCTTGCTCAAGTCTTAAAAGTGCCCCAAAGAAAAAAGTCAAGGTTATCACACGATTCACTTTATTTGCTTTACTTCCCCCCCAAAAAATTAAAAGTCTGTCTTGCCTGGTCTCTAGTAATTGCTTTATATGTTTTACTCAGCTTTCAATTTGCTAAGATGGTAGAAGAAATAAGGTACCAGTTGTTGTTTTTTTTAATGGGAGAGAATTTTCTGTTACTGTTTTTATCTTCATGATTTATTTAATATACTTCATTTTCTTTTATGTTATCATCTTTCTTACCTATATCTAACTACATAGAACTTATCATAAAATAAAAAGTAAGTGAATATTAACATACAAATAAAATATATATCTAATAAAATACACTTTGCTTAATGACCATAATGGTTATAATTTATTCAGTGGTCATACCATGTGCCAGGTATCATGCTAAGCATGTTTCAGTTATTATCCTATTTATTTCTTGTGATCTGTCCATTAACTATTTATTGCCATATGCCAGAGGTCAGCAAATTATAGTCAAAAGGAAAATCTGACCAATTTGTATTTGTAATTAAAGTTTTATTAGAACCAGCCATACTCAGTTGTTTAAATATTGTCTTCAAGTGCTTTCATACTACAATGGCAGAGATGAGTAGCTACAACAGAGACCATATGGTCTGAAAAGTCTTTATATGATTTACTAAAAAATAAACAGCCTATTTACTATCTGGCCATTTACAGAAAAATGTTGACAAGCTCTGTTGTACACACTTCCATGAAAAGAAATTGAAGCCTAAAGAGATTATTTAATTTGAACAAAATCAAATTAAACACAAATCACAGATTCAAGTACACTGCACACAAATACTCTAAATGTCCTATTATTAACTCTTGTACTTTATGGTTTAAAACAAAATAATTATGCTTGGACTTGGTTCAGTCTACACTATTGTGAAAATATTGAGCTCACAGAAGTGCAAAATGTTGAAATAATACATAAAATGCCTTCTCCTCCATAAAGAACGTTAATTTTTTTTTCTATTCTGCTTATTTTGGTCTTTCTGGATTTATGTCTTATCATTTCTGAGAAGCCTTCTTAGATGACCTCAGCAAAATTACACTTAATTCTTAATGTTTTAAAAATAATCTAATTTCTAATCAAAATCTAGTTAGGGTATATGTATAACCTCAATGCGTATAACCTCACATTAACCAGCAACATTCTTTCCATATTTCATCTGTGTCCTCATAGTATATACTAAAGCTCATAGTTATAGCATAGTAAGTACCTTAGAAACATACAAATAGATAGTTAACTATCAATTAAGAAATGCTGATAAAGCCCTTCCATTAGGGAAGAACCTGATAGGTGCTGGTAATAAAACATTGGGGAGGATAAGCATTGTTTCTCCCTTTATGTAACTTTATAGTTGAGTGGAAAAGAAAGACATTAAACAAATGACTAAATTAGGACTCAAAGAAAGCTGAGCCACTTTGTCTCATCCTCAATAACTCCCCAAAATGGCAAAGACTCCTCTTTCCCATTTCAAACTGCCCCTAGAACAATCTCCAACCCAGTAGCCTGCCTTGAAATATTCCTCCCTCACTCTCAGTGGCAATAAATTTTATTTCCTTTCCCTAGAGTAAGTCAGTCCTGTGCAATATAAATCAAGCTTGCTTCACCTACTTCCCCAATTCTCCACTTCACCAAATTCTACAATCAGCAGAACGTAAGTTTAGAAGCTGATGAACAAGCAAAAGTGGAATTTGCTTTGGTGTGTAAAAGGAAACCATACATTAATTCATTCTTTTTTTCTCTATTTTTTAAATAATTAAATATTCCTCAATATGTTGATTATACAAAGGAAAAGTAGAGAAGATTTGTAAATAAATTACAGGCAGACCCTAATGTAGTCCCATGCTCAGACAATACTTATTGTAGTAAGCGGTGTTAGATGAAGAACAAAGGAAAAGTTTAAATGTTGAGTATTTAATTGGGTTAAGATCTGAGGCTAGATGTATAAAGGTATCATTAAGATGATAAGTGGTAATATCAGCCATGAGAATGCAACTAATAATCTAATAAGAGAGTATATAATGAGAAGGAAAGAGAGTTAGAAAAAGAAGAAATTCCAGTATGGAAAAGAATTACAAAAACAAAGATTCAGTCGAAGGTATATAAACAAATGAGTACAAGCCGATGGAAGCCAAAAGGAGTAGTTCATTGAGGCTGGAACCAATTGTGCGAGTGAAAATGAGTGTGTGGAAATATGATCATAGAAACACTCAACGGGGCCACCTACACATGCAGGCGGGCACTCTCTTTTTGTTTAGGTAGATATTGTCTTATCCAAAAATACAATATTTTAGGGTAAATATGAAGATACCACTTTGGTGAGTATCGTCTTTATATTATTTTCAAGCAAAACAAAACAAATTACAGACCAGGCACCTCAAAGAGACTAAGAAACATGATTCAAGTGAGTTATACCAAAAGAAAGTAAAATAGAAGTTTGAGGATACTCATCTTAGAACAAGACTAAACTGTTCTACATGATAGACATGGTATGTGGTCAATATAATTTTTATTCTGGTTCATAATGATGACTATGACATTGAAACATTTTGGGAATATAGTAGATAGGAAAATAAACTGATGGCCCAGATTTTATCTACACACAAGCATATTCACAAACTATTCTGGTTTCTGTTTCTAAATAATTCTTAGCTAATGGGACCATAAAAATTCTGGGCCTTAATTTTCAACTTTGGTTCCTTTGCAAAGTCTGTGGTTCTCTTTTTGATTACTATTTTATGAGTCACCAATCAGAAATTGATGATATTACATTTGTTACATCAATCAAAGTATGATTAGCTATTTTCAATATTGTTTTTTGTAGTTGGACAAATACAACAGATATCAAACATTTCAGTAAGATTTATAGAAAAAATTAAAATAAGAAAATGCTACCTATTAACTTATTTGCTTCTGGAAACTAACAAAACCTGCTCCTATTTAATTTGGTGGAGGAGTATCTGATTTTTTAAGAAAGCACAGCTTCCTTAGTAACATTGGGTTGATCAAATAAATAGCATTGACCAAACATATTGGTATTTTTTAGTTTAGTATTCAAAGAGCTGGAGATATTGGCTCTTCATGTTCCCAAAGACAAGACTTCCATCTTATACACAAAGAAAGCAGAGGCTCAGTTTCACTGATGTTTTATTGGGTGGTCTTCTGTAGGTAGACTTCCTAACTCACTACCTTGAACAGTGTACAGTTGCAAAGAATTGTCCTAAAACTGCACTTAAAGGGACATGAAGAGTATCATGTGCTGTGCTCTGGGCCTAAACCTCATGAACCTTTGGCACTATACCAAGAAGGAAAGCATTCCACTCTTCCATCCCTCTTTGTTAGTAGTATTTTCAGATCTGCATCATCCCTTCTTACAAAATAATAGAGAAGCTCTTATGACTTCAATGACAAGATGCATTATCTTAGGCTCTTCCTGTACTTTGTGAATCCTATACCTTTAGGTATTGCCGGGAGCCAGTCCATCCTTGCTGCTTGACACAGTTGCTGCAGGAAAGAAACATCTGCACAGCATATGTTTCAAGGGACCTGGCGTATATAGCATACTGTTCTTAATATGTTTGCTCCCCTTAGCGCTATGTTTTAACCAAGGTCACCTCTCCGAGAAAGGTTGTTTCCCTAGGTAGGGATTTTTCCCTAAAGTTCGGGGGGAGGGGGGGATAAAACCCCTTAACTAAGTGCCAGGTGGGTCGTTAATCACTTTAACTATCATGCTTAAATCTTTACTCCCTGGAATGGAGATAAGAAATGCCCTAACCTTTGGAAAAGAGATTGATAGGATTGGAATCAACTGGCATAAATACAGATGTAACGAGACAACAGGACACAGAACCTAGACACAGAACCTAGAGACAGAACCTAGCGAGAGAACCTGGCTGAAGAACCTAGAGACAGAACCCGGTGTCAGAAATTGGCTGGAGAACCTGGGCAGAACCTGGCTGGAAAACCTAGCAAGGGAACATGGCTACCGAACCTGGCTGGAGAACCTAGTGAGAGAACATGGACACAGAACTTGGCTGGAGATTGTGGCTAGAGATCCTGGTAAGGCTGTTGATCAACTGAACACTGTCTCTGTGTCATTCCTTCTTCACCGACTCCATCCACACCTTTGGGGACCCCTGGACCTGCTGGGGTTGGACCCCAGCATCTGGCGCCCAAACAGGGACAGCTGTTTATTTTGTGTAGCTTCTGCTGGCTCCAAAATAGAGCTCTGCAGCCTCTCCTAGAACTGAATGGACATGGTGGTGAATTTTAGTTTCCAAGATAAGCTATATTTAGTGATTTTGAATATGTCTTCATTTTTGCTCTAGAACAGTGGTTCTCAACCTTGGCTCCACATTAGAATCACCTGGAAATCTTTTTAAAATCCTGATTTCTGGGCCTCATCCTCCAGAAATTCTGTTTCTTTGTTATGGGGTGAGGCCACAACATTAGTTACAAAGAAACAGAATTTCCGGTGGATGAGGCCCAGAAATCAGGATTTTAAAAAAAGATTTCCAAGGTGATTCTAATATGCAGCCAAGGTTGAGAACCACTGCTCTAGAAGAATAAAATATAAACATTGCCTAACAAAATAGGTAGGTAATAATTGTTGGTGACCTTCTTATAAAAGACAAGAATTAGTCATCTTCTCATTTAATCCTTTGCTGTTCACAAGTAGTGTAGAGAGCAGCTGGTGAATCATGACAAACATAAATTGTACAATCCTAACTGACCTTAGTCTTTCTCTAACTGGTCTCCAACCTCCCCACCCCTCGCATTCCATTTCTGTGATATAACAATAATATATGCTAAAGGTGTTTAGAGAAAGAATGCGTAATAAGTCAATGTAAGTTTTAGGGAAGAAGTGTATTTAAATTCATTCTTAAGAAATTGAGATAGACACACAACAGGAAGAAGGTCATTCTAGGGAAGGTAATAGCACAAAGATTCTCAGGTAGGAACAAATGTGGTATTTAAAATTTTGTTTAAAGAAGAGTAGCATTCTTCTATTTTCCCCCTTGAGGCTGATGATTTATTTACTTTGTTTTTTTGTTTTGCTTATTTGTATATTTACTTATTTCATAAGTAATTTTATAATTGTCTCAAATACCCACTTTATCCCTCTGTGTGAATGCCCATAAAAATCTGTAGTGTAGATCAGTGGGGATTCCTTGATGGAGCTACTGAAGTTACCATTTACAGATGCCTCCCAGCAGCCTTAACAATTGTTGCCAAGAAAAAACTCAGCCATCCCCAAATAGCAGCCACAGGGCAAAGTCAGAAAGGTAAGCTGTGCTAGTATAGAGAAGGCCTAGTTTTCTCAGGGTCTGAATTACTAGCAAAGCAAAAACTTCTCCTGTGCCAATTCTGAAATTAATTAATTAGTTGAACACCAATCCTGGGTAAACTTTTCTTTCCTTCCTCCTCTATATTTTATTCTCACAATAGTGCATGTGGTAGGACCCTCAGGGAGCAATGAGACACTTGGATAAGCCAGTTGTAGATTAAATATAGACTCCCTGTGGCAACTCTTATCTCCTGCCTTCCCTCCTGCTTGCAAAGATGCAGAGGCTGGATTATTGGCACAGCTGTGCTTCCTAGCAGACCAATCAATGCAACTATAAGAAGATCTGAAATGCAGCAGGACTTTCAATTCTCAGAATAATTTTTTTTAAAGTAGGGAAGAAAACTGTTCTGAAAGTTATAATGCTGTTAAATCCAAACACCCTTTATTTTTTTTAATATATTTTATTGATTTTTTACAGAGAGGAAGGGAGAGAGATAGAGAGTTAGAAACATCGATGAGAGAGAAACATTGATCAGCTGCCTCCTGCACATCTCCTACTGGGGATGTGCCTGCAACCAAGGTACATGCCCTTACCGGAATCAAACCTGGGACCTTTCAGTCCGCAGGCCGACGCTCTATCCACTGAGCCAAACCGGTTTCGGCCAAACACCCTTTAAAAGACAAAAAATAAGACTATAAAATTTGGTCCATTGTCCTATTTTGGGTGCATATCAAGCTGGCATAGATAAGATCTGTATACAGAAGACCAAAAAAATGAAGCCAAAGTCCCAGAGAACAGTGACTCTTCATGAGAACTTTGTTCACTTAAGCAAAACCAGAGTTGGGGTATGGTTACCATCAGAAGCCACTAGAGATGTCAAATTCACCTTTGCTGCTTGCTTCATTATGAACTCTCGGTTGGGCCATGATGTCATAGAAGCATTTAGAAAAAATCCCAAATCAGATGTGGTCCAAAATCATTAAGAGAAATCCTATATAATAAAAGGCTAATATGCAAATCAACCAAATGGCAGAACAATCGGTAGCTATGATGCACACTGACCACCAGGGGGCAGATGCTCAATGCAGGGGCTGCCTCCTGGTGGTCAGTGTGCTCCCACAGGGGAAGTGCCACTCAGTCAGAAGCCACGTGAGCGTGCTAAGGATGTCTGACTGACTGGGAGTGGGGCCTAAGCCATCAGTTGGACATCCCCTGAGGGCTCCTGGACTGCGAGAGGGCACAGGCTGGGCTGAGGGACATACCCCGCCCCCCCTGAGTGCACAAATTTCATGCACTGGGCCTCTAGTATAGAAAATATGAAGAAATCTGTGAAGAGGATGAAGTCTAAATCTCTTATAAAGTAGGAGTTAGGATTCTTCTCCAACATGGTGTATTTATTACCACCCATCTTTAAGGTTTGGAGGTCTGATCGCATTATCTGATAGAATTTCCCAATCCTTAGCAGGTTGAGATGAGGACATCCCGGAGTTATGGCTGTACAAATCAGCCATGAACTTGAGAATATGGTACAACTGGACAACAGTTAACCAGTTTGCTCTTCTGGTCGATGTCAGTATATATAGTTCTTGGAGCTGAGAGTATAAATATAGACATAATTATAACTACAATAATTCCAACTCAAGAAAAACAGAGAATATGAAAACCTAGGACTAGCAAATATCCTGGCCTATTGATGTGGTAGTTAGGCTCCATATCTATGCTCTTTGGAAAGGGCAAGTGGACAGGTGCCAGGTGATTTGGGCCAAAAACAAATATAAAAGAGGGCGTGAACTCTGACAAAATCATGATGGATCCATGCAACCTTTCAGTGTGAAAATATGAAAAATAAGGCAACCTGGTATACTCAACTTGGTGAAGAGGCAATTTGAGAATTCCCCATCAATGGTGTTTTTGCACAGGATTCTGCTTCCAGAAGATATAGAAGAGGGAACTGGGTTCCTCTGAGCTCAATTCCCAAGCAGTTTCTGTTGTTTCCTCTTTGCACAATTTGTCTTGATGTTATCAAGTGAAACTATTTCTACCTGGTTATGCTACACTGATAAAAATGTGAAGCATATATCTTAGCAAAAGTTTTCTAGTGCATTTAGGATCCCACTTGTTTTAGTAGAAATATATGCAGTTAGTTTATTTTTAATTTAATGAATGACACTAATGAGTACTAAAATGTTTTAGATGTTTAGTAAAAGACCCTAATGGGGAAGAAGAGATTAATTATGACACTCTCTGGACCCAGAGGATGCCATGTGAAGGCTGTTCTCTGGGTGACTAAACAAGGGGCATACTTACTTTAATGTCCATATTAAGCACAAAGATAGGATACTGAAGAGAGTATCTTTACAAAATAAATTGTTTATTTCAGTTCTCATTTGGTATTTAGAAAATGTTGGTTTATTTTTTTCTATCCTTCTCTCTTGGTTAGAACAATTAGTTTTTACACATATATATATAACCTAGACTTCCAGACATGAATCCATCCTGACAATGAATCTAAAGAACAGTATGAACTATGGTGATTGCAGAGGGTAGGGGAGTGGGGGGAAATGGAGGAGGGTATGGGGGGAATAAATGGTGATGGGTGGAGACTTGACTTGGGATGGTGAACACAAAATATAGTGTACAGATGATGTGTTGTAGAACTGTGCACCTAAAATCTGTATAATTTTGTTAACCAGTGTCACCCCAATAAATTCAATAAATAGGAAAAAATAAGCTTAAAAAACAAACAACAGTGTGAACTGGAGGGGTCTTGTTAACATTTTAGATCATCTCTGATAGCCCTGGTAAGACAAATGGATTGGTATTCTAAATATCCCTGATGCATGTTTTTTGTTGGTTGGCTGATTAGTTTATAACATAACCAATGTCAAAATTAAAGGAGCTAGAGATTCATTACTAAATTAGAGAAATCTTATCACTTTCATTTTATAGATTAAACAGATAGGACTGGCATGTATAAAATAGAATAAAATTCACTTCCAGAGTCTAATAAACCTTTGCTAATTTATTTTTTGTTTTTATTTAAATTGAGATATAATTAACATAATATTGTGTTTGTTTTAGGTGTACAATGTAATGATTTGGTATATGTATATATTACAAAATGATTAGTACAATAAGTCTAATTAACATCCGGCACTATACATAATTTTTTCTTGCGATAAGAACTTTTAAGATCTATTCTTTTGGAAACATTTAAATGCACAAGTTTATTTTCATGTCTAATTTTGGAACCCAAAATCCAAAGGGCAAGGACGTTGGGAATGTAATATTATAAGAAATCTGGAATGTGATGAGGATTAGCTAGAGCCCACAAGGATGGACTGAAACCTCTGAAACCTGTCTCTATTCTTGTTGACTATGACCTTGGTGACGAGGGTATCCTATTTTAGTCATGGATCTGAACATAAATATAGCTGACTCAGGAGTCAAAGGAAATAAAGATCCAAGAAGAATACAGAGCAATTTTGTGTTAGGACTTGTTGCTATAGAACAATATTATCACAAATGAGATGGCTTAGACAGCTCTTATGTGTTATCCTATTATTTCTGTGGTTCTAGAGTCTTGACATGATTTAACTGATTCCTTTGTTTCAAAAACTCACAAAGATGCAATTAAGGTTTTGACTAGATCTGCATTCTCGTCTCATGCTCAGCTATGGAAGTATCTCACATGATTAAGGGAAGAATTCAGTTTCTAGCTGTAGGGCTGAGGGCTTCATTTTCATACTGTCAACCAGAGGCTATCCTACTTAGATCGTGTCCTCAGTTCCTTGCCGTGCACCCACCAACATAGCTTCTTTCTTCATCGATGTATTAAGGGGGTGGCTGTGGAAGAGGAGAGACCACAGCAACAAGGTCTCTAATTTTATGTAACATTACCATGTAATTACACACATAAAAAGGTGTATATACCATCACTTTTGCCATATTCCATTTGTTAGAAGAAAGTAGCAGATACTGCACACTAAAGGGAAGGAATCACACAAGGGCTTGAACACAAGGAGGATCATGAGGAGTCATCCTGGAGTTTGTCTGACTCCCAGTGAACCATGCCCCCCTGCCCATTTGCAAAATACATTGGCATTTTACAAAGTCTTCAAGAGTCTCATACCATTACAGCATCAGTTCATAGTCTAGAATATCATCATCTAAATTGGGTCCAGGTGAGAATGAAAGCTCTTGAATATAGTTTCTGGTATGTGTAAAGATGTAATCCTGACTAATATTGAGTTAAACATATTATGTGGATCAAATTAAAAATCTTCTAAATTTCCCTGATAAAATCTAAGGGTGACTATGAGTAGCTTCTATTTAATGTTGATATTTCCAATATCTTATTCAATATCTTTCAAGTAGTAGTGAATCATAGAAAATATTTATCAATTAATGACTGTATGTGAATAGCTAATCTGTTGGTCATAGTCAAAAGACACAGTTGGCTTGAAATTATAGCTGTACTTCATCAGTCCACTTTTACTTAACATTCTATTATATTTTTCTTGCTTGGCTGATATCTGCTATTTACTGAATTTCTTCTCTGAAATTCAAATCCCAACCAAGATTTAAATGATGAGAAAACATCATGCTCAGTTGATTCCTCAGAAGTGCTATTAAGTTCTGTATTTTGAAACATATTTTTCTCTAAAGGGTTTTTGTTTTGTTTTTTGCTTCTTGCTAAAAGAAGGTATCAAATTAGTGTTACTTTATATAAGAAATATCATTTCTAAGGTTTGAGAGTGTCTCGTAGTTTTTAAAGTCAGGCCAGTTAAGTCAAGGTCTATTAATATTAGTATAAGCTCTATTCTTCACTTCATTAATCATTCATTAACCCAAATATATTTATTGAATTCCAACTCTGCCAACACTTGTGTTGGGCACTAGACATATGGCAGTAAATAAATCAGACAAAGCTCCTCCCTCATGAAACTAATATTGCAATAGAGCAGAGAGACAATAAACAAAAGAGATCATTATGAATTATGATGAAGTGTATAAAGGAAACAGTAAGATGGACTGAAATAGAGAAAAAATAATAAGTAATACTTCCAGAGTTGATGATTGAGAAAGACCATAAAACAAATGACATTTATGCTGAATGAAGCTTCAGAGATTATAAAAAGTGAATTATATACTGAATGTGAATGTGCAGGGTGTTGTGTAGAACCCATCAAACAGAAAGAAAAACATGGACAAATTGGCAGGAAAGGATCAGGAAAGAGGAAGAGAGACAGAGTGGTAGAAGTTGAGTGGGAGAGGCAGGCAGGCACCAGATGTGCAGGAAAGTATAGGTCACTGTGAGAGGCTGAGCCTAAGGCAAATGGAAGTTATTATTTTTTTTAATATTAATGGCTTCTACACTTTTTTTAAAAATACAGAATGGAAGGGAGGGGGAGGGAGAGAGAGAGAAAGAAACACTGATGTGAGAGAGACACATTGATTGGTAGCCTCCTGCATGCACCCTGACTTGGGTCCGGGATAGAGCCTGCAACCGAGGTACGTGCCTTTGACCAGAAGCTAACCCAGGACCCTCAGTCTGCAGGCCAATGCTCTATTCACTGAGATAAACTGGCCTGGGCTACACTGTAATCAATGATACCTAACATTTCTTTCTTCTTTCCTTATTTTCTTTTCTTTCTTCTTCCCTCCCTCCTTCCCTCCCTCCCTCATTTCCCCCTCCTCTTTCTTCTTTCTTTCTTTCTCTCTTTCTTTCTTTTCTATTCTTTTCTTTTCTTCCTTCCTTTTTACTTATTTTTAGAGCAAGAGAAAGGGAGAAGGAGAAAGAGAGAGAGACATCTGGAGACAATGAGGACTGGCTATACTTAACCCTGGAAGATAAAACTGCAAACTCACTAAGCAGTTTCCCTTCCAGGCTCACTTAAAGACACTCACCTCACTGGGCCCACCCATTCAAAGCTAGTGTATCATACTTGCTGCCTATTCCTGGTCAGTCCACCTTGCAAGACTACCTTCAAAATGACACAAAGCCCTATAATTATTTATCCCTAATTTTTTTCTATTTGAGACACTAGTAAATTGGTATTTTCCCTTATGAAGTATGTCTAAGAAACTTAGCTTTACTTGATGAACTGTTTATTTGTTCTGATGATTTTCTGGTGAGCTTATAATCAGCACCCTTTTTGGCACAAGTGTTCCAAGAATATGTGGTCATAACAATCTTTTTCAAAATAGGTGGAACTAGGAAACTGCAATAGCACCTTTAAATTTATTTAAAGCTTATTTGAATAAAAACTATGACATTTAAGGGTAGCTCTCATTCTCTCTTGCTGAACAGTCATTCACTGGAACAAACTATTGGCTTCCTTATTGAATTATTTCTCCTTTGGCTTAAGGATCGAGACAATTAAAAATACCTGTGGTGGAAAATTGAAATAGTGCTGAGTAATGGAGGCAGTGTGCTTAATTACTGTGAGATGGTTGATAGATGGTAAATGATTCTTGTGTCAATTTGAAGACATCAGCACTCATATTTCTCACATGATATGGACTGTGACCTGATATCACATCTATTCAATTAAGCTAAGGCATAAAATTTTACATTTCTTTTCTTTTTACATCTGCTAAATCAGCAAGACTTTTTGACTTATTGCAATAGTTATTACTACCACCAGCCCAGATGCCAAGGGTCAAGTCAAAGGAGTGGTCTAAAAATCCTATTTAATAAAGAGGGAATATGCTAATTGACCCTCATGCTGTCTCAAAGATGGCAGCACCCACAGCCAATAAGGAAGGAATATGCTAATTGACTGCTCTGCCTCAAAGATGGCGGTGCCCATAGCCAATAAGGAGGGAATATGCTAATTGACTGACATGCCCTGAAAGATGACGGCACCCACAGCCACAAGATGGCTTGCAGGGGAGGGCAGTTGTGGGTGATCAGGCCAGCAGGGAAGGCCATTTTGTCACCAGGGGAGGGCAGTTGGGGAGGACCAGGCCTGCAGGGGAGGGCAGCTGGGGGTAGATCAGGCCAGCAGGGGAGGGCAGTTGGGGGCGATCAGGCCAGCAGGGGAGCAGTTAGGCATCAATCAGGCTGGCAGGGGAGTGGGTAGGGGGTGATCAGGTTGGCAGGCAGAGTGGCTGGGGGCAATCAGGCAGGCAGGCAGACGAGTGGTTGGGATCCAGCAGTCCCGGATTGTGAGAGTGTGAAGGCTAGGCTGAGGGACACCCACTCTACCCCTCAGTGCATGAATTTCATGCACTGGGCCTCTAGTTATATATAAAGAAATTATGATGAGACTATGGGCCAAAACCCGATAGCAAAGGCTCCAATCCTATTCTAGCAACAACAAGGCAAGGCATTTGAATTTTTGATACTTTGGTTACCATATACCTCATGCTGTCTCAAAGATGGCAGCACCCACAGCCAATAAGGAAGGAATATGCTAATTGACTGCTCTGCCCTCAAAGATGGTGGTGCCCATAAAGAAATGGGTCAGCTATCACTGAGATTTTCTTCACCTCAAACATTTTTGATTCAT
>NW_006292687.1:3158597-3163754 GCF_000327345.1 Myotis davidii | reverse complement strand
GTTGTGAGAGTGTGAAGGCTAGGCTGAGGGACACCCACTCTACCCCTCAGTGCATGAATTTCATGCACTGGGCCTCTAGTTATATATAAAGAAATTATGATGAGACTATGGGCCAAAACCCGATAGCAAAGGCTCCAATCCTATTCTAGCAACAACAAGGCAAGGCATTTGAATTTTTGATACTTTGGTTACCATATCCCTCATGCTGTCTCAAAGATGGCAGCACCCACAGCCAATAAGGAAGGAATATGCTAATTGACTGCTCTGCCCTCAAAGATGGTGGTGCCCATAAAGAAATGGGTCAGCTATCACTGAGATTTTCTTCACCTCAAACATTCTTTGATTCATACTGACAGATTCTGTATGTATCATTTATCTTTGGAGATGGGTTTTCATGCATCTATATAGTCGGAAAATCTCTGGGCCTATTACAATCTTGTTTCCTCACATACTTCACTAAAACTAGAAAATCTGTCCAATGTAGGTGTTGATAACCAATCATTCTTAATGGGGTCAATGGGCATATTTCAGAAGTAACTGGATAATTTTAGATTTCATGAGATTTGGAACACAAAATCATTCTAATATCTTCAAGCTAAGTAGAATTGCACCAGAATGTCTGGTTTTCTCTGCCCTCCACTTCACTTTACAAGTGAGAAAACTGAGCCCAAGACAAGACCACCTGAGCCCAGTTATCATTATCAATGTTACTACCATGCAAAGAACTTTTTTTTTTAGGAGGAATAACTCACTTTAAGAACTAAATAATGTAAATCACAATTAAAATTACAGAAAGAAATTTTTAAAAAAGAACTGAATAACGTGATAATTACTTGGTTGGTCTGCTTGAGGAGAAAGGTAAGATTTCTGGTTAGAGGCAACAAATGTATTTTATTTCACAATAGAACTTTTTGGACAAATAGAGAATACCTAGGAATATAACCCCTGGAAAGGTGGACATAAGGGAAGAACTAGCCATTGGGCTTGGGAAGGACGAGTAAAAACAAATCTTAGATACCACGTCCCCAGCCAGTGTTCCCGCCAATCCTTTCTCACAAGCTCCCCGTGTTCTTTGTCAAGTTTGGAGGCCTGACATCTGATCTCTGTGGCACCTTCCCACCAAAATGTAAAAATATATCTGTACTCTGGATGACACAATTAATTTTGGGCCTAAGAGCAATTTCAGTTTTGGAGACTAAAGTTCTCAACAAAACATTCTATTAACTTGAAACTGCGCCCAATTGTGTGAAGTGCCAATTTAAATAATCAGAGAATATGAAAACAAAATGCACCCAAAAAGTAGATTCCTACTCACAGTGCCAGTAGAGCATCTTAAGTAGATATGGAAGGCTAAATGCCAGATACAGGTTGCAAATACTCAGTATCAGCTTTAAGAGCCCCTGATGTTCAGTTAAATATGCCAGGCAGTGCCATGCAGTCACTATCCATGACCAGACCTGTGTGTCACCAAGGCTTGATTCTTACTTTTAGGGTTAGACCTGGAAGAGGAATCTTTATCCTCTGGTCATTTAACTGCATCATTTGGCTGCTTCCCACACACCGAACAGTCTATTTTAACCAATTTCTAAGACTGCTTTGTCTCTTTCCATCTTGTATCTGTATCCATGAATCTGACACCGACATATCATTTTTTTAGCTAAATCACTCTGGATTCTTAATAACTCTATAGATGTCTGTAGGTGTTTTTGTTTTGGTTTGTTTTTTTCTTCCTTTCCATTTATTCTACACAGTCATTTGCATCCCACTTCTCCATTAGACAATAACAGGGAAGCTGGAGAGATCCCATCTGTGCGTTTCAGGGGGTGAAATCAAACAGCCCTGGGACAGGTGGAGCAGGCAGCAGGAAGGTGACCCCAGGCGTGCAGCAGGTGGGATGAGCAGCATAGGCAATCAGCAGGCCGCAGGTAGTCTGAAGGGCAGAAAGTCCCATGCTGCCTGCATCCAGGCAGCAATTCAAGCAGGGGTTAGCAGGTAAGAAGGGTGACAGGAGGGCAAACCAGGCATGTGACCAATGGAGGGAGAGAAACAGAAGGCAATTAGCCAGGGGGAGAGGGCGGATGGAGGGCATCCACCGACAATTATCAGGGGAAAGGGTAGTAGGAGGGTAACAATAGGAGGTGTTTTAAGGGGCCAGAGGACATCAGGCTGGTGACATGCAACAGCAATGCAAACACTGGGCATGCTCTACCTGGGAAAAAGCCTGGAGCAAAGAACCTTACTCACTACCCTTGCAGCAGGACCTATGAGTTAGTGGGGCCCTAAGCAACCAAGGGGTCGGACCTCGCACATATGTTGTAAGTCATCACTTCAGAAAATATTTGCCCTGCACACATTGCTTCTATTCCAAAAAGACCTCAGAAAGTGCTGTCTGGTAGCAGTAACAGAGAAAACGGAGGTCAATTGCAGGGCAGGCCACTGCCTAAAATTTCAAGGAAAGGAAAAAATGGAGAGAAATTCCATTTCCTAAGTGTTTTCCAAGGGTCAGTCTCTGTCAGAGACTTTACCTCTGATAATCTTAACCAATTCTATGGCAGCACTTGCACGTTACTGTTATTGTCTGTGTTTTTAAGTAGAAAAAATTGAGGTTCAAAGACAATAGGGAAGTAGCCCAAGATCATACAGCTGGTAAGTGGGAGCTGAGGGTGTAACTTGAGACACACTGAACTCAGAATTCATCTTTTATGGCATGGTGGTTCTCAACCTTGGGAAGCCCAACTTTGATGATGGTATGTCTTCATCCTTATAGACTAAGGCCTAGGTTTCTGTTGAACACAATTTTTTTTTTCAGAAGACACATTACAGAACAGAGTTTATCTGATATGAATAATGTATAGGTCCCGATTCATGATATATGAAGCCTCACATATCCTCAAGTTTCAGAAGCCTTCGTGTTGTGGGTAGCACCAGAAACTGTCTTCAGCAGCTCATTGTGAAAAGCAGTCTCTGAAAACACATTGCATCAGAGATCTCCACATCACTAGTCTCTCTGCTCTGGACACTCACTGAGCCTTTCTGTCAGTTCGGAGCCTTTCATCCGCAGTTCACAGACAGCCCTGACCCAGATGGCAAGACCATTAGCATATTTATTTGGCATCTCTAGAAGCTCAGATGTGGAGCAAGAGCAAGTGTGCGCCCCTACCCCCACCCCCGCCCCAAGTTCTTGCTCTGCTCTGTTCCCCAGAGGCCTTCTCTTCAGCTCAGCAGCAGGATGGCCACCACAGTACCAGGAGTTACATCCCATAGTCATCTGTTTGGGGAACAAAGGGCTGCCACATCTTGTGTCTCTTTCATAGAAGTAAAGAAAGTGACTCAGAAACCCTTTAACCCAAGAACACTTTCCCATACAACTCATTGACCAAAAATAATCATATATGAGTTCCAAACCAGTTGCCATGAAGGGGAATGGAGTTATCATGATGAATGATCCTATCAGAATCCACTCTTCCTCTGAGCTATGTCTTTAAAAAGGTAGATACCTTAACATAATGAAGATTCTTTTAGAGATGAGGAAAAAGATTGATGCTGATTGGCAATGAAGAGTCTCGGCACCAGTCCTCAATTAATGACTGCTGAGAAAAGCAAATGACTAAATGTGAATGGTCTCTGAGCAGGTTTGATTGGGAAAGGGAATAAAGCACTGGACGTGGAATTGTTTGGGGGATCATTACTCATCCCACAGAAGCAGTATGACCTTGAACAAATCACTTCATTTCCTCAACCTTGGCTTCCTCCTTTGTAAAGTGAAGAATGTAATACCTGCCCCATTTAACTCACAGGGTTGTTAGGAGAATTAATATATATGTGTAAATGCTTTGTGTATGACAAAGGGCTATGTAAATGTGAGATGTTATTATTATCAATATCCAGAATTTAATCAACCTGTTATTCTGTCAGTGAGCAAATATTTAATATTTTCTATGAGCCAAGTACCATTTGAGCAGTGGAGAACATGAAAAAATGTCACATCTAGGAAATGCATAAAACTCACCGAGGAATCAAAATGTTGAATGTCTCAGATTATATAATACATAATTTTAAAATGCAAAACAACTTAAAAGGTGTTAGGAGAATTGGATGTACAATAGAAAAAAAAAATAAAGTTAGGTCCAGACATCATATTTAAAAATAAATTCTCAATCAAATAAAGATCTAACTATGAAAATCTATAAAAGCATTAGACTAATTATTAGAAAATGTTTTTGTTGCATCTCAGGGTTCAAAGTCCTGAGGCCATAAAAAAATTGATGTACTTTAATTCATAAAATTTTCAAGATCTTATAATAAAATATATCATAGCAAAATAAAACACAAATGGCAATCTAGGATAAAATGTTTTGAAAATTTATAACATTTTACCCATTAAAGTATTAATATCCATTAAATATTTTGAAATAATTAAAAAAGCAATTAAGTATAAACCTGAACAATTTTTAGTAAAAGAACATTAACTTGTAATACAAATGTAAAGTACTTATTTATCCTAAGAAACAGTAAAAAATAGTACTAGATTGGCAAAACTATTTACAAGTGATAACCCATTGTACAAATACGGCATAGGGAAATTAAAATGTGTTGCCATGTGGGTAGGGTATAAACTTTTTTAGTCTGGAAGGCAATTTGTCCATGTGGAATAGAAACTTAAATGACAAGAGTCTTTTTTTTAATAGCGATTTTTTTTAAAGAATATATTCTGTATGGCTACAATTTGAGCTGTGGGAAACTCAAAATGACATAAATACCTATTGACATGGTATTAGTTAAATAAATGGCAGAAATATATAATTTTATATCACCATTAAAAATATTAAGGTAGAGCCCTGACTGGTGTGGGGCAGTGGATAGTGCAGGCTAATGGATTTGTCTCTCTCACATTGATGTTTCTCTCTCTCTTTTTTTCTCTCTCTTTTCCTCTCCACCCACCTCCCTCTCTCTCTAAAAATCAAGGGGAAAAATATCCTCCAGTGAGGATTAACAAACAAACAGACAAAATATATAAAGGTAAATAATTATGTTGCAATATAGAAAAATGTCATACGTGTGTGGCCAAGTGGCAAAAGCAAATTAGAAAGCTGTAGGTAATCTATGATCTTAATTTTTCTTTAAAAATACTACGGACATACATTTACTTATTCACAT
>NW_006292687.1:3136668-3158566 GCF_000327345.1 Myotis davidii | reverse complement strand
TCCCCTCTCTCTCTCTCTCTCTCTCTCTCTCTCTCTCTCTCTCTCACACACAGACACACACACACACACACACACACACACACACGCGCGCGCGCGCGCGCGCATAGACAGATATATAGTCAAAGGATTCTAGACTCCAGAGTGAGAAGTGCAATGCACTATTCTGAAAAAATTGTGAGGTGCTCTAAAGGGAAGAAATGTAGGTTTTACACTTTGGTTGATCAGTGTCTTTAAGACGGTACCTGCTCCGTGCACATGGGCTGATTTCACCTCTTCTGGCACTGAATCTATCTGTAACTCTCGAGAGATTGGGTTCCCTGTTCTGAGGTTCTGTTTCAGTCCTTGCTCTCGCAAGCCCCATCATTTAGACTACTGCATGGTAGGTTGGTGAGATGCCCTGCACCTATTCTCTGTGGTAACCACTAAGCAGATGTGTCTATTGGGCAATTGAAACGTGATAGTGAAACCTGATATATACGATAAGTAAAAATACCGGCCACCTTTCAGAGACTTAGTACGAAGAAAATAATTTAAAATATCTCATTAATATAACTATATATTGACTGCCTATAAAAATGATATTGTGAATATATTGGGTTAAAGATATATTAAAATTAATTTTACTTGTTTCTTTTTTATTTTTTTATGTGATAATTTCAAATTAGACATATAGCTTATACTTGTGACTCACATAATATTTCTATTGGACATTGCTGCTCTAAACCCTAAAATAATCCCCCCCCCCCAGAACATCTAGCCAGAAATGTGCCAGTGCCTGGAAACTATATTCTATGCCAGTGCCTGGAGACTTTTTTCCCCAAATTCCTACATTTTCCCTCACTACAGTTTTGATTGCTTGAAACTAAGACTTGAGTAATAAAGAGAAATAGGCTTCGAAGATAGGAGTTGGGACATGGAGAGTGAGTATGAGTCCATAATGAATCAGAAGTTTCATTGCCAAGTGATTGAGTTATGTTAGCACCGTTAAAAAAATAGTGAAATGGAGGCAGAACAGGGTTGGGGATGAAAGCAACCTGCTTGTTTTTAAACAGGATGAATTTAGAAAAGTAAACATGCCCAGTAGGCTTTAAGAGTGTGAAAATGAAAATGCAGATAAAAGTTTCAAATGGTGATTTAGGATAGGGAGACAGCCACAGTCAGATTATGTTAGAAAACCACCTAATCAAATTGATTTTAAAATATTCTTCTATTAAGGCTTGCCAGAACTTATTTTGATCAAACCCTATTTAAAATAAAATGGTATGTAATGCCATATTTATTTTAATAAATCAGTGACATATGCATCTTAATAAGCAACAAAATAAATAATAAAATATAAAATATGTATATTGCCAGACATGCCCATGATGTATGCTATTGTTTTTAAATATGAGATTTTACATTCTCATATTTAAGTATCGTCATTTTTCATTTGTCATTTAGCTAATCAGACTTAATTTTGCATATACTTAGTGACAGATACTGTATTCAAGTCAGGAAGGATATACAATGCATCAATCACAGTATATGTTGTAGATATCAGGTTCTCAATAACTTATTGTTAAATGAATAAACTAATTTTTTAATCAGAATATGAAAATTTCAGGCTTCAGTTCGTAAGAAATGTGTTACCTAATTATGAATTTATTTACCCCAATCTCACAATATTACATATTTGGTCCAGGATGAACTAAATAACCCAGTATTTTCTTTCATCTGAGAGGAGAAAAATTCCCATTGGGAGGGTTGATAAATGTTAGTGAAGAAGAAGGTAATTCATATGGGTTTTAGAAGTATCAAAAAATAAAATTCAAAAGAAGTGCCAGAGATAAAATAATAGCAACATAAAAAACAGCAAAGACTTCCAGTTTCCAATGTGGCATATAAGGAACTTAGAAGTGACTGTTACGTACTAATAAATAAAAAGGTGGACAAACCGAAAAATCCACAACTCCACTTAGATCTGACAGAGAAGTGAGGTCACTGGATAAATCACTCCCCCCTACATTAGAGAGATAGATAGATAGAGAATATCACAATTTCCCAAAGGAGAACTCAATAACAGAATCTTCTCAGGGACCAGTGCTAGGGTGGGAAAACCCAACGGCAACTGACCAATGGCTGGAGGCTCAGTGCGGACACAGTGTAAAGATTCCATGGCAACCACACACTTTTAAGTTATGTCTTCATAGCCCTACCCAATGCTAACATGAAATACTGGGGGGAAACCCCCTTCCGGTTCTGACAGGGGGAGGGGGAAAGTAAAACCTTTTTAAATACACCAGACTATCCTGTTTTTCCTAATAAGCTCTTCCTCAGGAGAAAACATTTTGTCAGAACGTAACTTATTGGGGTTTTATCAGAGTTTAATCTACCTAAGAGAAGGGAAATAGCCAGCCCTCTCTAGCTTTTGACATTAAAGAAAAATACCTAACACCAACTCTCTCTATCCTTCCGTACATGGCAGTGATTTTCAGCAGGTGTGCTGCAAGAATTTTAAAAACAGGCAATACCTGCCTACTTAGTCAGGGGCACTGATTTCTTCTCCCTTAGACTGTCAAATAAAAACATGACAACAGCCAACACAATAGATGTCCAGTGTGAATGAATAAAAGTTATACTTATTTTCTATCAGATTGGCCAAAAATATTTATATTTTTAGTGTGCTGCAGAATTTTAGTAATTAGTTTATGTGTGCTATGAGATGAAAAGGTTGAAAATCACTGACATAGGGGAAGGGAAATAGCCATAAAATCAGTAACTGTGAAAAGTCCCAAAATAGATTAAATAGTATTAGAGAAGGATATCCTATATAATAAAAGGGTAATATGCAAATTGACCCTAACAGCAGAACAACTGGGAATGACTGGTCACTATGACGCACACTGACCACCAGGGGGCAGACGCTCAATGCAGGATCTGCCACCTGGTGGTCAGTGTGCTCCCACAGGGGAGCTCTGTTCAGCCACAAGCCAGGCTGGCAGCTGCCAGTACAGCGATGGTGGTGGGAGCCACTCCCACCTCCTCAGCAGTGCTAAGAATATCTGACTGCAGCTTAGGCCTGCTCCCCGCTGACAAGTGGACATCTCCCGAGGGCTCGACCACAACAGCATATTCCCAGCCTGGAATGTTCTTCCTCTATTTCTTCTCAGTTAGCTCCCTAACATCCTTTAGGACTCAAATGTTAAGACCACCAATTTAGAGCATCTGTCTTTGGCCACCCTCTTTGAAATCTCTTTATTTTCTTTATACAAATGATCATTTATTACTTATCTAACTGCTCCATTATATTTTATTTTATATATATACACTGAGTGGCCAGAATATTATGACCAGCCAGATTATTACGACCACCCCATCAGTACTTCGTTGGGCCACCTTTTGCCTTCACTACTGCGGCCATTATTCTTGGCATTGACTCCAGGAGATGTTGAAAGGTGATGCGAGGAATCTGACACCTGCCTGATGAATAGCACTGTCCAGTTCTGTGAGATTTGATGGTTGTGGAACCAGCTGCCTGATGGCTCTTTTACCAGCAGAAAGAGTACCTGCAACGTCTGAAGTTCTCCTCACTGGCTTCAGAAAATCTCCTTTCAGGTTAAAGACATCCCCATGGGGCTACCCAGACTACTTGGTCAGTAGTGCAAGGGGCCAGTGAGTGTCACACCCAGGTGAGTGTCAGGACAAAGGCCAGCTCTTCTAAGAAACAGAGGAGCCAAGGCTGAGAGACAGCACTGGACCCTGAGCAACTTAGGAAGGCGTCAAAGAAGGGGTGCTCACCGAGTTGAGGTTTGACATGTGGATAAGAGAGGAATTGGTGATTCGAACAGCCAATCTTTTAAAAAAGGAACAAATCAACCCTGGTCAGTGTTGCTCAATGGTTAGACTGTTGGCCTGCACACAGAAGGGTTGAGGGTTCAGTTCCTCGTCAGGAATAGATGTGTCTCTCTCATCTCTTTCTCTCTCTTTCTTTCCCTTCCTTCCCTGCCTTCCACTCTCTAAAAATCAATGGAAAAAAATATCCTCTGGTGAGCATTAACAACAATAACAAAAGGACTAAATCCATTGAGGATATGGAAGCAAAATGCAATTCTACAATGTATCAAGTGGATGAAGTATTTTGATTTGTATCATCTCAATCATCATAACCAATTTGGGTGACATACTGGATAATATTATCATTTCCAAATTATAGATGAGGAAACTTAAATATGGACAAAATTTAAGTTTGTGTTTTATATTTTATTTTCATATATTTTATTGATTTATTTACAGAGAGGAAGGGAGAGGAATAGAGAGTTAGAAATATTGATGAGAGAGAAACATCGATCAGCTGCCTTCTGCACACCCACTACAGGGGATGTGCCCGCAACCAAGGTTCATGCCCTTGACTGGAATCGAACCTGGGACCCTTCAGTCTGCAGGCTGACGCTCTATCCACTGAGCCAAACTAGTTAGGGCAAGTTTGTGTTTTAAATGGCAGAATGGAATACAGTAAAAGACACACACTTTGATGTAGTATTTTTATAATCATTTTTATTTTATAGATAAAGAGAGTAAAATTCAGAGAAATCAGCACACAAGTGGCAGTCAGAACTCAAACCAGGGGTCTCAGGTTCCACACTTCTGATTTCTCACTACACCCTATTGACTGAAGAAAGAGGAAATATGGTCAGAGAATCCATTATGAAAGCCAACTCCAAAGCACATATGACAGGGAAAAAAGTGTTATTTCCAAGTGGAATTGCTGGTCACTATAAGGAAATGCAATCTCAGGGAATAGATATGCTAGACAAGTATCCAGGGACACCAATCAGAATTCCCAAGACTTTTAGTAGTTTTGTCCAGTTTTTAGCCAATCCTGCCTACAAATATTATATTTGTCCCATTCTCTGTCTTTTTTCCTCCTTTCCCTGTGCTTATAGAGTTTTTGATCTCTCAACTTGACTTTCTGCATCCCCCAAAGTCTTGTTCCTTGAACATGGCTCATACACTGTACATACCTTTCCCTGATCTGAGCTTCTATGGCACTTGTCTCTAAAATGCACATTAACATGGCATCATTCTATGTACAGTGAAGAGGTCATATGTTCCACTGCTGGTCCTTGTGCCAAGGCAAAACAGAACGCTGTTATTTGGTTTTGCTGAGAGCAGACTGCTTCCCAGGAAATCAGGCAGCATTTGATCCATAACCTCTTTACACAAATTTGGAAGATATTTTTCTCTCTGAATTCTCTGCCCCCCCCTGACTTCCAGTGATATTTTATATTTTAAATAATTTTGAGGATTCATTTTGAAAATGAAGTTTGTTCCATACATCAACACTCTTTACAAAAGTAAAGGAAGGCCCACCAGTTTATTGGATGCAAGGGCCTGAAACCTTGGCTCAATGAGTCTACTGATACTTCAGACCGAAAACGCAATTGAATTTTCATCCAGCACCATCTTTGACTTCAAGCTGTGAGAGCACAGGTGTTTGGAGGCTTCAACCTCTCATTTTTTCACATCCAGGGAATGAGCAATGTCTCATGTGCCCTGGCACCCGTCCTCATGCCACCCCTACTATCAAGGAACCAATCGGCATAATCACAGTTCATTTTGGCTCCTTTCTTGTCATCCTTCTGGTTTAGGACAGATACCTGCCAAGTTGCTCATCATTTGGCTTTGCTCTTTGAAACTGGCAACAACTTAAATATAAGATATTCATGCTTTGTTTCCTAATTACTGTAGAGGGGAATGCTGTTGTCCTGTTGCCACTTGGACCAAGAGCTCTGGTGTGTGCGCTCTAGAAATCTGCATTGCAAATGGAGCTGCCTGCTTTGGTGGTCTTGATATTCTAGAAATAATAAGAATCAGTTGGAATTCTAACAGTAGTCTTAAAAAGCCCTTTTCACGTTGAAAGCTGCAGGGATAATGTAAGAGACAGGACTATGCAGTCAGTAAAATATGGATACAATCATGACAAGGTGATACTATGAGACTGAAGACAAGTTTTCACTTACTTATTGAGTAATATATTTTTAACTATATGCTTTACTAAATAGTTTAAAAGCATTTTGAAAAATAGAATCCTCACAAAACTCTGTGAGGGTGATATCATTATTATTCTCAATGTATAGATTATGAAATAGAGACTTGGAGATCGCAGTAATTTACAAAACAACTATAGGTACCAAGTAAATGACAACTGAAATACAAACACAAGTGTAAATGATTTCAGAATCAAAGCTCTTAATCACCACCCTATTTTATTTTCACCAACATATAGTCATTTCTCCCTGACCAGAGGGATGATTTCCCTCTTGTATATGTATAAGTTTCTTGCTAAATATCCATTATTCATCTTTCTTTATGAACCTATTGTGAGGAGTAAGAAAGTTTCCTCTACCCTGGTAGGTTCTTCAAGCTGGTCTAATGATCACATGAGACAGGTTAACAAGAGAAAATAACCAAATTTAACTACATACGTAGATACATACAGATAAGAACCCCCCACACATGAGAGATTCTAAACAGAAACGTAAAATGAGGTATATATGACTTCTGAACTAAAGATGAGGTTAGGATCCTGAGGCTTCAGAGAGGAGAAGCGTCACTTGTTCCAATATCTCACGAGGCTTCTCAAACTCTAGAGGCATGACACTGTTTATTCTGCAGGGGCCATCAAAGGCAAGGGGCTGTCGATAGGATTGTTTTTATACCTACACTGAGCTTTGTATTTGCTGAAACATGGTACGTTTAGTCCTTGCAATGCTATTTAGAAGAATGCGTTCTGTCTTGTTCCATTGTATAGTACACACAGCTTAAGAAACTGTGCACAGTCAATAAATAATTATTCTGGGGCTAGAGCATGTGATGGGTTCGACCAGGATAGATCTTTCTGTTACCACGCATCATCTTCCCCACATTTTAGTAGACGTAACAATGAGCCATTCTGTTATGAAAGTGTTTTGGATGGAGGGCAGTGAATATGAAACCAAACTTTAAATGGCCCTCTAATTAGAGATTCCAGCACGCCCTTGGTTTTCAGGAATAAAGGTCAACCCCCAAAACCCAGTTATGCTTTTGAAATACCTCATGAAGAGGACCTTTCCTACCTTTGATACCATTATAATAATCTGGTTATTACATAACAGGAAAGGAGTAAAAAAGAGGACTAAAAAATATAGGCATGGTCTTTATATGCTAGAAATCTATAATCTATATTTCTCCAAGTCTGGTCCCAATGATCAATGGGGAAGAGACTGGACAAAGGCAGTTTGGACACCTGCCCAGTAAGGTCTGAATGACCTGGGTAAGTGCCTACCTGTCTGTCAATCACACCTGGGAACAGATTGGCCAGAATAGGCGTGGCCACTGTAAGGGTGATAAAACGGAATATTTACTAGTACACTTCTGGACAAAGAAAGCTCTCTCTTGGCCCTTGAGTGCTGGGCTCCTGGCTCTCCTGTTTCAGGGACTGTACTCCCCTGCACCTATGTGGCTCATGGCCATGTGGGACCACACAATGGATTCATGGACTGAATCTGAACTGAATGTATTAGACTCAGCTCCAGTATGGAACATACACTTTGGACACTGGCTTTGCTTTTGGCTCTACTGAAACCCCAGCTACACCTTTTCCAGGGATAGATTAAGGGACAGGGGACTCTACAACCTGGGTAGTATAACTCCACACAAATATAGTCTTTACCACATCTCATTCTCCCATGGGGGCTTTGAAAAGTGCTCATGTCAGTGGTGCAAGAAAACCTCGCTCCCACAAGCAACGGAGATATTTGATTCTCCAGTATCACTTTCATTAATTAATGTGTTCGGGAGCACACGAGACTTGGTTGGAAAGTTGTAAGGAGGACATTCTGAGAAAAGGGAAGTGTGTGGAAGGCCACCTGCCCTGTTTATCAGGATTCTGACTTAGGGCAGACTTAGGGGATTGTCTTAGGCAGCACCCCTAATTATTCCTTGACCTTTCCAAACAAGTCTGTGCACATGCAGACCCCGGGTGCTTACTGGAACCTTATGTCTAATCTTTGGGTACCCTTGCTTAAAGGATAATGCAAACACATGTGTCCTCCCAAGATTACTCACCCTCCAGATTGCATCTAAAGATAAAAACTGCAATAAAAGCCTGACAAGGCAGGCAATCAGGGGCTGCCTGGTCCCTTTGGCCAGGCTGTCCCTTAGCCCTCTCTTTCACAGCAAACTTTGTGTCAGCTTAATCCATTCATCTTCGGCTCAGGGTCTGCTGGTCAGCCTGGCAATTTTCAATAAGAAATTTGGTGATGATAACTAAATACCTTAAAGTGATATGATGACCCTCAGAGAGATGAACAATAAAATTAAGATCCTTTTTTCGAGGCAAATTCTAGAAAACTAGGAAGGAATTATGTCCAGAGAAAGAAGAGAAGATCAACACAGTAGGAGGAAAATGTAGACCACAAAGAAAATTTTTGAACTTTGCCTTTTTTACATACAACTCTGTATAAGCCCAGAGGTTTTGCCCCTAATATAGGGTGAAAGGGAAAGACAAGAGAACTAAAGTTGATGAGAACAATGAATTTGTGCAAGAAGCTGGCTGTTTTCTTCCCTCTTAAAATTCATGTTGGAATTTTGCTTAGTTTCATATGTGTGTGTGTTTTCTGTTTCAGGTTGGATAACAATAATATCAATATTTTTTTAGGATGTTCTGCCCCAGAGCATAGTAGAATGTAAGGCAATTGGAAGTCATACAGAGTGAAGATCCCTTAGGTTGCCTGCAAGCAACTTAACCAAGTGGGAGTCAATGTTACTGTTTCCTTTCAATTATGCTTGTTCTTTTTTGTTTTTCCTTTTCAAGCCTGTTTTGGATTGTAGAACCTTGAATTGGAAACTCAACATTAGCAATTCAAATTCTAAACTGAGCTTTTTAATGCTAAATACTTGTGGATATCATTTGAGAAGATTGTCAAGTTAAACAATGTGGATTTTTCATATTCACAGCAAAGCAACTTTGCAGATACTACTCAGTTAAGATCTCAGCCATGATATTCATCTTGTGCTTATGCAAAAAATCCAGAACCAGCAAAGTATTTTGTAAATTCAGCATTTAGTTATCTGTTACCCATTAAGAGGAAGAAAAGCAAACATTCCCCCTCCCAACACTTTTATTCATGCCTGAAGCTAAGCAAGGAGAAAGGGAAAGGGTTTTTAGAATTACAAATAGAACCTTTAAATTGTAGAAACTTGCTAATTTCATTTATGAAAGCACTGCCTAACTTCTGCTTTTTCTCTCTCAGTTGTTATTCAAATCTTTGTCCCTAGCCAAAGAGAAAGAGAGAGACTAATCCTACCAGGAATTTAGTGAATTTTCTTTTAGAGATCTGACATAAATGCTGCATATTTGAATATGCAAATTTAATGAAACAGATTGCCAAGAAATGAAAAATGGTTGTATGTTTAGCCCTAGGAAGTTAGCCCAGCTTAATAGAGCTGACAAAGAGTTAAGGAGTACCCACTTGCAAAACTCAAATAGGAAGGAATGTGCATATAATTTGCTAACCTAACAGGGAGGGATTCTGAAAAGTGAGCTGAATTGTGGAGACCTAGATTCTCCCAAATTAGCAATAGAATTCTTTTCAAAAGGCCCCAATTTTCTCCTGGGTAAAATAAAGAGGGTTTTTTTCATGTGATATCTGAGTTTATTTCTAACTTGAAAATTTCCCATCTTTCTAATATATACCAAAAGTTCACACTATAAGGAAGATATCTCATGCCATGACTGAGCACCGGTGAGTCTCATTGTTTTGTGCAGTTTGTATACAAATATGGAAAACATGTCACCCCCAGTCCCTATGGTCATCCTTTATGTTTTATATTTCAGTCTTATATAGTTTTTCCATTTTCATCATATGCAGTAAATTTAACTAACCGAAGGGGAGGTTTAATCAAATTATATTTTTAGGCCCCAAAGTGTTCACTATTGCCCTGCTAACTAATCAAGGTTTTTCCTCTCTAATTCTTCTTTCTTGTGTGTGGTAAAGCACAGCCACCTAATTTTTGGAGGTTTAAGAAATTGAAAATTAGTTGTAATTAGTTGTTCTTTTGGATTTATAGTAATCATTTGGGCAGGTTGTCAATGTCAATTTCCAGCCTATGGAAGAGTGGTATGACTCTTCCATACCACTCTAGGGATCAGGTCAAAACTATCCTTGGGTAGAAATTGGTCAAAATTGGCCAAAGATGAAAAGAAAGAAAGAAAAATAAATCTCAATTAAATCAAGGTAGAATGAGATAAACAAATAATGATTTACTCAGGGCCCAGTTGGAAGATCAAGAAATATATTTAAATTTTAATAATATGTTACACATCCTGACCCCTAGCGTTACAAAATTTACCAGGTGACCAAAAAATACATAGGAGTACCTGGAGATACAAGAAAAAAAACAAAAACAAACAAAAAATTATTTCCAGATGTACTAATACTGTGACTCAGGGGAGCCTATTTCCAAATCCTGAGTAAGCCAATATGGAGGAAGCTTTCTCTGTATACCCTTTGGTTTCTTTTTCCCCCAAATAAGGTTCCTACTTCTGGAACTTTCGTGGGCTTTGCAAGAAACCCTGTGTGTTGGGATGGGAGCCATGAGACCATACCTAAAGGCCTGGCCTGGTGCCAGCACTGATAACCCCCTCCCAGGGGTGTGTATTATGCATGGTTTATGGCCTCTGTAAAATGGGAGTATTTAGATAAACAGGTATTGTAAGACCAGATAACTAAGGAAGGGACAGTGACTAGACTATAGGCTAACAGGAATATACATTAGGGATACAGAGTCAGGCTGCTAGCACCCCCTCCCCCACAAATGTCTTATTTTCCTCAGCACTAGAGTATAGTTCCAGTTCTACTTAACTAAAGACTGTGTCTTTGTGTTCCATACCGCTTGTTAAATTCCATCATTTTATAGGATGACAGAATATGCCATCCCAGAACACACCTCTTTTGCATATGAATATTTTGGGGAACAGCAAACACCTGAGTAGCTCTAGAGAAAGGGAAGAGTTATACCATTCTAAGGGAAATTTATATTTATAAAGGGATGTTCATTTGTAAGGGTGTCTCCCTCTCTGTACTAAGAGAAGGATGACTAAATCACAAGAAACTCTTTTCAAAGGCACTTGCCTAAATCTGTGATATAAACCTTACTTTTGTTTACAGTAATTTTCCTGATTGTAATGGAGTAAAATGCTGGGTCTCTCTGACTCCATCTTGTTTAAATCTGCTTTGTTCCCATGGCCTTCAGGCTAATAGTGTCAGCTTAGTTTTGCATACAGACATGCTAATCGTTAGAAGAAAGACTAGAGTTTTACAACAACAGCCCCTTCCTTGTACTTGTCTCTTGACATAAAAGAAGCCTGAGCTCTGTACTTGAAGATGCATCTGAGGTTCCACTAGGGCTCCCATCTACTCTGTAGGCACCTTCTCCATAAACAAACCCTTCCTTACTCCAAACTCTAATGTTTAGAGTTTTTGACTTTCAAAGTTTCAGGTGCATAACCTTTGGATCTGTGACATTATTCCTTCCCCATAACTGGCCTACTCATTACTCCTCTCTTTTGCATTTAGCTGAAGAATGTATTCAAGCCTGAATTCTAAGCCACCTCTTGGAGTTACTCCTTTTTCCTGGGTATCTCACATGGACCCAAGAAGTATATGTGTTAATAAACTTATTTGTTTTTCTCTTGTTGATATATATGTTGCTATGGGTTTCCAGCAGAGAACTTGGAAGATTAGAGTGAAATTTACTTTATTCCTTCCCTAAAATTTCATAATAAAGATTATTAGAAGCCACATCCATTATGTATTCAGCAATGGCTTTAAAGAAAAAACAGCCGAAACCGGTTTGGCTCAGTGGATAGAGCATTGGCCTGCAGACTGGAAGGTCCCAGGTTGGATTCCGGTCAAGGGCATGTACCTGGGTTGCGGGCACATCCCCAGTAGGAGATGTGCAGGAGGCAGCTGATCAATGTTTCTCTCTCATCGATGTTTCTAACTATCTCTCTCCCTTCCTCTCTGTAAAAAATCAATAAAATATATTTTAAAAAATTAAAACACACACACACACACACACACATAATTATTATAGTCATCATTTATTATTTATAATAAACCAGGTTCTGTTCTAAGCATTTTGTGGACATTAACTAATTTAATCAAAAAAGTACATACCCAGAAAGGTTAAGTAACTTGTCCAAGGTCACATATCTGGCAGGTAATAGAGCTGGGATTTGAATCCAGGAACTCTGGCCACAGAGTTAAGTCCTTAAAATTTCATTTTGCTAAATCTCATGATGTTAGAAGGTAGAGACCATTCCATGTATAACATGAATATCTTTTACTAGACAATGACTCAAGGAAACAAACAGAGGGGATCATATGAATTTGGTACTCTATGTATACTATTTAATGTTATTTAATTTCTTTTGACAATTCATTTTCTTTGAGTGAAAATTTACTACAGCAAAAGGGTATATAGTGAGTAACAAGTAAAGAAATTTATTACTAACATTTCCAATATGTAAGCATGAATCTTTTGCGAGCAAAGTAGGTGCTATGCAAAGCGAAATAATTTATTTCTCATACAACTTCAACCTTCATGTTGATACCCTCATAATAACCTGGTTATTATTTAACAACTAGAGGCCTGGTGCATGAAATTCGTGCGGGGCGGGGGGGGAGGGGGTGTCTGTGTCCCTCAGCCCAGCCTGCACCCTCTCCAATCTGGGACCTCTTGAGTGATCAGGCCTGAAGGGGCAGTTGGAAATAACTCTCACAATCCAGGATTGCTGGCTCCCAAACACTCGCCTGACTGCCAGCCTGATTTCCCCTAACTGTTTCTGCCTGCCAGCCTGATCACCCCCTAACCACTCCCCTGCCAGCCTGATTGACACCTAACTGCTCCCTTGCCAGCCTGGTCACCCTTAACTGCCCTCCTCTCCAGGCCTGGCCCCCCCCAACTGCCATCCACTGTAGGCCTGCCCCCGCCAACTGCCCTTCCCTGCAGGCCTGGTCCCTCCCAACTGCCCTCCCCTGCTGGCCATCTTATGGTAGCCATCTTGTGTTCACATGGGGGCAGCCATCTTGTGTGCTGGAGTGATGGTCAATTTGCATGTTACTCTTTTATTAGATAGGATAAAGGAGTGAAAAGGAAGGCAAAATATAGGCATGCCATTTACAGGGCTTTGCCAAAAAGCTACATTTAACATGCCTGAGTCTGTTCCCTGCTCATTGATGAGGGAAGGGACTGAAGAAAGGCAGTATAGAGGCATGCCCAGAAAGGTCTGAGTGACCTGGGAAAATGCTTGCTTACAATTACACCTGGAAGCAGATAATTGGTTGGGATGGACACAGCCACAGCAAGAGTACAAAATCTAAACATACAAACTTCTAGACAAAGGAACCTACCCCTCATTGGCAATCAAGTGCCAACCCTCTTGGGACTCCTGCTGCAGGGTCTGCTCTCCCCTTTGCCCACTTGGCACATGGCCATGTTGGACTCCACACGTGGACTGATGGACTTTAATGTGGTCTAAATTATGAACCACAGCTGCACCTATTCCAGGACTGGCTTACGAGGCAAAGCTCTTTGGAACCTGAGAAATGTAACTCCATGCAAATAAAGCCTTACTCCATGTACCAACCTCTGTGGGGGCTTCTGGAAATTCTTATTTCAGCTAAGCCCCAAGAACCTCACTCTACCAAACAACAGGAGAGGTTCATCCACTGGCATCAATATGATACTAATTCTTACTTTGTCCTTTCCAAATACATACATAGTTTGAATGGTGCTTTTATTTTGACACACAAATGCTAAGTGTATTGCTCTCAACACTGTTAAATTTATGTGAGCTTAATACAATGACTACAACAATCTTCAAGAACACAAAAGGTGCCCTAAGCAAATCTACAGACAGCTAATTTTCCAATTCTACTGAATAGAAACTATAAGGGGAAAGTCAGAGTGAGCTGTGGCTTGGTCAGAAAGAACATTGTGCCATACATCAAGGCAGGGTGTGTATTAAATTATGGGAGTGGATCACCGGAAGTTTGAGTTAAACTTATTGCTTCTTCCAAAACCAAACAGAGGGAAAATCGGGAAGACCATCTTGTTTCTTCTAGTTCTGTAGGTCTCTTTGGGTCAAATTGTTCTTGTGCTCTGCCCTTCTACTGATCTACCATCTTTGGAATGAATTCCAGTTCATCTTGGTCTGTGAAACTGACCAGAGAAGAATAAGTATAAATATTTACATGAGGCAGCACAGTAAAGGCTAAGCTCCCCTTTTTATTCCTTTGTCTGGCATTTGCTTGAACTTCAAGTCACCTATAACAACAACAACACAAACAACAATAACAAAATCTTAATCAACTGTTATAAAAATAAACTTTCTAAACTGAAATACTTACCCAAAGATCAAAACTGAATGTTTCATATTAAAAAATCTATGAATATTTAACAGAAATCCTTAGCTCTTATGTATTCATGTATATTTCCAAATACAATTTAGTTAGCTAAGTTCCGGGGGCACTGAAGAGAAAAAGACCTAATTAGCACTCATCTAAATTGAAGAGAAATCTGAATAATTCTAGAATTGCATTGCCTTCGAGGAACAAATTGAAATAGAATTTTAAAAATAGTCAAACAAGTTATAAACATGATGATCTGAAATATTTCCTTTTGGCATAAATTAGAGAACGCTCCAGGAAGGTAAAATGTGTTTACCTGAAATACAAGTATTGTATTTTATTCTGGGTTTACTTTTCTCAATTTGAGCAGCCTTTTGGTAACCCAATTAAATCTTAAAATCCAAGACACTGAAAATTATCAGGTTAACACTCAAACACTGGGAAGAAAAAATAATTACAGTTGATAAACTTTCCTAATAGCCAACTGATAAAACATCTTAAATCTATCAAATAAATAATCCTATATAATAAAAGAGTAATACGCAAACTGACACAAAGGGCAGAACAACCTCTCAACCAGTCGCTATGAGGCACACTGACCACCTCTCAGTCCTTTTCCATGGTCAGCAGGCTCCAACTGCCCATTGGTGAAAGGGGAACTGCGGGTGGGTGGTAGGGAATGTGGCTGATGCCAGGCCAAGGCTCCCGCTCCACCAGTCACCCCACACACAGAGAGCGACCCAAAGCAGGGGCAGGGCCAGGGCCAACCTCTCGGTTCCTTCCCCCAGCAGTCAGGCTCCAATCGCCCGATGGAAAACAGGGAACTGGGAGTGGGTGGCAGTGAGGGGCAGAGCCAGCGTTATTCAGCAGGGGAAGATAGCCCTGATTGCAGGCTAGCCCTAGGGACCATATCCACACAGGAATTTCATGCGCCGGGGCCTCTAGTTCATTATAATCTACTTCAAATGAGCACATGGCTCTACACAGCAATACTATACTACTATATTTATTTTATAAATATATTATCTCAGAATCAATAATGTTTTTGTGTCTTCCTATTTTCTCCAACCTGACCAAGTTGGATAATGAATGAAGGGCTTTACTGACAAAATAGAAACCATTATTGTCCTACTAGTACCACCTGTATGCAATTTCTCCTTTTTTTCTCCTCTTTAGAACACAAAAAGTGACCCTATTCTCATCAGAGGTTGGTTTCCCCAAATGTGGACCTTGCTTTCTCAACACATTTGTTCTTCAGTTATTCTCACTGTAGCATCTTTACCTCTCTCTGTCAAGTGGAAAATTCCCACTGACAAATAAATAAGCTGTAGTAGCTCATATCTTTAAAAGGAATACACATTTCCTGAAATTGCTGTCTACACCAATATCTCCAATTATTTACTCCTATTACCTACCATTGTCAACCCTTTTCAGTCTGCCTACTGCTCCTAATGCTCTTCTCACATACCTAATCATAGTTGATAAACTTTTCTAATAGCCAACTGATAAAAACTAGTTAAATATATCAAATAAATAATCCTATATAATAAAAGGATAATATGCAAATTGACCCTAATGGCAGAACAACCAGAACAAGCACTCAACCAGTCACTACAAGGCACACTGACCACCTCTCTGTCCCTTTGCCTGGCCGGCAGGTTCTGATTGCCCAATGACAAATGGGTAACCGGGGGTGGGTGGTGGGGGACGTGAGTGGCACCAGGCCCAGTCTCCTGCCCCACTGGTCACCCCACACACAGAGGGTAACCTGTGGTGGGGGCAGGGGTGGGGCCGGTGAGTGGGCAGGAACAGCCGACCTCCCGGTCCCTTCCCCTGGCCATCAGGCTCCGACCACCCAATGGTGAATGGGGAACCAGGAGTGGGTGGTGGTGGCGGGTGGGGCCAGCTGTAGGCAGCCCAGGAGGATGTCCCTGATTGCAGGCCAGGCCTAGGCACCAAACCTACACACAAATTTTGTGTGCTGGGCCTCTAGTATAAATATAAAAACCAACGTTTGTTCTTAACTGATTTACACTTGTCTTTCTCATCACAGTCCACCTATTAACTTGCCCTTAGATTTTTCATGATGGGAAGAGATATCTTTGTCCTTACCCCTCAACTAATGCTTCTCTCTCTCTCTCAAGCCTTTGCCCTTCTTTAGGGCTACATTCCTCTCTAACCCTTCCTTCTTTTTAATTTACATTTTCCTCTTTTCAGAGGTTTTAAAGTGGTCCAGAAACCTAAACAGGTCAAGTCACATTGACAACCAGTCATATAAAGAGGACAAAAAAAAGGTGTACATGACAGTTATTGTACCCTGTGACTGACTAGAGCACCTCATGGTACAGTGTGGTCATTCTCCAGTTCAGAAGAGAGGTAAAATATTTCTTCCAGAAAGTTCTTAACATATTTCAGTATCAATGTGAAGCCACCACTAATTTTAAACCATGTAACACAGATGAAATTTATATTTTGAAAGTAAGACATCATTGGAGCACAACAAAGTGAGTGATAATTATGGTAGCACTGGTAGGTTTTCCTGCCTGCATCTTCTCCACTAAACCAACTTTGTGCACTTTATGGACTCTGTAATGTTTAAAATACGTCACGGAAGAAAGTCTCAAACTCTTTACAATTGTGGGGGAGATGAGGAGGGTAATAAACATTGTACTTGAATAGAACAGAAGGAATGAGGACCTCATAGTGGCCACAGGCTCTCATGGGGCTGCTTGGGATTCTGTTATATGGCTGTGTCATTCCCTACTTACCTCTGAAGTTAATTTTTTTTATTGATATCTACCTATTATATATTTACTAGATGGTCATCTAGCCTCTATTTGGACACTTTCCATGATGAAAAGTTCATTATCTTTGAAGTAGCCTATTGCACTTGACAATATTACAAATTATTCAAAACTTAAGTTGAACTGAAACCTACTTACTTATAAATTTGATCTATATATCCTCCTTATACCCTCAAGGGCAGTAAAATCTCATTATATCTTAAAATGACAGGATTTCACATATTCGAGAAAGATGTATTTCCCTTAAGCCTCTCCTCTCTAAACTAAATATTCTAATCAACATTCTTCGGACAAAAGTAAAAACACAGATAGGTCCACATTTTACATATTAGAGATATTGAGGAAAAAATAATGTATAATTTAATTTATTTATAAGTACAAAGAGCTAAAATATGATACACAGAGCTTTGGTACATTTGATGTCAGAAGTCCAGGCAGCAAATCCTGACGTGAAAGTATGCCATTTAAAATTTTTGATCCATTGTAGAGTTGAGAATATAAAGATAGCAATGGTTAAATAATTTGTTCAAGGCCTCGTGAATTGCAGGAGATCTGTGTTGTCCTACACAGACTTTCATGACCTAGATTACCCTTCCCCTAACTTTCCTCTCCTATCCCATCTTCTCTTCCTCTTCTTCCCACCTGCTCTCCACACTGCAGCCACAATGCATGTCTCTAAGATTCTGTGGTAGACCTTATTCCCCCTTGTTGACAAGCCATCACACACAATGTTCCCTCTTTCTTAAATAGTTCTTAAATATTTGCTTGAATAACTTCTACTCATGCTTCCGTTCCCCATATCCTCTTCCTCAGGAAGCCTTCTTTGAGTATCTTGAACAAAGTTTGGTGCTATGCAGCCTCATTGCATCTAAGAGAGACCACATTGACATATATACCCATCTTTTGCTTATTTATTTGTCTCCAAAACTTCAGGCTCTATTAGGACTGGTATTCATCTTTTTTTATACAAAACATTTGGGTATAGTGTTTAGCATATAACAGGCATTCAAAATTATCTACTGGATGGATGACTAGATGAATGAATGAATAAGTAAGTAAATTCATCCAAGGAACTAGAAGACAAGCTCCATTTATGAAGGACTTCAGTTTTTCGTGTGTGTGTGCGCGCCCGCATGTGTGGGTGTGTGTGACAGAATTTGGACTCCTAAACAAAGTAATGTGTACAATTAGTCCATATTATAATATAAATGTGATAGCTCTAATGTAATAAGAGGCATTAGGTATATTTTATCAGTAAGTGCTTCAGACAGGTAGGAACTGTTGAGTTGTGAGAAGTAAAAATAGTACCTCATTTGTTCATGATTCATTACTATTCAGCCTTATTACTGCTTGTGAAATGTGAGCATATTCCCACCAGTCATTGTTAGTTACATTGTTATAGCTACATTGTTACAGTAATATTTCCAGAGGAAAAGCCAAATGGCTCTTAGGTCTTACTTTTATTATGACTGTCCCCATGCTGGCTCTGAGCTATTGGTTCCCTCCAGCCTAGATGTAAAGAAAACTAGGCAGTGTTCTCACCAGTACTCCTGCCTCACTGGGCACTAGTCAAAGCCTAGTTGTGCAGGAAGTACCTGTCTTTCTGCATGTGAAAAGGCAGCATGAAACAGCCCCTGAGCTAGTTTATTTTCAGATTTTGGAGCATCTTATTCAAGGTAGAGAGGAAGTAAATGCAAGTGTTTCCTTTTAGGTACCTTTCCCAAAAATATGAACTGCAAGTTTTTTGCCCAACATCAACCATGACCCAAAACCAAAGTCCCTCAATGCATCCACTTCCCAGAAGTCACCAGGGCCTCCACTTGAAGATGATCACTCTAAAAAAGTGTTTTGGCACATTAGTAAGAGGAACATATGACAAAATTATATGAATAAGTTGGTTTTCCTAGCATTTGAACTTGTATCTTAGTCTATGAATTTTGTTTTCAAAAATGAGATACAAGCAAAGATTCATAAAATAATCTACATCAAGCAAATAGTACTGCCAAGCTAACTGTGGGGAAGTAAATTTGCATATCTTGAAATTGTCATGTTAATGTCATATTCAAATTAGTTGATATATGAGAAAGAATTATGAAGGCTGTTAATATTTAACCAAGTCTACACACTGACATTGAAAACATCAACATCATTTTTAACTAAGCTTCATGCATGTTCATCATGATAACTAGATAACTGGAAATTCTTGCTTCTTCTTTTGGTATAGATAAAAAGAAGGCAATGTGTAAGTGCTTTATAGTTTGATAAGGTTCACTCAAAGTTTTTTGATAAAGTCAAAGTTATGTTTTACTACTTCTTTCAGCATGTATTTATTGAGTACCCACTGTTTTCCAGAGGCCATTTGAGGCTAGTCAGAATACAGATGTAAGGAATATAGGCAAGCTTCTTGTGTCATGAAATGTATAATTTAGTAAGGCACCAATAAAAATATTCTATATTGATAAGTTGTTTGATGAAAAAAGCCAATGGATATAGTTAAAGTAAAATGAGCTGGGGTTTAAATTACAGTAATAACCAGTTAGGTGAAGTTGGGAAAGAAACTTAATCCTGCCCAGCCAGTGGTTGAATGACAACCTATAAACCAGGAGGTCATGGTTCAATTCCTGGTTAGGGCACATGCCTGGACTGTGTGCTCACTTCCCAGTGTGGGGCATGTAAGAGGCAGCCAACCAATGATTCTTTCTCATTGTTGATGTTTCTATCTCCCTCTTCCTTCCTCTCTGAAATCAATAAAAATATTAACAACAACAAAAAGAAACACAATCCTGACAAAAGGAATCAGCTTTGTGCACTAAGGAAATAAAATGTTTGTGTGTTCAAAGAGGAGTTTAGTAGGATGTCAACTGAGAAGTAACTATTGGATTTAATCATACGAGGCCATTTGTGATCTTCACAAGCATTGCTTAGTGAAGTTATTAGGAAGAAAGATGGCTTGGAGCTATTTGAAGAGTTCGTGTGAGACAAGGAAATGGAGATTGTGAATATGGACATATTCAACAAAAGAAGAAGTATGGGCTATGGAAAAGCTGACTATGGGGACCTAAGGATGCTAATGGACTAAGATTAATTACAGAAAGGTTATGAAGACAGAAGTGAGTTATGTCTTAATCCTTTCTCATTTAACAACTATAACAATATGCAAACTCATTCATTTTATTGGTATATTTACATGGTTTAAAATATGATAAACAACTAATATAATAAAAAGAAAAATGATAAAGGGTGATATCAAGAGAAGAACTATAAAACATCTATGCAAATAACAACTATAAGTAATTACTACAAACTTTTGTTTTGAGCCTTCTAGCAGTGAGGAAAGGGTGACATTTCATGAAGCATACAGCTCTCATTTTGTGGCTTTTTCTTCAGTTTTTCCTTTTGCTCAATTCAGTTGAAGAGAAAAAAAAAACTTTATATGGAGACTTTGTACAATATAACAAGCATTGCTTTTGTTCTGTCTTATGTTACCTTGTCTTGTCTTACCAAAACATGTGTACTCTATAGAGCTATACCTTTACCAATGAAAGTCAGAGGTGTGGTTAAATTATATTTTTATAAATCAACTTGGGAATCCTCATGTAAGGTGCAGGGAGTGGGGCAAGAGGGGGATGAAGTACTTTTCAAAATTTGTCTTTAAGGTGATAACTTAGTTTAGCAGAGGGCTGGAAATTTAATGGAGAAACTGATAGAAATAATAATTTTACAATTTTCTGATGGCCTGAAGATGGGAGAGTAGAAAACATGTCAAATGGCAGAACTGGGATTCATAGAAATCTGAATATATTCGCTGAATATAATGAGGTAAAAATTTAACAGGGCTAATGTTAATCCCTAAAACTGTGAGCCAATATTCAGTCCCACAAATCTAGGAAAAGTTAGAGATGTGGTGGAGTAATATGCAATATTGGAGGAAAACTAGTTATTAAGAATAGTTAAAATGCTAAATGTGAATTGACAGTATAATAAATCATCTTTGAATTCACAAATCAACAATGGTTGGGATTAACATCCATATAATATTAAATATAGGATAATAATAATCACACTTTATTCTTTACTTATCAAACTTCAATTTGCATATTTCACATAATTCTGAGCCCTAAATTTTAAGTGAAATAAACTGGAACTTGTTCAAATGATGTATGCTGGAAGGAGCTGAATTCATGACTTAAGAAATTTGATGAAAGCCATCAGCAATCTTTAGTTTGGAATAAGGAAGACTGGTGTATTGTGGCATAAAGATTAGTTGCTTCAAAGGAAGGCTTAAAAGCTTCACAGACGAACGTTGGCTTATTCTGTTTGACCAGAAGAAGCCTGATGGGTGGAAGATAAAAAGAGGCTGACTTTAGCTCTGCATAAGGAAACTCAGGAAAGACAGACTATCTAGTGTGCTTGCTTGCTTTTGGAAATCTGGTTTCTCTTTTCCTAAGGTCAACTGAACATTCCAGTGGCTGGACTAGAAACCATTAAGGTCCAAACCAATTCTTGTATTTTTATATTTTTATTGATTTCAGAGGGAGGAAGGGAGAGGGAGAGAGAGAGATAGAAACATCAGTGATGAGATTCATTGGTCGGCTACCTCTTACATGCCCCCTATTGGAAATCGAGCCCACAACCTGGGCATGTGTCCTGACCAAG
>NW_006292687.1:3131427-3136513 GCF_000327345.1 Myotis davidii | reverse complement strand
CCTGGTATAGATGATATTTTTCATCAAATATATATTAATTTTCATCTTACACACACACACACACACACACACACACACACACACACACACACACACCCTTTTTAGGAAGAACATGAAACTTCAGGAATCTCCAAGTAGAATTTGAAGACGTTTTATCAGAAACGTACATGCCTATGACCTCCTAAAATGGAGGTGATTTTAATTTCTACCATCAACCTCATGTTTAATTCCAAAGGTAGAATACGTATGCATCAAAATGCCTCAACAGTGCCAAACCAGCGTCATGTCCTGCTTTCAACAAAGCAGTTCCTCAAGTAATTTTGGTTTGCTCCTGATGAAATAAGCCAATGTGAGTAAAGAAAAATAATCATCATAGCATCCAGTTTTGGACAGGACACATTTCGCTCACTACCCCTGCTTTGATCACCTGGCCATACTGTTTTTTCATCTCTCTCCCAGCAAGCCTGGCTTTCTGTAGGGCAACTGTTGGTTACTACAACAGCTGATCTCAGCTCTCAGAGGGTTCATGCTGAGCAGCTGGTTGGATTCTGTTTTAAACTTGTTTGCACAGAGCTGCTTTGTACAGCTGTTTACCCCGTCAAGTTTATCTCCCAAACACAGCACAATATAAATTTATTTTTATAGGGAATTCTTCATAATAGGGGACCGCAAATGGCTTCTCGGGGAGAGTCAGTCATAGGATAAAGAGAAACAGAAGGATTGAAGGGGAGTTGTAAAGTGAGAAAGTGACACATGAGAGGTGGGTATTCCAGGGGAAGTGATCATTCCAGCAGGCAAGAGGAAAGACCGCAGGGAGGAAAAAATGGGAAAGGTGATGGATGGTGGTGGGAGAGAGCAAGTCAAGGTGGCAGGGACCCAGACACCAGAGGAGGGAAGGTAATTAGAAGCACCTGTGAAAAATTCTCAGCGCTCTATTTTTACTGGTTTACCTTTGGGCGGCCATGACAAACACCGAGTGAAGAATAAAGCCAATTATTTCTAGATAATTGACAATGTTTTGTTTACCAAATGTATGTCTGAGAGCCATTGACCTAAGGATCACCTGGAATATTTGTTCAAAACACAGGTGCCGGCTCTCATCCCAAACCTACTGTAATGGGATTTCTAAAGGAGAGACCTACAAAATTGTATTTTGAACAATAACCCTGTGATTCTTCTAAGCAGTAAATCTGAAAAGCAGTGACTGTAAGCAATAGAGTAGCTACCTGACAAAAGTTCAATTCTAAATGCATTTAATTTTCTTACCCAAGGAGTCTGGAAGTTGACCCCTGACCTTGGTCCCATAGACTAGAAATGCCATCAGGTATACAGGTACCTGTAACCTTCCCACTCCCTCATCCTACGCTAATGGTGTTTTGCCTCAACACTTTGACTTACAAACTATTGCAAAATAGCTACCACAATCCAGACATGGAATTCTCACTCAAGACAGGAAAGAAGAGGTCAAGAGCAAGAAAGGGAGTCTGCTTGCTTTTCTCGGGAAAGCTAAAGTTTCTCCAACATCCTTCCCAGCAGAGTTTCACTAGATCACCTTGCTCAGTACTGGGTCATGGAGCCACTACTTAATTAAGAGGAGGCCAGGAAAGCAAATATTAAACACTTTCTAAAAAAAGGCAAGCAAAGGAGAAGGGAATTGGGATCAGTGTTGAGTCAGGAAAATGATAGTGTCCACTACATTGATTTAGGTCAATTGTAAAATTTTATGAATAAAGATTTTTTTTAAAATCATTTTCACAAGAAAGAGTGGTTTTAATATTTTTGACTTTATTTTATGAACTCTTGTGAAGGACTAGAATGATCTGATCACCTGTGCTAACTTTATTTCTAGATTCCATTAATAAGGCATGCATGTGTAACTTTTTAAAGAACACTTGGAATATACAGAAAAACTAAAGAAAGAAAATATACCTTAGTATGGACTCACTAACCAGAAGTTCTACTTTGCTAGTGATTTCACATATTTTCTTCTGCTCTTTCTGCAATGAATAGAAGACTAAGGAGTTCATACTATCAGTACTGTTTTATCATTTGCTTATGCCTTTCTTTTCTTTCTGATTTTATTTTTAAAATAATTTTAGGGAGTCAGGATTTCTGGGACCCTAGAGTACTCGATGCAGGAAAATTGGATAAAGACATCTGGGCAACAAGAATTTATTTTTTGTTCCTTTAGTGGGAAGTGGTCTTGCTGATGCTAACATAAAGACCAGTAGGACCCATGCTCTAAACATTATGCATAAAGAAGATATGGTTAATTAGTCTAAGTTCTTTTAGAATGGCAATAGAATCCAGGGTATACAAAGTCAGCAAAGTGAGAATTCAGCTTCTTGATTATGATCCAAATGGCTTTTTCTTACAGGGAACCTAGAGCAAGGGGTAGGGACCCTAAGGCGGCCTGTGCCTTGTTCTCCCCTCTGCTATTGCTAAACTTTCCTTGAGTACTGCATCCTTGGGTAAATAAATTATCTCTTTATAAAAAGCATCAGGTGTTTTCCCAGCCTTGCAACCCATCTTCACTGCTGCACAGTGTACCGTAAACATGATTTCATGAATGTGTTTACATGTTTGCCTTCTTGTAGAGATGCAGCTATTGACAGACATTCAGGTAATTTTAGGTTTTCTTTATTACGAATAATTCTGTGTCAAACTTTCTTGTACATGTTTTATATATCTGCAGAGTAAATCCCTAAAGTAAAATCGCTTATAAGTTTGCAGCTCTATTTTAAATTTTAAAATGAGGTGTGCTCATTTTAAATTTTGCTATAAACCCGCTATTTGATTTGTACACAATCTTGAAATAACAGTTTGCAAGATCCTTAAAAGAAGACTGCCTTCTGATATTGCAACATTTAAGTGAATATAGCTAACAAATTCACATTATTTTGCTAAAAATTATGAACATGCTGAAATATTCCACATTATTTTTAAATATTCACCATTAAAATCCACCATTTATTTGCATTTTAAGTGCATGTGTGACACATCTTTAAGCCCAATTAATCAGCTGGCACCTTTGGTTAATGTTGATTTCAGCTGAAATGTGAAATTCTCCCATAATAGCACATAGCCAGACAAATAGAGAAACATGTTTAGCACCATGCAAATTAATGCAAGGTCATGGGCAAGACCCACAAAATAATTAAACCAGGTTAAGGAAGCCATGATTTGGGATACTAAGAATTTTAATTAAAACTGTTATTGAGTTCAAATGAGGGGGTTCTGTCTGTAATTAGTGAGTAATATCTCTCTACATTAATCAACGTCACCAAAAAGTGCCTAAATTAACACTTAGCTTTTCCTATATTGCTTCAGGTCTGTGGAGTTAGTGAAGAGTAAGTTATGAAAAAAAGTAATTAGGAACAGAAGGACATTTTTTTAAAATCTTGCTTTTCTACCTGATTTAATCATGGGCGCCATATTTGATAGCAGTGAATTCACACTTATTTACTGACTAATGACTACAAAAGAGTCATGGTTAGGACTACAAAGAAGGCTCAGCTGTCACTTATAAAGGATATATGATGTATCATTAAGAATTATATAGCCATTGTCTTATTTTTTTCCTCGCAATATTTTATAGTCAAAAATTCCTTTTTTATTTTATTTTTTTCAGATAAGTGATTAACCCAAGGCCTGTATAGCAGATATCAATGGAAACCCTAAAAGTAAGATCAGAGAGCATGGCTTGGATGTGCAGTCATAATAGACTCAGCGAATGAGATGCTGCTTTGCCCCACCTGGTTGCTGGCACAGTGGATGACCGCAATCCTCTGTCCCCACAGCATGCTGGAGAGAGACAAGAGCACCCCTGAGAGCAAGTGGTCCAAAAGCAGGAGAGAACTCCATGAGAGAGTTACCCACAGGAGTCTTGTTTTCCCAAGAGAAGTGACACAGTTTTTGGAAAACACTGGGTAATGGTTGAGGGAGAGGACAGGGAAGATGTTCTCACAGATGTCTCATGGAAATTGGGGGCCAACAAAGTAGAAGTATGCCACTAACATTTTGTATTCAAACTCAGTGAACTTCAAAGTCAGTGTTCTTCCATTGCACAGCTTCCTGACTGTGGGGTCCACCAATGGGAAAGAAATAATGTGTACAGATCTTATTCCAGATCCTTCCAGTACATAATGTGCCTCACCTTTGATTCCTTGCACAGTCTCCAGGCTGGGGGCCCAATTTTACAATTAGTGGGTCAGATGCTGAGATGTTTGGAACATGATAAAGAAGGACTCAGAAGGACTACAGTGGACTGCAGTTTCAGAATTCGCTTACTGACAAATTATTCTTGAAGGGTTTCCTCCTGGAAGCAACAGAATGTTTCACTTTACAAACTGAAACAGCTCACAGGAATTAAAAACAAAATCTTCCCTTTCTTTTCATTCCCTTCCAATTTTCCCCTTCTTTTCTTCCTCTCCTCTCCTTTCTCTCCTTTTTTCCTTCCTCCATTCCTCCTTCATTCCTTCCTTTCATTCTCACATCCCTTTGTTCCAAATTTTCACTAAATATCTGCCATTTGCTGGGACCAAAACATCTACACTAATAAGAGAGAAACATGCAAATTGGTGTCACTCCGCTATGCCCACCAGCCAATCAGAGCAACTATGCAAATTAACCCAACAAAGATGGCAGATAATTTGCATATGCAGGCATGGAGCGAAGACTAAAGCCTCCAGCCTGAGTGAAGACTGAAGACTGAAGACTGCCTGCAGCTGCAGTGGAGAAGCCAAGCCTCGCTGAAGCTGCAGCCACAGTGGAAAAGCCAAGCCTTGCTGTGTCGAGACCAAAGGCCTGGGTCACGGGTGCCGGTGGAAAACTGGTGCCAGCAGCCAGGGGAATGAAGGCCTATTGCGTGAATCTTTGTACAACGGGCTTCTAATCTACACTAATAAAAGAGAAAAATGGTAATTGGCGTACGACGCTACCCTTTTCATTGGCTAATCAGGGCTATATGCAAATTAACTGCCAACTAAGATTGGCAGTTAACTGCCAACAAGATGGCGGTTAATTTGCATATGTAGGCACAATGCAGGGAGGCGAAAGGGAAAGCAGGAAGAAGCCCCCTGCCACT
>NW_006292687.1:3112208-3130478 GCF_000327345.1 Myotis davidii | reverse complement strand
CTCTGACACCTATACCAGGGGCGTCAGGCCTGGGCAAGGGGCCGATCCTGCGATTGGAGGGTGATGGGGGTCAACACCTGAGGGCTCCCATTATGTGAGAGGGGGCAGGCTGGGCTGAGGGACACTCCACCCCCACACACACCCCCAGTGCACAAATTTCATGCACCGGGCCCCTAGTCTATTATAATATTCTAAATACTGTAGGTCATATTTTTTTATGAAGGCCTTTGTAATTTCTTATTGATATCCTCTCTTTCTTCTTTCCATAATAATCTTATCTTTGTTATTTCATCAAAACACTGCTTTCTTTCAACAGCTATTAAATTTTTTGAAATCCTATAAAGATGGATTAACATCAGGCCATTTTCCTGTTTTGATGAGCCATATTAGTGCTTCATATGAGCAAAATAAAACTGCAACCTGAGGTATATTCCAATCACGTTATTATTTTGAAAAAAAATTCCCTGTTTTGCTTTTCTTTTGTCAACGATGGGACATGCAGCATTGATGAAAATAATTTTGGGGACAGATTTTGGACATATATATTAGAAAACTTGTAAATTGAAGCATCTTATTTCTCACTGGCACTATCTCTCTGCTTCATTAAAGCTATATTTCTTCCTCTTTGCCCAGGAAAACTGCTCCTATCTCCAAAGGCAAGTTTGAAATTCTATTAAACTTAAATTGCTCAGTTACTGCAGGATTCAGACAGGCACACTGACACACACACACACACACACACACACACACACTATTTTTTTGGGGGGTGGTGGTGGGTGTTGAAGACCAAATGGTAAAAAGACATAATACATAAAAGAGGAAATGAAACCTAAAAAGCAGAAGAGATACAACCTGAGAAAAGCAGCAGCAGAGAACAAGGGCAAGCTCATACACAGTCAGCTTTTGAATTGGGAAGTCTGAAAGAGCAAATAGCTTCTGAAGCAAATACGCATGACACTTCTATAGATTTCTGGATAATTAGGCATGAGAAATAGTAAGTGTTATATTCACCTACTGCATTTCTGTTCTTTTTAAGGTACCCAGCAATTTTTTTTTTTTCCATAGATGGTTTGAGACTTGGAAGTTGGTTGAGGGTAAAACTGAAAAGAGTGACAGAGATTCTTCAAAAATACTTTTTGGCTAAACACTGGTCAATTAATTTGACTGATGCATTGGCCTCCTAAAATGCACTGAGTATCAAACACAAGGTGCAAAATTCTTAAAGGTCTCGGTTGTTTGTTGTTGTTGTTTTTCTTGTGGTTTAAAGAACAAAGCAATAAAGAACACAGGAGGAACAACTGGGAGGGATTGGCCCCAATGTCCATTAGAGATTCACTGATGTCAGAGAATGGGAAGGCTGGTAGTGTATAGTCAGAGGAAGCCCATCCTATGCCACATGTCTTTTTTTTTTTTTTTTTTACATTGAAAGGCAAAATATAAATCCATGCTCCTTTGGGAAATAATCAGTGGATTTTTTTTGCCCACTTGTGTCCTGAAAGTATTTCTTTCTTTTCCAAATGAACACTCTGTGACATATAGCAAAATGAATACAATAAATCAATTATACTCTTATAAAATATTGATTATTAATCTGCCAGCTATATGCTCAAAGCAGCTTCTGTATCCTCAATGGCATGTTAGAAGCTCCAGTGAATAAAAGAGAAGCATGCAATCTAGTTTGTAGCAACTTCTAGATTAAACTCTTGATAGCACACGGGCGACAAAAGTGAAAGTTATATAGTAGTAAGGAATTTTGGACAAGCAAGTGGAGTAGTCTGGAATACAAAGAGTACAAAGTATGACTAGTGTTTCCAATAAATGTTTCCAAGTCATTTTCCTGGGAGGCCTCTGATAGTAGCAACCCAAAGATCTAGTCTAAATGTTTTTGTTCAGAGGGAGCAAGTGAGGTGCACAAACTGATGTTTGTGTTTATTGGTTTGGGGTGGGGGTAATTTGGTTTGAAAGTGAAGGACTATATTGACACTCTCATGAGGAAAATCAGACTTGCCTTTCTGCTGACCATTCCGCTCCCCCTGCCCATCAAGTCTGAGCCTAATCTCCCCACTGCTCAAGCCTTCTGGGCACATTTTCTGAGATATCCCCTTCTGTTCTTTCTTTTCCATGGTTCTATGATGGGAACATTTTTTCTACTATTCTAGATTCTTTCAACTGGTATAATAATTAAGTCAACATGAGACAGATTAATAGGAGAAAGTGGCCAATTTAATTATATACATATGTATGAGAGAGTCGGAGACCCCACATACATGCGAAGTTCACAGACAGAAAGGTTAAAATGGATTACATAACATACTAAGCCAAAAAAATTAGGTAAGAGCCCTGAGGCTTCACAGGGGAGAAAGGTCATTCACAGGAGGATAAAAGAGCAGATGTTCAGTAATTAGAAGTTTTCCCAGCCATATACATCGGTCATAAAAGTTATTTCTGGCCCTGGCTGGTTTGGCTCAGTGGACAGAGTGTCGGCCTGAAGACTGAAGGGTCCTAGGTTTGATTATGGTCAAGGGCGTGTGCCTTGGTTGTGGGCATGTCCCCAGTTGGAGGTGTGCAGGAGGCAGCTGATCGATGTTTCTCTCTCATCAATGTTTCTAAGTCTCTGTCCCTCTCCCTTCCTTTCTGTAAAAAATCAGTAAAATATATTTTTTAAAAAAGTTATTTCTGGTAATATAGGCAGGACCTCCAATTTAGATTCTTCTAAGTAGTTAAGAGAAGGGTAGAAGTTTCTCATAAGCCTTCAGGGTCTTGTATTCAACTCAAAGTAATCCATATACCAAAGTGGCTCATCCTGGGGAGGCCTGTTTCTAACCCCTTCAGTGACATCTCTGCAAGGCAGAATTCATCCCTCATCACAGGTGAGTGAAGTGCTCCCATAGTAAAACATAGTTTTCTCTTCCTTCCCCCTCCTTTCATGTGTGCACGTATTCATTCATTCATTCATTCATTCATTCAATAAGCACTTGAGACCTGCCATAAACAGGTACTATTCTAGATTCTTGGAACACATCAATGAATAATAAAGTGAAGAGCTGCAGCCTTGTACAGTTGACATTCTAGCAAAGGGAAACAGAATGTTAAGCAGGAAACATATTAAAGGATCTATATAACATGTGGAGTTGAGCCATTCAATGGAAACCAAAGAGAAATAGATGAGAAAGAAGAAGGAGAAAGGGCTACAGGTTGCATATTTACAATGGTTATCAGAAGAGGCCTCATTGAAAAGGTGATATTTAAAAAATGAGAAGCAGCAAGAGGCCAGTGCTGGAGTAAGGTGAGAAAGGGAAAGTATGGTCAGAGAGGAGGTCAGAGAGAGGGAATAATCATATAGAAATTTCTAGGTCATTATAAAAACTTTGCATTTTTTTCATAAAATCTTCAAGAAAATCCTACTACTTTGTAGAGAACTGACTGAACAAAATAAAAAATATTGGTATTTTTTCCTTCTAATTTAATGACAAAGTATAATTTCAATGATCTATACTCTGCATATAAATTAAAATTATATATCTAAACATTTTTTTTTTCAATTTAGGGAAAAATAACCCTAGAACTATCCTCAAAAATCTCCATTCCTTCATCTGTTTAACAACATCCAAGAGAAGGACTGATAGTACTCAAACCCATGCTGACCCTGTCACTGTCCAGCTTAAATGTCTACAACATTTGTCATGATTGATAGTCGTATGGCTCCACAGCTGAAGTGCAAATAATAAGGCTCTCAAGTGGTTAATGTGGCAAAAGAAGCAGAGTCTACCTAGTACTAGATATATTTAAGCAAAGATACGGTGACCATCTAACAAAGATCTCATGAGAAGAATTCTTATTTTGCGAAATGGATTGGAAGACCACTTCTCAAGAAAAATAGAATTTCAATAGACTTTTCTTTGAATACTTATTATAAGACAGGCATTTCTAGAAGCATTTTATATAGATTATGTCATATAACCCACACTATACTCAACCCTTTGAGTCTGGATTTCATTGTGCTCACTCCATAGAAAAGGCAAATGAAACCATCCAAGTTCACAAAACTAGTGAACTAAGGGAGCAGAATATAAATCCATATCTGTTTAATTTTAAAGCCTTTGTATTTTTTAATTGTTGTAAATCCTTCCATCTTAGCTTCAGAATCTGAAGATAGTCTTAACAAAGCAACCTTTATCTAATTATTTCTTTCCAGAACATATCCATTTAGCAGTCTTATATTAAATTCCTCACACACTCAAGGCATTGTTCCAACACAGGTGGAGGACACAGACCTGGAAGAAATTAATTACAATTAGATGATCAGAGAAGTAAAACTGCCCCTTGGGTGTTGTGATCTTGGCCTTGATTCTATTTCCTGAACACACTTCATGTATTTGTTTTGTTTCACTTCAGTGTCTTTGCTTCCTCTACTCTGCCTATAACTATCATCTAATTATCCAATTGATAAATATCTCAACAGCTTTATTATTCAGTTGTAACCAAAATAAACACTATTGAAACTAGCTCCGATGAACCCAAAGGGCATTTAGTAAATTACATAAGTAGAAATACAGTTTGTATGAGTCTGTGACTCATTGGGTCCACCAATTCAGATGATGTCATCATGCCCCATGTCCCTCACGTTCACTGTCACACTCTTGCTGACCTACCCCCTTGCATATCTCACTGCCTAGCTTATATCTTCTTAGCTTAACCATCTATTATTAGAAGAAAACATTAGAAGAAGGAAGAGGGTTTAGGACTGCCAACAGCTTTGGCTTCATTTCCTTTCAACTCCTTGACCTGTGAGATAAGGCTCTGATTTTCTAGTTCGAAATTTTGCAAATGTCCAAAGAAAGATACTGAAAAGCCCAGCCAGATCATCTGAGTAGGGCACTATGAACAGTTGGGCATAGATCATAAGGCAAAATGAATGCAGGGGCCATGGGATTGAATATCCCAGCGTAGTCATACAATTAAGCTTGCCAAGAAATAGTTTTTCCAATGAAAAGGCAGGGTGGTGCAGAAGTTCAACAATTAAGCAACAGATGTCCATCAAAAGACACATATTAAATGTTACCCTCTTCATAGTCCCTCCTGAGCCACCCAATACGCATGATCCCTTGCCTCTTAAAGTCATTGACACATTGACTATGTCACTTTTCTAGACACTGTTACCTTTATCTGAAAAAAAGAAAAATAAGATGTTTCTAAGTTGGGCTCTCCAGAGACCAGGGCATCATAAAACCATAGAAGAATCACAAAAATTTCACAAATACAGAGGGAGATAATTTCACAAGTCTTGGAGTAAATTGGTGAGATTAAGTAATATTTGAGAATTACTCATGATTAGTGAGAAAGTAGTGGAGTTGTACATTATTTGCATTAACTTATTATCTAGCAAATATTTATGTTGTGCGGCTAAAGCTAGATTTTTTATTGTTGTTGATTGGATTTCAGCAAAGATCAACAAACTAGAAATGCTTATTAACTGTGACTTGATTGAACAGTGGAAATCCAAGGTATTTTGGAGCATAATTAGGCCCTTCTGTAGACCTGTGGACAACTTACCCAATAACAGGCACAATAATTTGGAATGTAGGTCTTACAACCAAATCTATCAAGTAACATCAATCATTACACATGTTTAAGGAAAAATCTTAAGAAAACAAGGGGATGTGCCAATATTTTTCTTTGTACAGCCCTGTATGTCAATTGATACAATATAGCTGCCTGTTATGTCATGAATTTTGATTTGCCAAGAACTTGTTCTCTTCTTCTAAACTCAGAGGTGTATACCATAAAAGTCAGATATAAGGCAGTTACATAATTAAATGGAGTAATTTTTTTTTTCACTGAGCTCAGCCTCCTAACGTAGCTGCATTATATTTAATCTCCACTGCTTGGGGGTAATCTTATCTAATGTTTAACTGAATGTACATTCAATTTACTCTTCTGGATTAACATCAATAGCAGTCTCAGTTTTGCAAAAGCAGAAAAAATCCTGGCTAACTTACCACAGTCTAAAGGGCCTTCCCAGCTGCAACTGTTGCTTTAGTAAATGTTTTGTTATGAAGTTGAGGGTTACAGGCAACAGAAGAAACTTCAGAGCTATGTTTAAAATTAGTCTGAAGCACAGATTCAGAAATATAAAAGTGCTTCACACATATGTCTACATTGTTCCTAAACTTTAATATGCTTTCACAGCTATTCAACCATCACTTGTACTGCAAATTCTGTATCTTGTTTGATGTACTAAGTACTTTTGCCTAAATTTGGCAGATAAGTAGACCAAGTCTAAAAGCTAAAAGTGAGCCCAAGGTCATAGAGCTAGTTCCTTAGTTTCTTTAGTTGTATGCTGGCATGCCTGTACATTTCTGAGAGAGATATGCCTTATGTATTATTCCCCAAAATTATGTAACCAAAGAGTCTTTTGTAGGTGTATGAAAAAACACATTTTGAGAAACTTACCTCTATCAATCTTAGAAGAAAACAGACCCTTACCCATAGGCCTTTTTATACTGTGTATATTTGTTAATATTGTTGATAATGATATGGACGCTTTTCAAGTCTTGTACCTTTTCTCTAAGAAATTTGCAAAACCAAGTAAAGGATGCCTAACGCAGTTTGTTTAAGAAACCCTGATTAGTGGTTCAGACAGATGCTTTCTGGAATAACAACCAGTGAGCCGTGCCTGGAACGCTGTGAAATGTTTTGCACACAAAATGCGTCCTTATGCATGAAAAGTCAATATCTGTTGTGAGTGGTTATCGTCTGGTGGTTAGTTTGAAGGGCTGGGAATTAGGGTAGCTCATTCCAGCTGAGGCTCTCACCCCTCACTGAAGAAGCAGGAGCCAAGAAATTTACAAAAACCAAAATGAGTTTCATTCTGGCTATGTCTCAAGTTAGTACAAAAGGCAGAGCCCACACCTTGGGATCACAGGCACTATGCAAAGAATTGTCTCCCAAAAAGTAGGATTTCTCTTCAAGGGCAAAGATTGCTTCACAGTATTCCCCTAAAGACTCTTGATATCTCATTCTGCACAGAGCAAGGAATACAGTAGCCACTCAATAACCTATTTTATTAATTTGAGCTGCTTTTTATTGAGACAGAAATTATGCTTTTGCCTATATATGATTCTCTTATATCAATGGGATATATTTTAGACCAGAATGTCTGAGAAAACAGAGACTCTGGAGTCTTCTTACTGTTAAATCAAGTACTTGATTTCGTTAATTCAGAAAAAGGCAGCAAATCCATGTATGTGAAATGTTGGAAGCTAGTAAGGGCAAACTTAAGCTATTGGAGCTTTTCAAATCATGAGCTTAACTTTTCGGCCATTAGTTAGATATGATGAGGAACTTACCGGCTTATAAGTAACCAATTCCAATAAGGCTTTTAACATCTGTCCAGAATTAATATCCTCTTAAATTTTTATCTGTATGTATATATGGTTGTTTTATTTTTTTAGCTGATTCTTCTCCCTACATTTTTTTTAAATCTCTCTGTGAATTTCTGCTTTCTTGGTGGCTATGTCTTTCTCTCCCTTTCTCTACCCACATCCTCTTTCACTTTCTCCCCAATTTTTGTTGACGGTTAATGGCCAATCATTGTTGGGTTAATAATATGAGAAACATGCTTATGGAAGTAGAAGGCATTAAAAATGACTTTGATAAAGTAGCCACTGCCGAAACTGGTTTGGCTCAGTGGATAGAGCATCGGCCTGCGGACTGAAAGGTCCCAGGTTCGATTCCGGTCAAGGGCATGTACCTGGGTTGCAGGCACATCCCCAGTAGGAGATGTGCGGGAGGCAGCTGATCGATGTTTCTCTCTCATCGATGTTTCTAGCTCTCTATCTCTCTCCCTTCCTCTCTGTAAAAAGTCAATAAAATATATTTAAAAAAAAAAGAAAAGAAAAGAAAAAGTAGCCACTGTGTGACTCCCTTGTAGTGTTGAGGTCCTGTCCTATTGCCCTTATACTCCATGTACTTACTGAAGAAAAACCTTCCTTCCCTTTTACCGTCATTAAATGCAAGAAGGTGTTCGGTAGTACTGAACCTAACCTGCATAGAGTAATAAAAAAATCACAGAATCAGAAAGTAGTTCCATTTGGAGCAACTTTAGGAGACATCTAGCATGTGTGGTTTAATGGTTAAAAGTAAAGACTCAAGACTGTCATCTCAGACTCATGTCTGGTTATCATCTATTGGGATTCCCCAACTCCACCATCCCTTCCCAACATTCAGTGTTTGACACAGGTTGGACACTCTGGGTCAGTGTCATCTTAAGAATTGTGATTGCTCTAAGCTTGAATTCATGATTACCATTTCCATATGAAGGCTGTAACAAGCCTACTTTTGAAACCCAATTAAAACCAATGAGAATCTTCTCACTAAATGAAAGGTGACTGCATTTTATAATCTGCCACTCCCTCATCCAATTGTTGGGTTGTTATTATTTCAAGCCAAATATATTACCAAAAAACATACATACACATACATATGTGTATATGTACATATGCAGATAAATATAAAACATGAATATACACACATACACACAAAGAGGTGGAGCACTTTGGAGAAAGATTATTGAAAAGAGAAATTGATAAGCATTGTTCAAAAAATGTCTAGGTATGCAAGAAATAGGATTAAGTGCTTATTTTCAATTCTAAATGTAAGTATACTATGGGAAGTTATACCAATTATACTTCATTATAGCAAATGAAGCAAAAATACAAATTATTTAGTCTTATAATGACCTTTTTTCTGTAAACCATATTCATTCTTGGTAAGAACTAGAGCTATCAAAACAAAATAAAACAAAAGTCCATTATTTATAGAATACTCATGATCTGAAGTGACTTCAGAAATTAAAAGATGTTATCTGATATAGTTAACTTTACATTTCCTTTCCACCTCCAAAATTATTTATTCTAATGGGTTTGCATAGAATTTTATTTTATGTTATTTTTTTGGTTGAGTGATAGTTGGATGGTGACAGATGCCGACTGGATAAGATTAGAAGAGTTGACCAGTAATGTTTGAGAGAAAAGCTAACTTTGGAAGTGTTGGCCTGCTAAAGAACTAGAACTGAATATTTTGCTGTCTTAGTTATAGTTACAACAAAATACACTCTTCCATTGATTGCTTTATTTAAAAAAGCTATAATTAAACAATAAACCAACATGTATTTTATTTTAGAAACCACATTTTATGAATAGCCAAGAGAGAAAGCATTTATTATATAGTTATTAATTGTAGATTACTTGTTGTGACCAGATCAACAAAATGCTATTACTGTAGACAATTCCCCTAGGACACAAGAATGACTTTGTTATGCAAAAATGTCTCTGTGTAAAGCTTTATGCCAGAATCAGATTTTACTATGACAGCACTTTATTCTACATAGCTAGCAGCACAGAGCCCTGCTCTCTGACCTGTACTGTGAACATGAGGGAAAAGAATACTCATTGTTCCCCTTGCTACTCTTGGAGAAAACAGAAAGTTGTGCTAGCAGAACTCTGAGCCAGAAGCCTCAAGTCCCAGCTTCACAATGAATCTCAGGAAACTCACTTCAATTTCCTCATCTGTACAATGTAGATAATAATTCCTGCTTTAATGTCTTCCTAGAGTTATTGTAAAGATCAAGCACTGAATAAAAGTGCCCCCCTAAAGTATGCTGTGATAGATATGTGCAAGAATCTAAGGTATTTTTTTTTAACTGAGCATTGACACGGATGGCACAAGGGTAAGGACCAGGCTGGATTAATAGTAAAATTATGAAGCGAGAGACACAGATGCAGCTCAGGTAGAGTGGATACTTGAATAATTGTATCAGCGAGTGTCATTGGTATCCAGCACTGGCATTTTTGGCATTGTAACTATTTTATCCAGGACATATTCTGAACTCCCCTTTAATAATCAGTATCTCTAGACAACTCTGTCATCCTGTCTCCTTTGTGTGGGGGAGTCCTCTCCTTCAATGTCTGCCAGACAAGAGGGCTTATTAAATTACCCTTATTGAATTTCCTTTTGCTCTTCAACTCTCATTGCCTATGCCCTCTCATTTCTATCAGGCTTATAACATTTAATTTCTCCTTTCCTCTTCTTATTGAGTCCAATTTTTATCCCAATTGGGAGGCTACAGGATGTAGCTTCCACTCCAGTGGGAGTTCTCCATGGAGGCTGACAACCTGACTTGTTAATATCATTACCAATTAATCACTTTAAGCATGAGAAATATGCTGAAACTCTTATTTAAACTTTTCAAGTATCTATGGCTCCTGACTTAAATGAGACATAGTTTAACTCCTGATTGGTAAAGACTTCTCTTTTCTCTCCTTTGGCCATGTCTTCCTAGATTTATGATCATCCATTGGTAATGAGCTTCATAGTAGATTAAAAGGTAGGTTGGTCTTTTTGGAAATCTGAAATAGTTCTCCCAGGTTCTTTATAGCTACAGTTTAAAGCTTTCATACTAGCTTTCAGGGTTCTCTACAATCAGTTCAGCACAATAATAGGAATCTCTATACTTTGTCAGGTTCACTTGTCCCTATCTTACAGTACCCACTCATTAATTTAGGATTCTTCTGCAGGCTGCCTTATTCCCACCCTAGCATCTTTTCACATGCCTTTTCCTAATTTTCATGTTCTTTTCTATTCTCTTTCAGCCAGAGCACTTCTGAGGTCTCCATTTTTTCCTGTTTAGTTGAAGTGTCCTCTCTCTGCACATATTTGTTGTACTACATTCAAATATCTAGTCATTTGTTTTCTTTTTACATTATCTAATTTGTCCATTGGTATTGCCTCCCTCACCTCACCCTGGAAATACTTGAGGTCAGAAACCATGTATTGAAATAAGGTGTCACAGAGATGAGCCAATAATAGGCACAGAATGCTATAGACTTACTAGTGTGCAACCAGGTATGACCACCAAACCTTGCAGAGCACTTGGTTTACAGACTGGTTCTATACTCTTAACCATTAGTCTGTTCTGCTCCATATCATTACATGTTGATTGACTGAGTCTGCATTAAACATCTGCATACAATCAATGGCTTGTGTATATTGAGAACAAGGGTAATAACCTCACATCCAGGATTTTAGAGTATTGAAGGATGGGTTTCAAAGGTCTTTTTTTTAAAAAAATATATTTTATTGAGTTTTTTACAGAGAGGAAGGGGGAGAGATAGAGAGCTAGAAACATCGATGAGAGAGAAACATCGACCAGCTGCCTCCTGCACACTCCCCACTGGGGATGTGCCCACAACCAAGGTACATGTCCTTGACCGGAATCAAACCTGGGACCTTTCAGTCCGCAGGCCGACGCTCTATCCACTGAGCCAAACCGGTTTCGGCTCAAAGGTCTTATTGATGCATTAAAACAAAGTAAATATACTTAAGGCCAAGAGACATATGAATAAAATGCTCAAAGCCACTAGTCATCTGAGAGATGCAAATCAAAACAATTAGGTGTCATCTCACACCTATCAGAATGACTATCATCAACAAAACAACAAACAACAAGTGTTGGCAAGGATGTGGAAAAAAAAGTGCCCATCAGTAGACAAGTGGATACAAAAAGTTGTGGTACAATTACACCATGGAATACTATGCAGCTGTAAAAAAGAAAGAGCCCTTACCATTTGCAATAGCATGGATGGACCTGGATAGTATTATGCTAAGCAAACTAAGCCAGTAAGAGAAATATAAGTATCACATGATCTCACTCATATGTGGACTTTAATGAACAACATAAACTGATGAACAAAATTGAGCCAGAGACATAGAAGCATGAAACAGATTGTGGAACCTCAGAGGAAAAGCATGGGTGGGTGGGAGAGTGGGTGGGAAGAGATCAACCAAAGAACTTGTATGCATATATGCATAACCCAGGGACACAGACAATAGGGTGGTGAAGGCCTGGGGAGGGTAGTGGGGGTGGGCTAGAAGAGGTCAATTGTAGAAAAAAGGGGACATATGTAATAATTTCAACAATAAAGATTTAAAAAAATAAATAAATACTAAAACACTGAATGCAAAATGTCCTGTGTATTTGATTCTGTCCCTTATCCTTTGTCTTTCCCACTTACAAGAATTCACAGCTTCAAATATACTCTCAAAGGAGTCCATGACTTCCTTCCTAGGAAATGAGGAGCCCCCACACTAAGACCAGGAAGATATGATGGAAGCCAACCATCACATAAGTCGGTAAGGAGGTTGACAGGCAGCAAAATAAATTGGAGAGAAGTATCCAGGTTTGCTTCCAAACTCTACCTTTATTTCTTAGTGAATTTAAACTGTTGTATCAGGAAATGCCTGTTCAGGTCTCTTAAAACAGGTTTCTATAGTGGTCTAGGCAGAGATTTGCTGGCCTCCATCCTTCCTATGGGGAATCTTCCTCCCACTCCAGCCTGATGCCCACAGCTGATCAGTCGAGTGCCCCAGGCTGTGTACTGGTGGGGTAGAATGCCTAAAGCAAACCCAGAATTAAGGAGCTCCACAGGGAGTGGCCCTGGGGGGATTAAGGAAACAAGGCTCTGATTTCCCCTCTAGCAACAATCCTGTTTCCTCACCATCCCTTCAGGGTGAGGAGTCAGGCTTGGCTCAGCGTGAATTAGTATCTCAAAGCAAGCCTGCCAACCAGGTCCACAGTAATTGTCTTCCCTTCCCATTTTAGGAAAAGAAAACCTCATTTCTGATTTTCCCCTGGACTATAGCTCTCATTCGGTTCCTATCTGCCTGGGCTAATGCAGTCCAAAATTGCTTTTTTTCTCACACTTTTGATGTTCGTCCTTTACTTGGCTTCCCTCCAGGTTAACACTGACTTTCTGAGGGTCTAGGGTGGGGGAGGGAGTGAATGCATGATGTTAATATAGTTCTGTCTCTTTTTTTCTCATAGAGTGGCAAATCCCAGTTCCCAAAAAGGCTCTTCCACAAGGCTTTTAAACACCTGAACTGCTCCTTTGAGGATCAGTGTATGTGGAACACAGCCTTAGACTATAAAACATGGAAGGAGAGACAAAGTAAAGTTTGCAAAATGTGTCCTGTTTAAACTTAGATTGGAGATGTATTCATCTTTATTCACACCTAGTTCTAATTTTACCTCTAGTTCTCAAGAATACACTGTTAGGGTCACTGACAAAGGTATGCTAAGGCCAATTTAAAGAATTATAAATGTATTAGGTCATCTGGAAAACCAGATGGGCTGAGCCCCAGAGTGGTGCCAGCACCCAGGGATGGGGAGTTAGAAGTTTTAAAGGACTCTAGGTGGGCTTTTCTGGGCAGGTCCAGAAGCTGGGAAAGTCTGGAGGAGAGAGATAGGGGAGAGATAATGGTCTTAGCAAGTGGAATGTGGTCTAAGGGAAAGCGAATGTTGTGAAGTGGTCTAAAGGTCAGTTCCCAGGGGAGGGGGTACAAATTCAATTATTTGATCAGGCCTGCTTCCAGGTCTGAGCGCTTTAGGTCTGGTTTTAGGCTTTCTCATGCTGACTTGCTTTCATACTCTGCCAGTAGCAAGGCCCTGGGAGAACGTTCCAATAGAGGAGTATGCTCTTCTGGGTCCTTGGTCAAATGCTCAGTTTCCTTATGGGATAATTAGGATGATGGCTCCCCAGATCCCTAAGTCTGAGCATTCTAAATTCTCTAGCTGCTCTCTGGTGTGACATAGAACCATGATTCAGAGTCACTTTTACATATATGTGTGTGTGTGTGTGTGTGTGTGTGTGTGTGTATAGTGGGTAAAAATGATAAGTTTTAGAGAAAAGAATGACCCCTAGGAGCCTGAGTACTTGCTTTAATCTATGACAGTTTTTGTTCAGCTAAACTTTGAACCAAGCCCTAACCCTATTTGCATCTCCTAGCCCTATGTACCTGTCCTCAGCTGATGGCTGGAAGGGGCTCCAGGACTCAGTTGGGCACCTTAATTCTATGGTTTGTGGTATTTGCAGTCATATTTCCCCTTAAAGGCATTTTTCCATATCAGGAGATATGAATTCATTTAAAGTATGAGCAAGTTTACACTTAGGGAGAAAATAAGTAAACTGTCTATGGTGAGATAATACTATTGGGTTTATAGTTTTCTCATTGGATTTGTTAGAGGGTAAAGATGCAAGTTGAATACAAGTTGTGACAAAATAATAAAATTGACTAAAACATTTCATACAAACAATTTTTTTGACTCAACTAACTTCTTATATAGTTACTGAGCCCTTACTATGGCTCAGCTCTGGGTTGTTGAAGGGATGCCCAAATCTGTACACCTGGTGAGGCTTCTCCTCAAAAAAGTTATCTTTCTTCTCAGAGAAAAGAAACTATATAAATAATAACCAAGGTGTGTACTTCTTAGAACAGTCAGAATTATTTCCAAGGATATGGGTGTCCTAAATTTAATTTCATCAAATTCCTTAACTATGTATAAACACACATATTAAGCTGATTTGCAGCCATACCCTCAATGGCTGAAGCTTCTTTGTTATTGTTGTTTTTTAATATGTTTTTATTGATTTTAGTGAGAGGAAAAGAGAGAGAAAGAGAAACACTGGTGGGAGAGAGAACCATCAATTGGTTTTCTCCTGCACACACCTTGACAGGGGGTTGAACTAGCAACCTGGGCATGTGTCCTGACAAGAAATCCAACTGGTAATCCTTTGCTGAACAGAATGATGCCCAACCAACTAAGCTATGGCAGCCTGGGCAGCTGGAGTTTCTAGATCAAAAATTATTTTACCCTCTTCAACTAATAAAGAAAAGTGAATCACAGGATTTAGAAACTGCTAGAAGCTCTATTTCTGACTATAAGTCTTTTCCCAAAGTCTTTACACCTTTTGGAATAGGTAGGAGTACATAAAAGTCTTACATGGTAAGTTATGATATATTTGAATATATTGCCAAAATGACTCCAATGCATTTGGAGGCACATCCTTCTCATCTCTAAGTTACTTATTTCTTCATGTTCTTTCCCTTTAATGTGGCATTGAGACTGAGGTAAGAACTTGAATGGGCAGGGGATCAAAGACCAGATGTCATCTTTGTAATGTGCAACATGTAATGGGTTCCTAGGGCAAGAAACTCCCAGAATGACTGAAGTTAAATTTCCCACCAGCATGACAAAATGGTGACTTGGAATTCTTACTCAGTTTAATTTGAGGAGAAAAATGTACTATTTTCACACTGCGAAGTTTGTGGACTAACATGATACCACTTACCTGAGTGTTTCCCAAATCTTTACAGGTGGTAAAATGGAATGCTGCTCTTGACAGCAAAGTATTCATGTCTCAGTCTGCCTGGGTCTTTAATTCCCTCTGCCCTAATTTCCAGGTTATAAGGAAAGTTTTGAGACTTCCCCTCTTCCTCTCATTGGCCGAATATACAGCAATATTGAAGAGGTTGACTATGAAGAATGCTGTTACAATTGCCATCCTATCACAGGCGAGAAAAAATTAGTAAAAAAAAAATTAAAGGGTGATTTGTAATTTCTCATTTTGACCTAGCTGCTGAAGAAAACTAGATTTAAGGCAACAAATTGATGTTGGAGAATTGAGAGGGTCTCTTCTGCATTGGTTCAGTAAGTAGGTTGGTTCAGGGGGGGAAAGAGCTAAACTGAGCACAGAAAGTTTGATATTTGGATGTGGCTCCATTGTCAGGGTCAGAGAAGGACCATTGCCCAAGTCACCTCAGAACATGTTGGTCCAAGGGTAACCCGCTACGCCTGCTCCTCTTTATTATGAACTGTCACTGATTCATTCTTATATCTTAAAGCCAGTTTGCTAACAATGAACAAAAAGCCTACACAAATGTAAAACTGCAAAATCTAAAATTTGCTTTTTTACCCACCTTTATTTTCTACAACTCCATCTGCCCCTGTATTCTTGAAGTTTGCTTAGTCTATGAATAATTGTGAAACATGTCTCAGGCTCTTAACCCATGTTACTCCTTTTCATATGTGCTATGGTGGATACAAGTAACAATAGGGCACGGTCGTTCCTTACAGGGCAAAGAAGAGATGTGTGCTACTTAACAATATTCCTGGTGCCCATTTTGTATTTTTTTAAACTGATATTTTAGAAAGAGAGAAAGGGAAAGGGGTAGAGTGATAGAAACATAGATGAGAGAGAAACATCCATCAATCGACTACCTCCTGGATGGAGCCCGCAACCAGAACATGTGTCCTGACCAGGAATCAAACCAGTCCCTCATGGTTTCTGGGTTGATGCTCAACCACTGGGCCACGCCTGCCAGGCTGCTGCCAATTCTGAAACGGAGATGAACTGATAGGGTGTGCTTCCTGGAGGGAGGGACCAGAAGTTACAGAAATCTGAAGGGAACAGCACCTATTCATGGGGTTCCGGAATGTGATCAGAAGAGGAGGAGCATTTACTCATGGCAGTGGGGTTAGTGTCACTGGGAGAAGAACTCAGAATGATAGTAAAACATGTCAGGGGTAAGTGTGAGGCAAGGTGATGCTAGAAAGAAAAGAATTAGCAATGAGGGCTGAGGCTGAGATGATCAAAGGCAGGCTGAATGCAGCACACACACACACACAAAATGGGTCAAGACCAACCTGTCAGAACTAAGGCTGTGAACAGCAAGAGAGCCCAGGCGTTTCTTTTATGTGGTGCCCAGTATGTGGTCCTGGTGTGAGGATGGAGGCTTACAGCAACAATTAAGGGCTGAAGCAAAACAGGTTTATATTGTGTGCTTAAAAAACAGACCATATTCTAAGGCAGATAATCATTATAAACAGTAAAGGCACACTATTGTATTTTTCTAAATAATTTACCAATAGATTTGTATGTATGTCCTATGCAGAAAAAAGTATTTTGACAACAATTAAACAGTTCAAGAACCTTGACTTATTTGCATGCAATTCTGTAGTAATTTTCCCATTAAAACTTACATGCCAATCAGAAATTAGGTTCTGGGGATTTGTCCCAAATTGCCTCATACTTCTCTGAGATGTAGATTATCTTCTCACTCTGTATTTTACCTCTCATACCAATCCCTATATGCTCTAGGCCAGGGGTGGGCAAACTTTTTGACTCGAGGGCCACAATGGGTTCTTAAACTGGACCGGAGGGCTGGAACAAAAGCATGGATGGAGTGTTTGTGTGAACTAATATAAATTCAAAGTAAACATCATTACATAAAAGGGTACGGTCTTTGTTTTTTTTAGTTTTATTCATTTCAAACGGCTGCCTAGCCCCTATAAGTCAGGATGTCCATTAATTGTTGTCTTTGGCTCAGAAACCTTAGCTTTTTCCTAGTCCACAACATGTCTTCCTTCCTGAATGGTTTTTGCATTGAAAGCCTGGCAAGCTCCTTTAACAGGCCACAGTAGATTAGGAAACCCTACAGAGTCCTCTTGAGCATGACCCCATTGGGTAGGTCCCACCCTTCATTGACTCCAGCTTTTCTTCAAAATACTGGATCCTGCCTGGATTTCCTCCTTTACATATCATCACCAAATCACCACCCATACTTTTTATATTTTTGTTAGGTCAAAAAATTATCTTTCTCTTTATCAATCTGAGTAAATAGGGCAAATCAGAAGCATTTCCAAATTTACAAATCAAATTATAAGGCTATCTTACTATCATTTAAGATACACCAAGTCACGAAGAGCTACGAGCAATTCTATTTACAGGTGCAGTTGTCACATTTGCTCAACCAAATAGTATCTTGCCACACAACATTGTACATTCTTCAGTGCACTGAATTGAATTGGCCTAGTAATATTACTTTTCAACACCTTTATTAGGTAGAAAGATAATATGTATGCATGAAAAGTGAAATAATACAAGGAAACAGTACTAGCAATGCAAGTAGATATGATTAATTAGTCAGCAACCCTACAAGCAATAAATCTTAGAGTTTAGAGGAGAAGTTAATCTGGACAGGGGTGAATTGGAGAGGCTCATTGGAAAGGATAATACATGACTAAGTCTTGAAAAATGGAGCAGATTGCAAAAGGTGGAGAGGCAGAAGGAAGTATTCTAGGAGGGAAGAGTAGGAGACATTAAGGGGAAAAAAAACAATACATGTGGAGAGGCTGTAGACTTGTTTATAAAGGAAGCTGTTAGGAATGCTGCATCAAATCTTTCCTTTCATAAGAATAATTTAATTCAAGAGGAAGGAACACTTTCAAGCTCATTCTATGAAGCCAGCATCACCCTAATACCAAAACCAGGTAAAGACAACACAATGAAAGAGAATTACAGGCCAATATCCCTCATGAACATAGATGCCAAAATCCTCAACAAAATCTTAGCAAATCGGATCCAGCAGTAC
>NW_006292687.1:3045351-3110254 GCF_000327345.1 Myotis davidii | reverse complement strand
ATATAAGCATAACCAATGGACATAAGACACTGGGGGATAGGGGAGGCTAGGGGACTGTCTAGGGCGGGGGGAAAAATGGACACATATGTAATACCCTTTGTAATAAAAAATAAAATTTAAAAAAAAAGAATAATTTAAAAGATCTTAAGAAATTTTGATGGTTCTCCTACATAGATAACTAATGCTATGAAGACATCAGGTATTTCTCTAATTAGGATTATCTCACCAAAGTAGCATGGCAACTAGCAGGTCCTTAACTCCTCCTACTGCTCCTATATTACTTTGTTTTTCCTTCTGTAAATAACTGTTCCAATATATCCCCTTCTTTGACAACTATTCTAGTCCTGTTCCCTTAAATAATCTTTGTTTCATATGACAATCAGTTCTGGCGGTAACTAATAAGAGCAAAAAAGGTTTGATCTCTCCAAACTCTAAAAAGATTCTTAGATTTCCTACTAAAACCCTCCTTTTATTTGAGACTGCTTTTTTAAAAAATATATTTTATTGATTTTTTTACAGAGAGGAAGGGAGTGGGATAGAGTGTTAGAAACATCGATGAGAGAGAAACATCGATGAGAGAGAAAGAAACATCGATCAGCTGCCTCCTGCACAGCTCCCACTGGGGATGTGCCCGCAAACAAGGCACATGCCCTTGACCGGAATCGAACCCAGGACCCTTCAGTCGGCAGGCCGATTCTCTATCCACTGAGCCAAACCGGCCAGGGCGAGACTGCTTTTTAAGGAGAATCTAAAGCAAACATACTTCATAAGAAATATTATGCAAGAAGTTGCTTATATATTATATGATAAAATAAGGAAAAAGTATTACTTTTTCACTTAGGGAATAAACCAAAAATAAAGGTTAGCTATACCTTTACTAAGGAAATAGGATAAATCTACCTAAGAACAAGATGTCTTGAATCTTGAGCAATAATTTGCATAGTGCCATGATCAGTGAAAAGTAGAGTGAGATTTATTTATTTGGTGGTAAGAGCAAGTATGTGGTTTTTCAAAGAAATCTATTCCTGGGAATTTCATCACTTCTGGATAAGACTGTTCAAAGAAGAAAAGTTCAAATATATCAATAGACAGCTTATGATATAAAAATAATACCATGCACATTATAAATATGGAAAAGTGATACTTCACCAAAAAACAAAAAACATTTTTTTTCCATCCTCCACAGGCAAACAAGTTTCTACAAGCAATTTTTCAGCAGCGATCTATAAACGTCACGGCTTTGGCCTGACTAGAAACACTCCCATCAGGATGCAGACAGTCATTAAGAAGATGTAGAAGGTATAAGATGACACAGACATGGCACAGAAAGGACTTTCCATCTGTTTGGGGAGTATGTAGCCACTGCCAGATGTCAAAGGGGGGTAGAAAGTTTGGAAAAAATAGTGTCAATTATCTCTCTGCTCTTGCCCTCTGGCTTCCTGCTAGTGTTTCCCATTGCCTAGTTCCAACCAGAAAGAGGCCAGACCAAGCAAGCCATAGAAGCAGTCTCCTGGGCCACAGAACAAGGGAAAGACGTGCAGAAAACGGATGTGGAAGGTTATATAGGGAGATGACATTGCCGGAGGAGGCAATAACTTAACTCTTCGGTACCTGTATATTCAGGCAGGTCAGAGAAGTCATCTGGGACATAGGACCCCGCAAGGTCAAGATGCTGTCCTACAGGCTGAGAATCTGTCCTTAAACAAATAACCAACACACTCTATCATTACCTCCGGTAACCAAATGATGCAAAAACTTGCTTCCAATTCCAGCAACTCTGGACTCAGTGAGCTTGGAGGGATTGTATCATCAATTACAAATATTGGCTGTCCGGCCCTGAGTGAGGACTATGCTTTCCTGCCCTTTTCATATCAAGTTTATTCACGTGACTGACTTTGGCCAAGTAAATGTGATCAGAACTGGTTTTCAGTTTAGCTAATGGGGGGCACAAATCGGACATCAAATGGTAGGAGGAGTCCATCCAGTGGTTAAGTGTTGACCTATGGAACAGGGGGTCACCATTCAATTCCTGATTGGGGCATATGCCCAGGCTGCAGGCTTGATCCTCAGTGTGGGGTGCGCAAGAGGCAGCCATTCAATGATTCTCTCTCATCACGGATATCTCTCTCTCTCTCTCCCTCTCCCTTCCTCTCTGAAATCAGTACAAATATATATTTTTTAAAGGGAGAGGAAACAACTTCCTATCCTCTTCTTTCCTGCTACAAAACCATGTCTGTGGCAGAGGCTGCCTCCCTCCATGACTGCAATCCCATCTGGGTGTCCCATTCTCCATGGTTCCAGCTCTCACTGGGTTCTAGTAACACTATTTCCTGCCCCTGATTCTTCAGTTTTCAACAGTTGTTAGCCTCTGCACACTTTACCATGCCTTGTCGGTCCCTTTAACCCCAGCTATACTTCTGTAAGCACCCTTTATTCAAATATCTTTATGTTTTATCATTAATATTCCTTCCACTTCTGGTGCCCTGTGCTTGCATAACACCTCATATATAATACTAGAGGCCCAACGCATGAAATAGTGCGCAGGTAGGATCCCTAGGCCTAGCTTGCGATCAGGCCCATCTTCTCCCGGCTTGCCAGTGCCCAGTCCCACCCAGCCTCTTCCAACCACCCGGTTCCCCTCTCTGGCCCTCATCCCACCCTGCTGCCCCCACCAGCCATCCGGTTCCCCTCTCTGGCCCTCATCCCACCCTGCCGCCTCCACCAGACACCCGGTTCCCCTCGCTGGCCCCCAACTTCATAGCAACTGTTCCAGCACTCATTCCGGTCATTACGCTTATGGTTGCTGGCCTTTTATTATATAGGATTATGCTTCTAATGCTGAACCACAGCACTTACTTATGTTTCTAGTTGAAGATATCAACTTCCTATCAAAATCCAGCCAAAACCAGAAGCATAACCCAAATATAAGATATATATTTTTAAATTAGATATTTTAATCAATCCAACCAGTAATTTAATAGATTATTTGTGTCCATTACATTCCTAGGTTATTCTTGGTGATTGGTGGTAAAAAGGGGGAGAAGGATTTCTACCCAAGAGGTGCTAACAATCAAACTGAACAAGGCCAATGCACATGAAACAATTAGTTAATAGTACACAATGGTATATGAAAGCCTTCTTAATGGGGTGATACAGACACTAAGAGCTTTGGGAGCTCAGAGAAGAGGAAAATCAATAAAACATAGAGTATTCCAGGAAGGCTTTAGCTTGAGGGAGCATGTAGTTTATATTTTGGAGTGGAAGGTTTTAAGGCTGTGTTTATCCTGAGGCATTGGCAGTGTCTCTCTAAATATATGCTACTCACAGGATGGAAGAGGCAATAACACACAACAGTGTTTCCTAGCCATCTATTTCCTCTAATACACAATGTTCACACTGTTGAAACTTGGCGAGTTTCACAACTGGCATCCATGTGAGCTAATATACCACAATCACAGAAAAATTACTGGATGAGATATCAGAAGACCTCTTTCTTCTTTGTGCCCTTCAATACATGTAATAAGAACAAATGGCCATGACCTTCCTTTGCAGAACTCCCCGTATAAGGTTTTAATAAAAATCTCATTACACTGAAATCCTGGCAGGGTGTTCATTAGAACATCTCCACAGTGTGTGTAGAGACCTTAATAGCTACAATAAGCAATAGGAATTAGCCAGTCATTTTAGAATTGAATTGACCATGAATCTTTTTCTAGACTTAGGCAAAATTTCTGGAGACAGTCTCTTTATTACACAATCGAATACCACCTAGGCTTGTAAACATGGAGGGACTTGTAAACATTTATAGCTTTCAAAACACTTATCTGGTATATACTTAATAAATATTTATATATAATGGAATTAAATAGCAACTACTATAAAACTTGGATTAAATGAGATGTACTGAATTTATGAATAATAAAGTATAAATACAACTACTTAACTCCTCTCTATCTTCCCACAATTTTTCTGCCAATGATTATATCAGACAATTTTCTGGTAGTGCTATTAAGGAATGGACAGTGGCTACCTGAGAATATTTCTATTTTTCCTTTAAACAAGCTTAGTGAAGTGTATGTTTCCTGGTGAGAGCATGTAGCTGCCCCAGTAAGGTTGTCATCACTCAGGTCTTCTGGTAATTCTCATTGTTGAACCCACTTTGGAATCCACCCAAGAAAAAATAAATACAATTGTTTCTTCACTTCTCCTCCTCCTTCTAACTGTTATTGTTTTATAATGACATCTCAAGTTTAATCAAACCTCCTGTTATATAATGTTTGGATCTACTAACTTTCATTAATTTGAATTTATCCCTTAAATATCTCAAATTATCTCTATATTATAAGGAAGCAAATATCAGTGTTATGAAACTATTTCTCATTATAACTATGAACAAATTAGTAACCTTTATTTTAAAAAATGTGTTTCAATGCTCCTAAAAATAATTAAGATCGTTGAACTCAGATTATTTGTTTCTTTGGTGCCAGTTTATGGCTAATAATTATATATTGGAAGTTGTTAGTTACAGAAAGGCACCAACCTAAATTTGCCATAATAGTCTTTGGATGGTACCTAGCTTAATTCACTTATAACAAAGAAATTTACGCTTTATCAACTTTGCCTTTTTGCCTGAGTGTTGTTTTGTTTTTTTGTTTTTTTCTGAGTTCCTTGTGAAGAAATGAGAAGTAGGTAGACCCAGCAAGAAACTGGGAGCTTATTTCATTTCTGTTCAGCTGAGCTAAATCTCCTTAGTGGACACCAAATGTGTAAATGATTTTCTGTATTTTCATGCTTCTAGGCTGTCAGGCCACACTTATCAGGATTGAAACACCAGAGCATTAGCCCCTACATTTCCTGAATTTAGGTATATGAGAAGGATCTGAGTATAATATATTGGGTGGGAACAAATTCATTAAATTATTTTGAAAATCCATATAGGAACTTTTTTCACTAGCATAGGGATGTATTTACTTCATGAGTCAGGAATCCAAAATTGACTCTGAAATAGATTAATGCCATTAGAAAGCAGTTGTTCAATGTGAAGAAAATAGGATGATAAGAAGGAAAATTGGCAGGGGGAGGTGGGACCCAAGCATTTAAGTAGAAAGTCCTGGTCCTGCAAAGGGTCACCTCTGTGCAATTCAAGAACTCAAGACTAGAGAAATACCTGAGTTATCACAGTAACAACCCAGCTTGGTCACTTGTCCCATCCCTACTGATGTCCACCAGGAAGCCATGAACCTGACCAGCATCCTGCCACCAGGATGCAAGGCATCACTCCCAGCTACCATCATTACTGCTTCATGCCTTGCATGCTCATTCATACCACCTCAGAGGGGTAAGGAGAGTTGGATTGAGAGAATGTCATCAACAGTATTGTGCTACCTTATCTGTCTTGCATTTAGACTCTCATTTATCAGTGCAGGAGACCTCAGCCAGCAGCTCCGCTGCTGCAGTGTGCTGCCCACAAACATAAACACAGTGCGTCCAGCTGCCTGAGTGGGGACTCTGCTAATTGGAGAAGTCTGCTCTGGTCCCCTGTCACCAGTTGGCAGATAGAACAGTCTGGGCCAAAGCTGATTTCCAGAGTCAGGCCTTCATTTATCTCAGTGATAACAGGGTGTGTGCAGAGAGAGGGAGCAAAGAAAAGCAGAGGGCAGCTGCAGTTGAGGTGGGGACAGTACCAAGGCCCCGGCATCAAGGACAGGCTGTGTGGTGGGGCTTGGCAGTTTATTCCTCTCTTCAAAGTTTAATTAGTCACTAATTATAAACAACTCTCTTTTATTACGGATGCATTTGGCCAGTGCTGCGATTTTTTTTAAAGAAACATGTTCTCATCTCCACCCAAGTTCCAAATGCTAACGTATCAATGTCAGAAACTGCAGTCAAGCACAACCTGTCCCCAAATCCCAGCCCCTTGAAACACGATGGCTCATTAATAACTTAGAAAGGATGATGACACTGATACTATTTATAGGGCCTTGGCAGGCAGGTCTGTCAGCATTATAGAAATTAACATGGAGAAATTGTCAACTGGAAAACATTAGTGTTTATCAACAGATCAATCAAACTTCAACAACTGTAAACTGTGCTTATAGCTAAGTGAAACGTATCCCCAGTGACAGCCACATACCCACCTGGCTGGGGAACCCATGTCAGCCCCAAACCCTGCAGACCGTCCCCTGGGCACAGCGACCTCTGCCCCACATCCAGGGGCAAAGTGGGATGAGTGGGCAGTGGCCCCTGTTATGTATTAATGAGCTTTCACTGCCAAGCAGGCTAAGTTAACTATCAAGGGTTGTGGCTCCAGGAGCCAAATTCTAGATTTATGCATACTTTCTGAAAGGAAAAAACTCTGTGATTTAAGGAGTTTCTCTTGGTTCTTTCATCCCTTTAAAGCAGAGCTTGACTCGCATTGTTGTATATTTAGAGATGGTTCTATTTTCATTTCTGGGCTACATGGGCGATGATGACATGGCTTCGGAACCTGAACAAAGCAGGAGCGCTCTGATAGGCTGCCGGTGATGTCATCCCTGAGCCTCGAATGCCTGGGAAAAGCACCAGGGACTGACTGTTTTCCTGACTTTTCTTTCTTCCCTTCTCTTACTTTCTTTTTTCCCTTCCAAATACAAAACCCCACTTTCACACTAACAGTGAGTTTGGAGCTTCATATCCTAGCAACGTTATCACTAAAGGTAGCCGGTGACCCTCACACAGACCGGTACTGCTTTGGCTCCACGCACAGTGTCAGCTCTCACCGAGAGGATTTTGTGCTGCATCACACTGAATATTGCTGCTCTGTAATTTCTTGTCATTAGAGAAACCTTTTCCCGTGCTCCCTTTCTGTAACCCAGATGATCAGCACCTGTCAAACCCGACTGCTCACACAAATCCTAACTGGAGGAGCCTAACAGTGGGAGTAGGGCTTGCAAACAAAACACAAACATAGATAGAAATGATGGCCAGGACACCGAACTTCAAAATGACGATACCCCACTCATCCCACAGAATCCTTATGTTGATAAAGCCGCACCAAATGCCACCTTTTGTTCTTTTTGTGCCTACATTCCTAAGACTGCAGGATAGTTGAAAAGGTGTTTTTCCTGGCATCAGGAGGGAAGACTTGGGGAGAAATGGGGTGGGAAAAGGGAGCCTCTTGGTCCCTATTTAGAGGGTTTCTTTGTTGTGCTTTTTTAAAAAGAGGGGTTTATTTTTGTGTGCAATATATAACAAATTATGTTTGTTTTTAAAATAAAACAACACAACACCAATCCTGCATTTTTGTTTCGATATCCTAGGGAACACCCTCTGTAAGTCTCATGTTCTCATCTGTTAAGAGACACAATAAGACACCTCACCAAACAGAGGGTGAGCATTGCAGGAACTACTGTAACTGGTGCACGGGAGGAACAAAGCTAAAATCTGCTCTTGCCAATTGGACACACTTTGTAACACAAGTAAATCAAGATAGCCAGAAAAGGTAGAAAGTAAACAAATGGGAAAGGGTGAGTCCATGACTGTTGAACCATCTCCATGGCCGGCTAAGGAATCTCAGCACATACTCACCTCCACAGTCACCTCCCTTCCTTGTATCACGGCTACTGGTCTGCCCCCAGAAACAAAATCTAGTGTTAGAATTTGAAGGGTCGTGCAGGGGAACCAAAATTAAATTTATTATATATATATATCCGATGTGTTTTTATCTGAAGCAAAAGTGCCCAGAGAGTTTGAAGCAAAATCCTCTTTCTATAGGATTTCTGTGCAGGAAATTTTGCAGGTCCAGCAGGTGCATAAAAAAGAAAAGAAAACTTGCAGTTGGAATTGGATGTTTGCAAAATACTGAATTTTGTGAAAATTACAAAATAAATATCAGTCATGGACTTTTGGCATCAAGATCTGCAATCCAATTTTAATATCAGAACATAAACTTTTGAAAATAAGAGTTCAGAATGTAAATATGAGCTTAAGATAATAGGAGAAGACATGTCAAAAGGCAGCATGTGGCAGTGTGACTTGAACTGTACATAAAATTATTTTCTAGAAATTCAAAAGAGAAGGATTTTACCTCAAAAGAAAATGGCCAGGAAAAAAAGTTTCATTAAAGAGCTCTCCTCTGGGCCAGGTGTGATATGGATAAACAATGGGAAGAGGAGGCAGGTGTCCACGCCTGGAGGAGGGTCTGAGGAAGGGAAGGGGGAGGGGCAGCTGTCTGCAGGGCTGCAGGGCAGGAGGAAGAAGATGATGTGTAGAAAGGCATGGTGGGAAATAAGACTGGAAAGCTCGGAGGGTTCCAATTAGAGAGCCGGCCCTACAATGTCAATCTATGGATTGTGCATTTAACATGGAAGAAGACAGGCAGACATCTGCTCTTAAACTCACTTGTATCTGTGCATCTGAAATGTTCTGAATGAGCAGGGTAGACACGGGGTCCTTGTTGTCTGCCTCCTCCCATCTTTGACACTATGCATTGTTACCTCCCCACCTCCTTCCAGAGAGCAAGTCCTGGTCCAGATTTCAGTCAAGACTCACCAATTAATCATATGTTAACACTTTGATTTTCAATGTATTCTGGTGTCACAGATTGATATAATTTCTTCAGAATGAAAGAGGTTGTCTTATATCTATTTGTTTCAGTGTCCCATATTGTTTGATGTTATTTTATACTGTGAAAAAGCTCACTCAATGTATTAGCTAGTTAATGTGTGTATAATACTGAATTTAAGAATAAAGTTGTTTTTTTTTACTTGACTTCATTAGGATCTTAAACATCATAATTTCTTTTAATTTGTATTCTCTTATGCTTTTTTTCTAGTTAAATAGTATTTAATATTCTATCCCTCATATAAGCTCATGTTTCCCATTAGAGGAAAATAGAAAAGCCACATATTTCAGGTTGTAGAAATATATATAATGCAACCCGGACAATGATAGAAACATTAGCATCCAGGGTGGTATCATGCAAATCACAAGGTAGAACATCCCCCCACCTTGTTTTTCTTTTGAAATTTTCTTATTCATTCTGAAGTCTTCACTGTGTGGATCAATTCTAGGTTTTATTTCAGATTTATCCAGCTCTGATAATTTCTCGCTATCAGTGATGCATTTAAAAATGTTTGGCTATATAGAGGAGCAAGACCATCCCACTAGGAGACAGCTACAGCAAAATGCAGACACAGTCTTAGTCTCAAGGGAGCATTTGTCAACTCCCAAAATATATATATTTTAAAGTGATCATTTCTGTCGCATTAGACAGCTGGTTTTAAATCAATATCTTCATTTCAGAATTAAGTACATATACTACTTGCACTAACACATTAAATGTTTTCCGGCAGAGATTTTCAAGGTGTTAGAGAAAAACTGCCATGATCTTGGGGACGGGTAATAGCCTCCAGCCCAGCGGTTCTCAACCAGTGGGTCGCGACCCCTTTGGCAGTTGAATGACCCTTTCGCAGGGGTCACCTAAGACCATCCTGCAGATCAGATATTTACATGACGATTCATAACAGTAGCAACATTACAGTTATGAAGTAGCAACGGAAATAATTTTATGGTTGGGTCACAACACGAGGAACCGTATTTAAAGGGCCAGGAGGTTGAGAACCACTGCTCTAGTGACTTTTGCTTTCCCCGTAACACACACAGGTAGCCTCAGACATGACAAAGAGAGACCAGTTTATGTTAAAGCACCTACAAACCACAAAAGTCACCATATTCTTTACCTAAAGCTACGTATGTGGCTGGGAGAGAAGTACTTTTAATTTATTAAGAAAATTTACCCTTTTAAAGCCTACCTTCAAAAGTACCCATTTCACTAATTACGAAAGTTTTACCCATTCCCTCCTTCTTTTTATAATCTCTTCCTTCAATACATGTTTATTGAGGGACTAATATGTAGCAGCCACTGTTAGATACTGAGTGAATACTTGGTGGATTAAGGAAACCTATCTCTGTTCTCCTGTACTGTGTTATGAAAGCCAAGCAGGGTACAATGATACAGAGAAGATCAGGAGGGCAACAATGATGTCTGGTGGTCAGAGGTGATGAGGAGTTGACATTGACCTTACACATGAAGGTTGAGAAGAGCCATTCCTGGGAAGAGCACAGAGGAACAGTAGCTGCAGAAACCCTGAGTCAGAAAAAGATTTATCAAGTGTGTTCAAAGGAAGTCCAAGTAGCAATGTGAACGCAGAGCAGAGAGGCATGGGCTGGAGTTGGAAAGGAAGGCAAGGGACTTGTTGACTATGGTATGTAGGTAAAATGCAATTCAAATTGAAAGGGAAAATGCCTAACAATTTAAAGCAGGAAAAATGACCAGGCAATTATTTGAAAAGGTGACTCTGGTTGTTATACATTGAATAGATTAGAGGCGCGAAGAATGCAAACAAAGAGCATGGTGAGAAAACTTGCAAATAGTCTGGGTGAGAGATGATGGTGGTGAGATAAACTTATTACATTAATTTGAAATGCATATATGCAGACGCACAACAACATAAAGATGAATAGAGTTGGGTTGTGAGAGAGAGAAATCAAATTAAGCAGACAGCTGAACGGGGGCAGCCTTTCTGGATAAAGTTTACAGGGAAATAGTATGGAGAAAAGAAAACCTGAGAACGTCATTTGGGTCCTCTTCATTTTGAGATGCCTGTAAGCCATCCAAGTCGTGGCATTAGGGTAAGCATTGCTAGACACCAGTATAAAACTAGGTTTGATGAAGAGTAGAAAGTTGTGGGCAAATGTGAAAGGGGAAAAGGGTATGAGCTAAAGGTAGCAAACGGGAGGAGACTTAACAAGACCTATTTGTTCGAATTCCTTCTGGGCATCCCTCCATCTTCTGTTTTTAAATATATCTTTATTGATTTCAGAGCGGGAGAAATAGAAACATCAGTGGTGAGAGAGAATCATTGATCAGCTGCTTCCTGCACGCCCCACTACTAGGAATTGAGCCCACAACCAGGGCATGTGCCCTTGACCAGGACCCTTCAGTCCTTAGGCCGATGCTCTACCCACTGAGTCAAACGGGCTAGGGCCCCATCTTCTTATATAATGATCTTCCTTTCCTCCAGGTAGAGGTGGGCACCTTCCACCAGCTTCAGGGATGATGAGAGAAGTCAGAGTCCTATTTGCACCTGCCATTTCTCAAATTTCTTCAACTTAAAATATTCAGTATGCCAAGGTACCATATTTTGGGGTAGCATATCCTGAACCATTTAATAGTTTGTCAATGAATGAGATCCCCTAGGGAGAATTATAGAACAGAAGCAGACAGGATGAATACTGATGGAATTCTAATGTCTAGATGCTGGAGAAAGAAGCAGGAACAGAAATAGGCTGAGCAAAATTTCCAGAAAAGTGAAGGAAACTGAGAGTGTGTAGTACCATAAAAGTAAAAAAAAAAAATAGAATGCTTTGAAAAAAGAGAACAGTCATTTTGGGAGAATGTTCTGTCCAGTAAAATAAAGATTAAAAAGTTACGAGCCCTGGCTGGTTTGGCTCAGTTGGGTAGAGCATCGTCCCATACAAAGAAAAGTTTCCTGTTCGATTTCCTGTCAGGGCACATATATAGGTCTCGGTTTGATCCCCAGTTGGGGTGCATGTGGGAAGCAACCGATTGATGTTTCTCCCTCACATCTCCCTCTCCCTCTCCCGCTCCCTCTCCCTGTCCCTGTCCCTGTCCCTGTCCCTGTCCCTGTCCCTGTCCCTGTCCCTGTCCCTGTCCCTGTCCCTGTCCCTGTCCCTGTCCCTGTCCCTGTCCCTGTCCCTGTCCCTCTCCCTCTCCCTCTCCCTCTCCCTCTCCTTCTTTCACCAATTATGATTTGCATGATACCACCCTGATGCGCAGTGGGGGCCTAAGCCAGCTACTTGAGGCCCATATGTGATGTTATTCACTGGCATCATCTTAGTTTTAAAATCAAACTGAAAAGGGTCCCCAGATATATATCATTACTTTGCCTGTGGGTATAAAATATCCCATACAATTGGTCCTTTGGTTAATTTTGTGACGGAAATTCAAGCTGGTTGTTTAATTGAACTTTGCAGTCATTCCTACGTGATCGTTTCTTTGTGTGTCTAAATATACACGCAAACACCAACTGGGGCAGATGTACTCAACAAACAAGCAAACAGAAACCATTCAGTGAAGGGGAACAGAACATCCTGTTCCTGAAAGGGGAAGAAAGACTTGTCTTTATTTGTTTTATTTTTTCATCCTTCAGCTTTTTGAACAGCGTTGCTCATATTCAGCAGATAATTGTGAAAGTCTTCACGAGAGTCACCCCGTGCAGTCTCAGGGTGAAGCTGAAGATACTAAAATGCGCAAAATTTGAACTCCCAAGGAATTCTCATCCCCTCACATCATCAGACTAAAGACTCGCCTTTGTCTGTTCACCCTCGCCCTATGTCAGTGAATCTCCGCCTTCAACAAAACAGGCAGGATTTTGAACGTTCCGGACCGCGTACATTTGGAACATTGGAAACAGAAAAGCAATTAAAGGTCCCCAACACACACACAACCCCTAAGACAAGCCATCCACCTTCTAATAAAAAATGTTCCCACTATGCGAGCTATGAAAGCCATGCACATTATCTGAATAAAAGCCTCCTTTTGACGAGAAAATGACTATTAATGAGAACATGTTCATTCCTGGCATCAGGCTTGAAGAGACACAGGTCATAAATCTCTTTGATCTTCTTGCTAAAGCTAGAATCAAGCAAAGAAGCAAGTTCATTTATTTTTTAAAAATATGCTTTTGATTGAAATGATTCCATTTAGTTATAAGTAATTTATCATGTTTTTCATTTCCTTTCCAGGTTCGGTTTGTTTTCCATTCTCAACTATGTCATCACAGTTCAGTCTCTGCTACGGTTCTGGCTAGACGTTACTTTAGGGTTTCTTATTTGAGAGGGGACAGACAAAACTTCCAAGAGAAATGTGTGCACGGGGGGTATAGTTTTGGGGATGAGACAAACAACAATAAGAATTCATAAATTTTGAACAACAACAAAAAAATGCCTCTCCTGGTTCAGCCTGTAAGCCTCCTCGATTTGCTTTAGATGTGCCAACACTGCCCCCTCTTGCTTATTCATGGCTACTCTGAAACCTTGATTTCAGGGCACAGACTAAAAAACCAGCTGCCTTTCCTTCCCTCTGCTCCCCGCAAGCAAGTCACCGTAAATCACAATGCAGACTTCTTATAAGGCGCTTTTCCAATTGAATGTATTCACTTCTTTTTTTATTAAATGTGTTTCCTTCCATATTTCTGTTCCTTGCCTCCCTGGGTACCTGTTCATGTCTTAATACAAAGCACCTCGAAGGAGCAAGCCTCCCACTAGCGAAGTCCCTTTGGAGATGTAACGCAAGCAGTCCTGGCAGCAGAATCGGTGCCTCTCCTTCCTGTAAGGAGGCCTAATTCTATTTCCAATCCCCTCTGAGAATGCCTGCGCGGATTGCCATCCTGGATGCAAGGTGAAATCAGGAGTCCTTTATTGATCATCTCAACAAGCTTCTTTACCATCCGGGCCTCTGCGTGTCCCCGATGAGAAGAATGGATGCCAGAGGTTCATTGTGCAAAAACAGAGTAGGGGCTGCGTGCTTTTCAATGCACAGAGGAGGCAGGAAATGACCAGACACTCACATCCATGACCTCTCATTAGTCTCCAACTAACAAAATTTAAAGGGAGAGTTTTACCCTCAATTTCTGAAAAGTTCTGAGAAAATGGTAGATATTAGGCCTGGAGTCACTAATCAACACAGCAAAGTATCCTTCTTAGCCCCCTGCTTAGCAGCTTAGCGTGTTGATTTATGCAGCGTGAGTTAGTCACTGGACAGGAAAAAAAAAAGCACTAAAAACAAAATGCTCATTTGAGTGATATATTCTGATTGTTTACATGAAAGAGTTGGCGTTCTCGCTCCTGGGTTGCAATGTATTCTTTTAGTGCTTCTGAGTATACTAATCCAATATAGTAGAAAGAGACGAAGAAAAGCAAAGCCCACAACAGTTGCTGCCTTCTAGGTCAAATATGTGGTTTGGGATCTGGGTGGGAAAGGGATTATGGAGAAATGCCCTACCTGCCCCATGCATAAGATATTTTGTGTGAACAAGGAAGTTAAATAGGTCCCAGCTTTCTTGCTTCTTCTCATTATTGCAGCTAAAACACCCAGCAGAGAAGAAATCTGATACCCCGACTTGAGCCCCATAAGAGAAAAAATTCTTGGATGCATCGATGGTGCATGCCATAGGAGTGAGAACAAGGAAGATCAATATCCATGATGGTGATCAGCTATCGTTAGTTTAGACTTGGCATTTTTCCTTAGGATGTCAGCACATGACCTGGAAGACTTTGCTTCATATATTACATTTAGCGTGGATTGGCTCATTTGTCAAGCAGAGTGCAGAGGGCTTTTTGAGGGAGTAAGAGATACGATTGGCCACTTCAAGGGGGAGCGAGCTGGGGCAAAATTTAACTCATTTACCTGAAGAAAGAGAAATAGATCTTTGGGTTCTCGGACAGCCAAGAAACAGCAAGAAGGCACATAAAAACATCACTCAATGACAAATGGTTGGAGAAAGGATTGGAGGAGGGTAAGGCAGGTATTCACTGATTTAGAATATAACTGAAAGGTATGTTTTCAATATTTCAGTTTCCACTTACTATTAACTTGCTCTCTTTATTCACTTGCTGTCCTCCTCATATTTCAGTGTCCAGCGGTTTTCTGCTTTCTCTCCTTTTTGTATATCTAAATCTGTTCTTGTGGAAATCTCTCATATTGGCCATCCAACTGAGATATTTTGCTACTGTCATTGTCAAAATATGCCAGTTTCACCTCTAGGCGTTTGGGAATGGCAAAGGAAGAGAAAAACAATTTTGTCAAATGCCTACTACATTTTCTTGCCTGACACCATAGTATACACTTTTAGAGCCAGGATTGCCAACAATGTAGCTGAACAGACATTACCAGCTTCTGTTTTCTTGCTGTTATGGAACAAATATGGAACTTGAAGTCAGTAGGTTTAGATTCAAATCCTGTGATTCTGTTGCATGCCATCTGGGTGACCTTGGCCAAGTCACTTAACCTCTCTGAGTCTAGTTTCCTCTTCTATAAAATGAGGATAATAATTCCTGCCTCGCCAACTTCACAATGTTGCTGTGAGGATCAAATGAGGTGCTAGATGTGCAAGTTCTTTGAAACACTACAAAACACCACACAGATACAAGCTATTGTTACAAAGCTGAATTCCGTTGGGTCCCTGTGGTTTTTGAGCCATACATGCCCATGCTGGGTCTGGTCTATCATTATTTCTAAATATGGCTGTTCTATTGGCTTCTGAAGTTTCCACATGAAATATAGCCTGTGTATTTGCTTGAAGCCTCTGCCTAGGTCCTCAAGTAATGGGCCATTACGTGATACGTTCAAAACCAGCAGAACCAGCATTTCTGACCTTGTACCTGTGACCTGCAGAGGTACTATTGTATCTCAGAGATAAACGTACCTGAACTGCAAGGTGCTTAAGAGATATATTTAGTGCCCCTGCATTTCATTTGTCACTGCGCAATTTTACAGTGTCTGATATAAGCTGGAGGTTTTATGATCTACAATCAAAGGCTTTTACAGACACTGCTCCTTAATTTGGATTTGTGACTATTAAAAAAACCGCACTTTCATCTTTGGATCCATTTCACTCACTTGGATGAAACAGCTATGCATGCTTTTAGTCCAAGTCACTTAAAATTTCTGACTGTCCTTAGTAACACAGGAACTCTTGACACAAACTTGTACTATGGACTTAAGGGGGAAAATATTCTATTTCCTCATCCTTTGATCACCCTGGAACCTTCCTTGCACCAGGCTGTTTTCACTCTGTTAGACCCCATGTGCTGAGGGTATGATGAGTTAGGGCTGAGGGGGTATTTCTCTTATAACTGTGTACAGAGGCGCTATGGCTGAAAAAGCCATGGCATAACAGAAGCAGAACCTCAGGATATTAAAACTAGTCAAGAACTTTCAAAGCATTTCTTTTAAGAGTCCCGTTTTACTTATGTAAAAGCCATCTCAAATAAATTGTCAAAATAAGCACTAAAGCCAATGCCTGGTTAAAGTATCCTTTCTATAGTACAAGAGACAACCCATCAACCAATAATGAGTAACATCTTCATCTCTGAATTATTTTATAAATCCTACAGATAATTTAAGGCATGGAATCTTGCTATATGGCATACGTCACCGTTTCCTGTCCTACTGGAAATGTCAGGAAATAATGAAGCCTGGCTGGTATGGGTCAGAGGTTGAGCGTCGACCACGAATCAAGAGGTCACGGGTTCAATTCCTGGTCAAGGCACATGCCTGAGTTTCAGACTGGATCCCACTGGTGGCATGCAGGAGGCAGCCAATTGGTGTTTCTCATCGATGTTTCTAACTCTCTATCCCTCTCCCTTCCTTTCTCTAAAATCAATAAAAACATATTTTTTTAAAAAAAGAAATAATAAAGAAGCATGCATTCCTTCTGCAAAGCTCTTTGAAGATGTTACATCTACGTAAGGGATCTGCCACATATTTAGCACCCATTGTGTGAATAGATTGCATGCAAATACAAACAGAAAAACTAACAGACCTCAATTACAAAAGCCACTCTACCTTCTATCTGACTATATTCCTTCTGTTGAGCTAAAACAGAAGACCTTATGATGTAATTCATTTTGTGTCCATCTCCCAGCTCTCTAGGTTTCTGCTGCATGTCCTGAACCTTGCAAAGAACTAGACATTTTCTTTAGGTTTGGGCTTAGTAAAAGGATCACCTCTCCTCTCCATCATCTCATCTCTAGAGGTTCCGGACTTCCTCTCTTGGTTATAAATCTCTGCTGCCATGGCTTCCCACCTCTAGAAAAAACAAAAGTCTATCGTCAACAGTCATGCCCCCCCACCCACCCACCACATACAGTGTGGAAGGGCACTACACCAGTATGCCAATACTAGGAGATGGGGATGATTGGGGCCACCTTGCAGTCTGGCTGCCACACTTAACAAGGTAAAACCATATATTGAGAGAGATTGATAGATTTCAAAAAATAACTAAGGAGATTGTCTTTCAGGCACCTAGCCTGAAAACAAGTAGAGATGCTTTGTATTGCAGAGTCTGCAAAACATTATGTTCTTAAGTTTAGCTACAATATATCTTCGGATTCATGGTGCCTCTGGGTTGTGGCTGAAAACAAACCTTGGATGGGAAAAGAAAGATTGCAGGAAGAGGAAGAGGAAGAGAAAAATTGCAGGCACACTAAGTTCAGCCCTACATAGGGGTGAGCCCTGCAGAGCAGCCAGGGACAAACCACTGCTATGTGGTGCCACAATAGATAAATACTTCCTGGCCTTCAGATTCTACCTCCTGGGCCAACTTTCATCCATCAACACCTGTGCCTATGCTGGGCAATCATTGGTGCTTATGGGATGCTCTGGCTTTGCCTAAGCAGTGACCAGCCTGGACCACACCCATGTCAAGAATCTACTAGTAGATGCTATTTGCTAACAGAGCTTTTTATTTCTTTTGCATCTTAAGTATCATCTTGTTCCCTAGATGTTAATAATTCTTCCCTTAACATTTATTAGACAAATCAAGGGAAAGGTGGGCTGGCTCTATGATGACTCAGAAGCCAAACTCTGCAGACTTTCTAAATTTTATTTTATTAGCAACAGCATCTGAATCATTTGGACACAAAGGAAGTTTTCCCTTCGGCTTGGGCTCAAACTTGAGTCATGAGCCTGACTGTGACGAAGCTATGATGTGTAAGTGCCAACACTGAGAGAGGGGGTACCTCTCCTCTAAAGGGGATAAAGGAACATGAACTTAAAATGAGATTTGGCACTGGACCCTCCATACCTAAGCACTTAATAAGCATTTTTCATCGAAAACTGAACTCTATGGAAGATGGGAGGTAACAACCAAAGAGAAACTCTTCAGGGAACCACATTCTTTTAGAGGTATACAGGAAGGTAATCTGCTTAGGAGATTTTTCCCCTGAGTATCTTTAGGTCCAAGATGATTGGACATAAATAGTAAAACAAACAAGTGGAATTATAAAGAAATATATCAGAAAACATACTTCAACTGGCTTCATGTAAGTGGGATCAAGGGATCTACCGGCAGGACTGGACTGATTCAGCCTGACTCAGTTCTACTTCCCCACTTGCTTTTATAGAGCCAGCCTCATCCTATGACTGGATTCCTCAATGAGGAAACATTTTTTCATGCAGTTCTAGGCCTTATGTTTATACACAATCACCAATTTCAAGGAAAGAAAGAGAACTTTTTTTTCTCCAAGTCCTTAAATGGACTCTGCTTAGATTGATTAAAACAAATATTTAATGAGTGTAGCCAGGAGAATAGAATGTGCTTATTGGTTCACATCAACCAGGTTCCTGAACAGGGAAAGTAGTGGGGTCAGAGTTTAAAAACAAAACAAAACAAAAACAGATTGCATTAAAAAATGAGCAAAGAACCTGAACAGACAGTTCTCTAAAGAGAAGATACATATGGCCAACAGACATATGAAAAAATGATCAAAATCACTAATCATCAGAGAGATGCATATTAAAACCACAATGAAATATCATCTCACACCAGCCAACATGGCTACCATCAATAAATCAACAAATAACAAGTGCTGGGGAGGATGTGGAGAAAAGCAAACCCTAGTGTACTGTTGGTGGGAATGCAGATGGGTGCAGCCACTATGGAAAACAGTATGGAGTTTCCAAGAAGAGGAGTGTGCCAGACAATATCCATAGTTGGAGAATGGAAGCCTTCATACAAATGTGATCTGTAGCCAAACATCACTGCCCTCCCCTCCCATCAGGGGCCCCCACATCAGAAGGCATTTTACACAACATCTCCAGTTGATTCATATGCACATTAATGTTGGATAAGCACTAAACTGAACTATTTTATTTAGGTTTTATAGAAAAAATTCATGTATATATTTAGCACTATAATCTGATTATATTATAATTGAACTAATTCTCAACTATGTATTTTCCATTTGGGGACAATTGAGCTGTTGGTTCTCTTATGAACATCCAAGATTCCTCCCTTCATTCTAATTTACCTTTCAACATATTTAATTAGTTCTTGCTTACAAAACATATAGACATTGGGGAGAAATGGCCCTGGGTAACATGTATAACATCTTGGAAACCATAACTAACTTCATCAGAAAGAATTGTTGGAAACTATTCCAGCGCTATCAAAAGTGCCAGCTAGCACAATGCCCAGGAATGTTCTCTTTCATTTCTTACTTAAAGAACCCTTCTTTCTGGCTTATATCTGATAAGTAAAGCAGCCTTCTCCGGCCCTTCATAATGAAGCTTTGAATAGTTACAGATTCTAGAATACAGCTGGTTAAATCAAATATTTATTTTATCTTTCAAAATACAGACTGGAAATGTACCCAATGCCCAATGGGAAGCATCAAAGAAGATAAATTATTGGGAAGAACAGATTTTGCCTTCTTTTTCTCTGGTCTCTACGCTTTACAAACCCAGGCTCTCGTTTCCATTTTCTTTCCCTTTGGGAGCATTTTAAGAAGATAAATACAGATTTATCATTTTTAGCTCAAATGAATATTTTCAAAATAAGTTGTGGTTCTGTCTGCCAGCACTAGGCACCCCTGTGTTCATTAGTAAAATTCTGCCAAATCCTCAGTCCTCCTGGGCACCTTTGCACTCTAATTGCCAAAAAGGAAGGGAAAAAAGCCTCACATTAAGTATGTGATACCCAAGGGATAGAAAATCAAAGAATATGCACATAAACAGTGACATTTTTCAAAGAAAAAAACATAGTTTTCCAGAGCAATGATAGGTGAATGGATTTTTCTACAGATATTCTCTCTAAGCATTAATGACATCACTGCCCAGGATAGAAACTTTCACACATGGGATCTCAAAAATAGTCCTACGTGCTGACACCCAGGTATCAACCCTGAGATTAGACCCAGGCTATTAAACAGGGTGACCTTGCAGTTTGTGTGTGACACAGCTCCACTGCACAGCTCCAGGAAGCACATTCACATGGACTCTGATATGAATGACACCTCCAGGTTGTGCAGCATGGCCACCTGGCACCTGAGGTCCCTTCTCAGCAAGTCCCATCGTTCATCAAAAAATCATTAGCACCTCAGCTCGACATTCCTCCTCCTACCACCCTCCCATCCTGGCCAAAAGTAGCTCTAAACTGGGTGAAATGATACAAAATGTCATATTATAACTCTTTCTCCCATTTCTTCTTTTGGTCAAAGACACATAAAATGTACTTCAATTTTTAACTAAGTTCTCTCTCCTCTAGTACATCCTCCAACGACCCCCACCCCCAAAAAGTAACACTGAAAAACTTTCCTTTTAAATTTGTTTTTGAAACCCAATAAGAGAGTGGAATAACCAGCAAATAAAAAAATTTCATCTGGTAAACAATGCAAGCCTTCTGGGCTTTCTACAAATCTCAACCAATGGAATATATTTGCAAACAGTTATAAATTTCATGTGGAACTTCTTGTAGTGTCTGAAGGACTCTGCTACTATCTGTCAGGATGATAACAAAATTATTTATCAAAGTTTCTCCTTGTTCTTCCCTAACTGGGCGGGGGTAGGGGGGCATCTAGGATTCATTCTGTTAATATTCCTTTTGTTTTTATAATAGTTGTAATGATTTAAGTATCTCATGAATGTGGATGTAGTCACTTACTCCACATTCAATAAACAATGAGAATAGGTACACACTTATGTTTGATGGACAACTAAGTGAATGAACAAAAGAGTAAATGTGGCTGTGAAATGCTGTACTCGGAATTTGTAAGAGCAGCGGTTTACTGAAGGAAAATTTAAGACCTCCTCTCAATCATTGAGGAGTTTAACATTTAATTGAGGTTTCAAAACTATGTGCAGTTCAATTAAGATCTAAGCGTCTGCCAAGGTGCAAATAGATAGTAGACAGTAGAAGTAATGATGCTATAGAATCCAAAGTGAAGGTGTTAGAGTTCTGGGGATTATGATTGGTCAAGCAGTTTCCGCAGGAAGTGAAGTTTGAGTTACTCTTTGATAAATGTATATAATTTGCTGTAAACCGAAGTAATTTATACAAACCCATCATTAACAATGGAAGATTATAACAGTTAAAGCATGTTCCTTAATACAAGTGACAAGAGACCCAGGAATTTTATATAGGCTAAGACATAAGACAACACTGAAAGCAGATTACACTTTTAGCACCTATCTTTGCTTTGATTTAGGAGAAATGTTGGAAAGTTTGGGGGAAATTGGTGCTGATTACAATGGCCTTTCCAGGAAACTTTAAATATGTAATGTAGCCTGGCCAGTGTTGCTCAGTGGTTGAGCACAGACCCAGGAACCAAGAGGTTGCTGGTTCGATTCCTGGTCAGGGCACATGCCCAGGTTGCAGGCTTGCTCCCCAGTAGGGGATGTGCAGTAGGCAGCAGGCAGCAGATCGATGATGTTCCTTTCTCTTCAGTGTTTCTATCTCTCTATCCCTCCCCCTTCCTGTCTAAAAATAAACAAAAACACACTTATAACTAAGTAAAAATAAATAAATAATCTAATTAGCAGAGAAGAAACCTCAGAAATGGTGTCAGCACTCAAGGAAGATGACAGCGGTATAGTCAAGAGGAACAGATGCAGTGGTCAGTTTAACATTATTAAATGTAGCATTGGTATAAGATAAATGCATCTTATTTCAATCCATCTGTTTCTCTTCAACCCATTGTAAACCTGCCCTTGACCCAATGATCTGACTGGAAAAAGAAACAAAGAAAGAACTTGATTTGAGCATATTTATTTCTCTACGTAGTGGTTTGGAAGGCTCTATGTGTTGCTTAGGCAATACAAACAGTATCTAAATACACCGAATTCTAATAAAATAAAACTGCTCAATGTTGTGTGTGTGCCTTTTTTAAAGCCCTGCCTCTTTAACAGTAGTGCTTTTGTGCTGATTTAATGATGGATTCTGACGGTTAGGGGCTGCCTTTCTCCCTAACAGTATGAATAAAGCAAGAGGGCATCAGTGATAGGCGGGTTTATAAATCTCAAGACAACAAGGGTCACTTGGGTTTCCCATTACTCAGAAAGCACCATTTATAGTCCCCCTATGTTGTATGTATTTGTTTGAGTGTCCCATTGCACTTTTTTTATATTTCCTTTACTTTTGAGGGCTTTGGCCCATGTCTTTTTTAAGAGCATAAAGAATGAGAATAGAGATTAAAAAATAATAATAGCTCAACATTAGGCCCCTCACTTTCTCTCAGTTTTCGGTGAAATTTTAATAACATGTGAAACCTGATTCTGTCCTTCATGTCAGGAGAGTGTTAGTAACTTACCCTTTTATTTCCCCATCCAATACAAATTCTTTCTTTGCTAAGAAAATATTAGCCAAGAATCAGGCAAAGCAATTTTATTCCACTTCAGAAATGGGCCCTGGAGAGTGCTCGGGGAGAACTCTCCTCCAGACTGCCCCAGTCCTCCACCTGGTCCTTGGGAGGGAGATATGAGCAAGTAGATAGATCCAAAGGCTTGCACTACTTTTCTCTCATCTTGCAACCCTGAGGGCTGAGGAGAATTCACCAAGTGTATCCTATTTTTGCCTCATTGTCTTTCACTTTTCCTACATCTTATCCTTTGCTCCCTTGGGATTTTTAAAAAATATATACTTTTATTGATTTCAGAGAGTGAGGGAGAGGGAGAAAGAAATGGAAACATCAATGATGAGAGAGAATCATTGACTAGCTGCCTGCTGCATGAGCCACACTAGGGATTGATTGCGCAACCCAGGCATGTTTCCTGACTAGGAATTGAACCATGACCTCCTGATTCATAGGTCGATGCTCAACCACTGAGCCATGCGATCTGGGCTCCCTTGGGATTTTAATGATGTGGTCATTGTGTTTTGGCCAGGGTCTCTGGCAGGTAGACCAGCAAAGCTGTTCCACTGATAAAATTATCCCCCTAAGAGTCAGTTTTATAAGGAGGCCATCTTGACCTTGGTCCTCTGCGTCTCAGTTTCTTCATGTGTAAAATGGTGATAATACTTGCCCCACATGGTTGTTCTGAGGATCTCATGAGCTTGGTAGAAACAAAACCTATCATTGATCCTGACATTTATTAAACCCTCATAAATGTCAGTCTCTTCCCTTCCTCAGGCCCCATTGCATTTCCCACATAAAAGTAGCCATGAAAATCCATGTAAATTTGGGAAATTCATTGGAATTAAAAGAAACCGTTAATATTCTTCACAAGTGACTAATGATACCTCTTGAGCCAAAGCTGAACTCTAAAATCCTTCTGGAGCTGTCTCCTTCCTTTTCCATTATTTCAGCAGCTAATATCAGAGCATTTGTCAAAAATGGCAGAGGTGCACATTTAGCAGTCACTTTCCCCCTCATTCATTGAATGTTATCAATTAAGGGGCAATCATAATCAAAGAAGCAGTGGTATAATTGAAGATATTGAGCCAAGTGAAGTTTAAAAATTTTTTAAGTAAAATCTATTCTGATCACTATTCAATGTCTGTGAGATAAGACTCAGCATTAGAGGATACACGCAAATCTATGGTCCAGTGTATTTATCATGAGTCCCTGGAATGTGATTTTATTAATAAAAGTAAGTACTGAGAGAACATGCGATGCCATGGGATAAATTGTAACTAGGTCATAATGTGTGCACCCCAAGGATAGTGTTAGAAATACAGATGCGCAAATGGGTTTCCCTATTTATGGTGGATTTGATCAGCCTCCTCTGTAAGACTTGAGCAAGTCTGCCATTGTGTTGGGAAATGGCTTTGCAGAACGTCCATGTCCTCTGGTCTCTATAACAACTTCCCCTTCTGCTCTGTGACTCTCTTCTTGCCCACGAAGGAGCCGGTGCGGGCAATGACCTAAACAGCACAGTCACCGAGGTATCTGGGTATAGTATCAGACTAGCCAGAGGGAGAAGCAGTCACATTCAATTCATTCCACATCTGTTGTAGTTCACAGCATGGACACCAGCAGCAATGTGAAGAAAAGGTGATTGTGCTCGCAGCCACTGAGCTGCATGGGGTCCCACCTAACAGGGGCAGCCTGGGCTGCCAGGAGGCAGCCTCAGGGTACGCCTTGCTCTGTTTCAGGGGCCATGCACTTCACACTAACAGCACCCTTAGCACGAATTCAGATGGTAAAATAACACTGCCTCTGCCCTGCATCGTCAAAGAGCAGAAGGAACCTGGCACCACGGAGTCCGGGCAGAGGGCAGTAATAAATATGTTTGGAGATGACAGTTTCAAGGAGCCTGGGTCTGCACAGCAGAGCTGAAGGCAGACAGCTCCAGATGGCAGAAGCGGCCAAGGAGATGTCTTGGCGACCAGCAGTGTCTGAAACGGAAGAACAGAACAGGGGCCTCGCCGGGATCACAGGAGAAGCCCCAGAGACTGGTGATGAGATGTGCCTTTTGAAACAACGGGGGGAGAATAAGAAATTAGGAAGGGACTGAGCCAGTTCAAGTATGCGTGTCAGAGGATGAGGTTGCTTTATTTCTATATCTTAAATCGATTCCCTTTCAGCAAGTTTCTTCTTACTCCACTTTGATTCCTAAGTCCTGTTTCATAGTGCACCGAAACCGCATCAATGAAACCAGTCCTCAGTAGTCTTGGGGGCACACATGATAGGCAGTGTTGGTTTAACTCAGCCTTTTATATATTTTTAACTACTTGACATAAACCCACATGTAAATGTCACCAGTAGCTAAGCCAAGAATAAATTCACAAGCATGCCTGCATTAGAGTGCAGTAGCATAAGTGTGCATGCTTGCAGACACGCAGACACGCAGACACACATACACACCCACACACACACACACACATATGCACACAATGGCACTGAAAACATACTTGCCAATTTGCAAATGGGACATCAGCATTCATTAGGACAAAGGTGGCCCTGTGGTTTTAAAAAAAGTAAATAATTGGTTTCTGTCTTGGTGTCATGTTTTAATTAAAGATAGCAATGCAATCTGCAATATATCTGGAAATTATTAGAAACCCTTTTTCCAGAGGCAAAAAAGGATCAATACCTTTTTGTCTCTGTGGCATAAAACATCTCAGGTTACTTTGTGCCCAGGTTATTTCAGCAACTGAGGTTGAAAGTAAACATGAAAGTGATGAGGGTGAAATCATCTTTTGAGAGGAAGCGAGGACATTTTGAAATTAGCTGAAATGTTTGCTTCAATAGCTTTCCAGACATCAGTCTGAAGGCCTGTGCTCTAGGGATAGAGACAAAGGAAGAGGTAAACAAGTCACGGGGGAGGGCTTTCTGGGTGTGTGTGTGTGTGTGTGTTTTAGCAGAAGTGTCAAAACTATTAGACAAATCCAGGATCTAAGACTGTGGGTTTGGATAGTAATAATTCATCTCATCTCTGGGAGGAACTGGAACAATTCAGCAAGCACCGTGCTTGTTTCTCTCCATAACAATGGTGTTTTTTTTTTTAATCTGTTGCTTCTCAGGACGATGAAAATATGTTAAGATCCTGAAAGATAAATGCTGCCTCAGTGGAAGATGTTGTGAGAGGTCCCCAAATGCAGAGGCAGAAGCCACTTTTCAGCAGCTGAAAAAAGCATCTGTCTAGGTCTTTCCCATAGAAACGTAACCATGATGATAGTGGTTCAGCACGCGGTACTGAGTGCAGAAACGAGGAAAACAGAACGACCCTCCCATCATTATCTATGGGACATTTCGCTGATAAATGGTGGTATTAATGAACCCAAATGAATTTCAATCCCTTCTCCCTGCAGTTATTTTGATAATGCTGGAATCTACTAAAGTGCATGGAATTAACAATTAAAGGGGGTTAAGCAGACACTTAATACTTGTTCTATTTTACACAATTTGGCAGTAATGCATCTGCTGTAATCAGGATTTTTATTTCTCTTTGGGAAAAAAAAGGGAAATGTTTATGTTTTGGAAGCAAAGCCTCCAGTATCTGCATCTCAGTGCAAAGCCGGCATGTATGTGTTTGCCTTGTGTGTGCTGGTGGCCCCGCCAGGGCGGCTGGCTGCTCGGCTATCTCCTTTCACAACAGCTCCACCTTTGGGCTTCCAAAGGGAAATGTCTATTTTTGTTAAAGAATATGAAAACCGGCAACAACTAGAAATATTCCCTCCATCCCCTAAAGCTTTTGTTCAGTGAAATGAAAAAATAAACTTAATTTCCTCTAAAAGAGACATAAAGACAAAAGAGAAGAATGGAAGGAGAAAAGGAGGATAATGGGAGAGAGGACAGGGGGAAAGAGAAAAGAGAAAGAGCAGGCAGGACAAGGGAAAGGCTGTTTTGAGCAGAGGAAGATGCAGCCACTGATGGAATTGTTCTTTCTTCAGTGCTTTCCTGCCTGGACGGCAGCCTTCTGAAAGGCTCTGGTTGACCTGGGTCCTGCATCCCGTTTCAGACTTCCTCAACCGTGCCATTGCCCTACAGTTTGTTTAGAAACAATAGCACCAGCTTCATGAATGAGAGGCTAAGAGATGATTGGGATTTCTGTTAACCCATTCTTTTTTAATATTTGTATTGATTTCAGAGAGAAAAGGAGAGGGAGATAGAAACATCAATGATGAGAGAGAATTATTGATCCGCTGACACCCTCAAGCCCCCCACTGAGGACTGAGCCTGCGAACCAGGCATGTGCCCTGACCAGGAATCAAACCATGACCTCCTGGTTTATAAATCATTGTTTAACAATTGAGCAAGCCCATTCTTCCCTGGGCAAACCCATTCTCTCTAAAATGAGAATTAAACAACACAATGTGTGCACTTTAGTAAGGTTCTTACTATTTCTTTCTGGATGCTCAACAGTCTTGGATTCCTTCCAGACAGATACAGCCTCACTCCCAGGAAGGATGACCTTGGTCAACCAGCGTCGGGGGAATGGGCACAGGGAGACTTTTTGTATTCCACTGTCCACCAAATCTCTAGATGTGTCAGGTTTAGTTAGGGAAGTGTCCTGGGACTATAACTTGAATAGCTCAGTTTGCAGGGTTGTAGACCTAAGAAAATCTTTGTCTAGGGAAATTGGTTTGGGTCTTTTAGTGTGAAATGAACAGAAAAAGAAAATATGCCCAAAATTCTGTATCCTGTAAAATTGTAGATTTTTATAATAAAATGTATGAGGTTATGAGAAAGAAAAGTGTTGCAAGTAGTATGGAAAGGATACCCTAAGGCCTCAGATTAACTCCAGGATTCAGGCAAGTCCATGCACTTTGCTTTGGAGCCTTTCATTCTGACCTTCAGAGCTTCAATTGTGGGTTAGTTCTCATCATCTCGACTAGTTGCTCTCTCTTCTCAGAGAATCAACATGTATAGTTCACCCAGATCCCAAATCCGAAAGTGCGTCCTTTAATAACTACTCCCTGCTCAGAATCCTTCAAGCTTGTCACACTGCTCACAGGTTAAAGTCCTTATGACTCAGCCCTTGTACCAAGATTTCTGCAGATCTGCTCCTGAGACGGCTCCCAGTAACCCCCCTTTAGGGACTATCCTTTCCGGTCAGAGCAAGCATCTGATGCCTCATCCCCAAGACCACTCTGAGTTTTATTTCCACAGCATTCTCCCTTAAGATCCACCTGCAGTCTTACACCTCGCAGAGTGATCCCTGACACGCCCATTCATTAAAGCAAGTACTACCTTGTAAATCTGTAGTGATTATGTAAATAAGGGTGTATACTTATAGGTACTTCATATTTTCATCACAATTGGGCCATAAGCTTTTTGAGGGTATATTTTATGCTTATTTGAATCTCCTTGTGAGAAAATAGTGCTTTGTATATATGGGGTGCTGAATTAAAAAAATTATCAATTGGTTGCATTGATAGTAAAATGAATGTTTTTGTTATTATTATTATTATTATTATTATTATTATTTTGCACTCAAATATATCTGACTAGCATCTATTTTGATAGTTTAAGGAGCCAGTAATGGAATATGCTGGGGTTCTTTTTTCAGCTTTAAGAAGGGTTCAGGAATCTGGAGAAGGCTGTGTATAGGTTAAATAGGAGCCAAAGACAAAAAATAATTTTAAAAGGCATTTGGGGGTTAGAGGAGCCTAGTTTAAAGGAAGCTAAGATCTCCTCGTAGGGACCCCATGCTTTTTATTAACACAAATTGTCCTGAGGGGAGGTGGAGATATACACTTCAAAGGGTCAGGGTTTCATATACACAGTCCATTGTCAGATTGCGGGAAATTAGCCTACAGCCGTTCAGGTGTTTGGCCAGTAGGAGGCAATAACATGTAGATTAAGATGCCCTGAGCTGTCTGGCAGCCAAGAATCATCCCTTTTCAGGTTTGGGGAAATGCCCTCAGCCATTCCCAACAGGTGACAACATATGTGACTCAGCCCTTGTTGAGTCCCCAAGTTCCATCAACCTTTTGATGAAACTCTTGCAATTATGATATGCTGGAACTGGCTTCCGGCAGAATAAGTTTGACCTGCAGAAAAGCAGGCACTTTTACCTTTAAATCTATACTATTTAATATTTGGCCAGTCCCTATTGCAGAAGTAGGTAGGATCTTTATATTATCTCTTGCCTTAACACCTTCCAGCTATATTTATATGCATTTTGCATTTATTTTAAGTATGTGTAAATCTTACATAAGCTGAAACCAGGAAATAGAACTCTTCTTTTTTTGTACATAATTTTTCATATACCCTATTTTATTGGAAGCAAACTAACCTCCAATAACTCTTATCATTCCAAACAATCACTCAGGCCAGGAATATATGCAATAGATGACTGTGTCTCCCTGTTAGGCATAAGCAGATTTTTTTTTTTTAATTTAGCTAAAGAATAATGGGTACTCAAAAATCACTGTTTATATATTCTCTATTTAGCAGGCATTCTATGTTTCCTTATGTTCTAAGACAATGTTTTTCCCTAAGCTACTGAACAGTGAATTATTTCGTAAGTAGAGTGTTTATGTTTCTATTGGTTACACACATGATCACAATGGACTATAGGAACCTTTGGATCAAGATGGATAATGCTCTGAGGGCATTTCATAGCATGGATGGCGCCTCCTTTGTTGTTCCAAGGGGTCTTTCCATCCTCTCTGAGGAAGGCGGCTTTGAATATTTGTGTCATGGAGGAAAAGTTGTCTCCATCAGTCAACTGGAACCTACCCTGTCCGTTTTGTTCAAAACATCAGGTGACTGCAGAAGAAACATCAGTCAGGGACACTGCCCGCAAATTCTGAGCAAGGCTATAGAACCTTAAGACTAAGCATCTTCGGAGCTAAGTGGTTTGTTAGAGGTAAATTGTATGTAAAAGGCCATCTTTGCGGAAGGAGCTCAAAGGAGAACACCTTCCCTCTGTAATGAGAAAGGGCATGCCAGACCCATGGGATTGCCAACAGCCTCCATGTTTGGATTGGATTTAATCAGCATGGCTCTTTTCCTGCATATTGCATGTGGTTGTGTTTTTGTTGTTTTGTTTTGTTTTTATTTGTTTTTAATGTGAATTCTAGAGAAATGCAAACCCATCGCCACACTTTCACATCTTCATATTTTATTTGTAACCAAATCTATCTCCTCTTCCAGACTGAATAAGTCACGTCACTCCTTATTCTGGCTCCTTGTACCTATCTCTACTTTACACAAATTATTTATTGTGCATGCCTCTTCCTCGGTAAGTATTTATTAAGAGCAAGAAATGTGTCCTATATATCCATGTATTTACCTAGAACACGGCCTGGCACGTAAGGGTGATCAATAAATGTTTGTTAAAATGTTCCAGTGAATTGTAAGCTGCTTTGAGAGAGAATTATATCTTGATCACATTTACATCCTTAGAATACTTAAAACAATGCTTTGTAAATAGATGGAACTCGATGACTATTTGTTCCTTTAAAGTAAGCAGAAAATGCAGGAGCTAAATTCTAAAAGATGGATGCTAAGTTAGGGCAGAGCATACCTTATTTCCAGGTTTGGGGCGCAGATACAGAACCCAGGCCATTAGTTGATATGAAAAATATACCAGACAACTACATTTATCTGATCCTTCATTGGAATAGTGTATCCCCCCACAAAAATATCTTTTAAAGGAAGAAGTTGTCATTTATTAACATGGCATTTCATGTTTGCTTTCAAGTTCTATTTTTCAGCATCAGATTCAATATGCACAGTTTCTCTGGTAACTTGTGCTACTCTAGTAAGGGCTAACTGCCTGTTGATGGGGCAGTTTAAATGTGTCTGAGGAATAATTGTACCTGGCCTTTAACCTCAATGTTTTTAAAATGATCTCTGCTTTGTTTTTAAAGGTGACTAAGACAGTTTGATATCATAAAGGGCTGAATAAATATCCAAGGCAAATACATTTCAAGACAGAGATGGGCTGGCCCCCTACTGTTCACATGATAAGCTCATCCTGTGGGTATTTGGAATAGAAACACAATTATTTCTTGGTGAACTTTTATCCCCGCCCCCCTCTGAGCTATTTACTTCATGACTGTTCAGTACATGTAAATAAATGTCATTTTTCTTTATAATTTCAGAGTAACATCAGTAAGGTGAAAATTGCAGCAAACATCAGGATATAGGCCTAGATCCTGGGATCTTTGGTAACTGGAAATGCAGAAAACCCATCTTGCCCTGCGATCTATGAGAATTTGGCCAAAGTTACAGAGGCATGGCATATTAGGATTCTCCAGAAACCAGAGAGAGAGAGAGAGAGAGAGAGCGAGAGAGAGAGAGAGAGAGAGAGAGAGAGAGAGAGTCTTAGGACTTGACTCATGCAGTTAGGAGGCTCAGAACTCCCAATGCCAGCAGGCAGGTAGCTGGAGACTCAGGAGAGCATACGTGTAGTTCTACTTTGAAAGCCAGCAGCTCCAGTCCCAAGAATACATTTTCCAGTTCAAGTCTGAAGGCAGAAAATGACTGATGTCCCAGCTTAATCAGTCAAGCAAGAGGAGTTCCCTCTGTTTTGGCCTTTTTGTCCTACTCAGGTCTTCAATGACTGGATGAGGCCTCCGAATGTTAGGGAAGAAATCAGCTTTATTCTGTCTATGGATTCCAATGTTAGTCTCAAAATCCTCACAGACACACCCAGAATATTATTTGATCCTGTGACCCAGTCAAGTTGATACATAAACTTAATCAACACACTTGGTATTGCTTAAGACGGTGATTGGCTCTTGCCAATCAATTTATACAATTTATATATTATATTATATACAACTAATGCCCCAGTACATGGATTCCTGCACATTGAAAGGAAATTAATTAGAAGGTGGCCAGTGGGGCGGGACTGGGCGAGACAGGCCAGAATGCCCTGGAGGCAACTTCCTTCTCTCCCTCCCCAGCAGGCCACACCTAGGGCAGTGCCGCAGCTTGAAGGTCATCTGCAGAGTGAGTGGGGTCCCCCCTGCAGGTGGGATCCCTTAGCCTGGCCTGTGGGAATCGGGCCAAAACTGGCTCTCCAACATCCCCGAGGGGTCCCAGATTGTGAGAGGGTGGTTCTCTGGTTCCAGGGTGTGTCACCCAAGAACCGCCACTGCCAAGTCACCGGGCAGCTCCATGCTGGATCTATAAGCCAGGTGGTCAGACTCCCAGTTCCATTCTCTTTTCAAACTGCCTGTTTCTGACACCCAGGATTTGCAATAATCCTTTGAACAAAAAAATAAGCTGTGCCTGAGACTGCGTTGTTATCCAGGCTTTGCCACTCCCTGGAGAGGCCCGGTGCATGAAATTCATGCACAGAGGGAGATTTCCTCAGCCCAGCCTACACACACTCCAATCGGGGACCCCTCAGGGAATGTACAACTGCTGGTTTAGGCCCGATCCCTGTGTAATCAGGCCTAAACCGGTGGTCAAACATCCCTCTCAAAATCTGGGACCACTGGCTCCTAACCACTCACCTGCCTGCCTGCCTGATTTCCCCTAACCTCTCTGCCTGCCTGCCTGATCACCCCTAACTGCCTCTGCCTGATCACCCCTAACTGCCCTCCCTTGCCAGCCTGATCTTTTCCCCAACTGCCCTCCCCTCCCAGCCTGATCTCACCCCTAACTGCCCTCTACCGGCCAATTTGGTTCTCATTGGTCAGTTTCTATGCCAGTCAGCATCAAAAGCTTCACCTCCTAGGCAGCCATTGGCTCCTTACATTCACCCAGATTTGGTTCTTATTGGTCAGTTTCTATGCTAATCAGTGTCTCTGGGCCTATCAATAGGGCGGGATTAGAAAGGCGAGGCTGATCAGCTGCCCTGGTGGAGGCCTGGAGAGAAATGGAGGTGCAGCTGTTGGCCAGGCCGGGAGAGAGAGGCAAGTTTTGATCAATGGCTGCCACGGAGGCTACAGATCAGACCCTGCCTCTCTCTCTCTGCAGGCTTCTCTCTGGGCCTGATCTGCAACTCCCTAGGCAGACAGTGCTGGGTCGGGGTGCCCACAGGGGCCCCAGTCAGTGCTGGGTCACCATGGCAACCCAGCACTGACTTCCAGTCTGGTCGAGGCTTCTGTCCTAATTGGTCATGTAGGGGATCTGCTTTACTTAGAAGACAGTTCTCCAGACATAGTACTGGGGTGAAGGCCAATGGAGCACGTGCCATTTTGAATCAGTACTAGTCTGTTCTGTCATTTGGCCCTCCATGGCCAGGCTGGAACGCTTACCTTGTCATCAGGGCGACAACGCAAGCTTTCTGCGCCCGGCCTGTCCAGAGGCCCTCCGGGACCAGGCTGGAATGCTTGCCTCATCACCACAGTGACGAAGCAAGCATTCTGCCAGGCTGCTCACACTGCCTGCTCTCAGCGTCCACCCCCGAGGACTGGGGGTCTCCGGCGGGGCTGAGAGGACTGGACACCGCCATCTTGTGGCTATGGGTGCCACCATCTTTGTGGCGAAGTGATGGTCAATTTGCATATTCCATCTTTATTAGATAGGGTGATTTGGTATTCTTATGACTCCAAATTTACAGATGTAGAAACTAAGGCTGAGCAAAGTAAAATAAATTTCCCCAAGTCACAAAACATGTAAGTCACATGCCAAAACTAGATTCTATATCTATTTGGCACCAAAGCTCTGCATTGTTTATTCTATTTTGAACAACATACCTGAAAATCATAATACTCTCAAAATCTGAATTTATACAAAATCTGAATATTTAAATATAATAGTTCTGTTTAGGAATACTCTTTCTGCCTTAGAAGTCAATTTGCAAGAAATATCATTAGAAATAACTTTTCTTAACCTTTTGTACGTGTAGAGAAATAGCAACGAGAAGGGTACAATTCTGAGGTGTAAAGCTCAGAAAAGAGCAGGCTGAATTAAAATCATGAACACCAGACTATTGCTATTCCCTGGGAGAAATACATATTCCCGATACCAAAGTGTTTACATTTCTTTTCCCTAAATGACTTCTGTGTCAGGCCTCTCTGTCTCCCTATGGAAAGCACAATCAAAGAGATATGCTATGATAAAATTATTGTGATGTTAATGTTGATATGACAAACTATACAATAGACCTAGCTATCTTTCAAATTTTAGAGGGACAAGCCACCTAAAAAACATGCATGACACAGCTGAGTTTATGTTGTTTTCCAGACTTACATATTGCTCTTCCATGTTAGAGTTAAAAAAAAAAAAATCCAACAGCACATTATCTTTATCATCTGTATGTGATAATGATTTCAGCCACCATATTTTCCATTAAGCCATCTATTACAAGTTCACTTTTGAGCTCACAAGATTATTTATGCTTGATTACTTTATTTAGCATAATTCTCTAGCCCTAAATGCACATCACTACCCTTGACAAAACATTTTATAAAATCCAATGGATATTTTTGCTTATAGCTGTAATGGAATAATTGATAACAGACTAGCCTTCCCAATTATAAATTTGGGTAAAACATACTGTTGTCAGATAAAGAAAAACAAAGAGTATATGACTACAATCCTAAAAGAAGTGAAACAATGACAGAGCTCCATTAATTGTCCATTAATACCTGACACACAAGCAAAACTTATTAGACATATTTATGCCTGGGCACATTTTCCACCCACAACATGATGATCTCACAGAATGAGGCAAAAGACAAAGATCAGAACTTGGGGCCATGAAGGTGGGTGAAATTTGTAGGACTTTATTCCAGAGATAAAAGACCTCCAGAGAGGGTAGGAGTCTTTGAGTCTTTGAATAAATGCTAATCAGATCATGTGCAAGATGAAACACTATAAAGCCAAGCAAAAGCACTACCATAAAAATAATAATTATTGGGGGTGGGGAGTGGCTGTGACCAAAACATTCCTGGGGCTCACAGGGGACTGGGAGATGTTGAGCTCTGATGGTAGGAGTAAAGGGAAATTACTGAACAGCTGAGGCATTTAGGAGATCCTAGAAAGACCACACTCTTTGATCCTAGAGTAAAGACTAATATAAACCAATTTAAATTGTAAAACAAGCCTTTTAAAGGAGGCTGTTCTACATGTAAACTAACTTCCATCCTGTATAATGCAGCACTCTTTAAAGAAAAATAATACACAAATACTCAACAACATAGAACCATAATACCTGACACACAAACAAAACTTATTAGACATATTAAAAATCAAGAGAAAATAACTTATAACCAGAAGAAGCAAAAAATGAAAAGTCAGGAGAAATAGACCATGGAATGATAGAACTGACAGAGTAAGGCTGTAAAAAGAGCTATTTTAATTATGCTCAAGAATGTAAAGGAAAAAATGAACATGATAGAAAAGCAAATGGAATATCCCAATATAGAAATAAACATACAAATATCTAAATGGAAATTCTAGAATTGAAAAATTCAACATAAATAAATTATAATATAATATGATATCTGCAATAAAACAATGTATGTATACATACATAAACTTAAAAGTTAATACAAACTATAGAAGGAAAAGGTCAGTGAACTTGAAGACTGGGTAATAGAAACTATTTGAAATTCAGAAACTAGAGAAAAAAGGAAACATTTTCTAGCTCATTTTATGTGGTCAGCATAACTCTGATACTAAATCCAGACAAGATCATTACAAGAAAACAAAAGTACAGACCATTGTTCCTCATGAATTTCTATAAAACTTTCCTAATAATAAATTACCAAATTAAATCCAGAATATTATAAAAGAGTAATACATAATGACCAAATGAAGTTGATTCTAGAAATGCAGTTTGATTAACATGCATAAACAGACCAATGTTATACACCACATTAACAAAAATAACAGTAAAATCATCTGCCATCTCAATAGATTCAGAAAAACATTGGAAAAAATTCAACATCCATGTTTTATTTAAAATCTATATAAATTATCAGCAAATATAATGGAAAGGAACTTCTTCGACCTGATAAGAGGAATTGGGGCAAAACGTGCAGCTAACTTCAATGTTAACAGTGAAAGGCAGATTGTTTTCCATTTAGGTTCAAGTTTGTAAAAAAGGAGTTCACGTCTCATCACTTTTATTCAACATTTTACCAGAGGCTTAAGCATATTCAATAAGATAAGACTTTAACTAAAAGGCATATAGATTTGAAAGAAAGATGAAATAGTGTTTTATTCACAACTGATCATCTATGTAAATATAAAAATAAGTAAAATGCAAATGAAGTTGGGACTCCATAATGGACAGGACCAACTCGGGAGGAGGGGCCAGGTGCGGCCCAGAGCCTGAGAGAACAACACACAGGTGCGACCCGAAGCCTGAGAAATCAACACAGCGGGGCACCCGCTCCAAGCCTCCTGGGGACACGCACCCTGTGGACACACACACACTCTCACACACGGGGTGCTTGCTTTGAGCCTCTGCAGTGTGGCTGGGGGCAGGCCCCCACTGGAAACTAACACACACACGGGGCACCTGCTCTGAGTCTCCACGGTGCAGCTGGTGATAGGCCCTGAGTGACACACACACACACACACACACGGCGCCTGCTTTGAGACTCCATGGCGTGGCTGGGGATAGGCCCCCAGTGGACACACACACACACGGGATGCCTGCTCCGAGACTCCAGGGCCAGACATCAGTAGGACATCCCCCGAGGACTCCAAGCCTGTGAGAGAGGGCAGGCTGGGCTGAGGGACCCCCACCACCTAGTGCATGAATTTTGTGTACCTGGCCTCCCAAATCCATGAAATGCAAATGGATAAATTTAACAAAATATGTGCAATATCTGCACACTGAAAACTATAAAACTTTGCTGAGAGAAATTAGAGAACTTCTAAACCAGTGGTTCTCAACCTTCCTAATGCCGCAACCCTTTAATACAGTTCCTCATGTTGTGGTGACCCCCAACCATAAAATTATTTTCGTTGCTGCTTCATAACTATCATTTTGCTACTGTTATGAATCTCAATGTAAATATCTGATATGCAGGATGTATTTTCATTGTTACAAATTGAACATAATTAAAGCATAGTGATTAATCACAAAAACAATATGTAATTATATATGTGTTTTCCGATGGTCTTAGACGACACCTGTGAAAGGGTTGTTTGACCCCCAAAGGGGTCACAACCCACAGGTTGAGAACTGCTGTTCTAAACAATCATTCATAGGCTACAAGTAACAATATTGTTAAGATGCCTTTGCTCCACAAATTATTCTATGGATTCAATACTATCTCAAACAAAAATCACACCAGGCATTATGTAGAAATTGATAAGCTGTATCAAAACTTATATGAAAGTGCGAGGGACCTAATGTGAACAAAGTAATATTGAGAAAGAACAAATTTGGAGGATTTGTTCTGATGTTTCAGATTAATTATAAATCTGCATCAATCTAGGCATTGTGGTATTGTATAAAAAACACACAAATAGTTTAATGAAAGAGAATGGTGCCTTTAGAAATAGGCCTTCTAGTATTTGTTCAAATTAATGCAAGGGAGAAAAAGAAACATTCCAAACATATTCAGAAACAAATGCTTAGCTAAATGGGAGAGAGAGAAAGAGAGAGGTAGAGAGAGAAACAGAGAGAGACAGATAGAACCTCATCCTCTACTGCAAATGTACAAACATTAAGTTCTAGATGGCTTATAGTCCTAATTTTAAAGTTAAATCTATAAAGTTATAGAAGAAAACATAGGAGATTATAGGGTAGGCAAAAATTTCTTAGAACCTGGAAAGCATTAATCATAATAAAATAAAACAGGTAAATTTACCAAAAGTAAAAACTGTTCATTAAGAAATAGTGTTAAGAAAATGGCAGGTAACCACATATTGGGAAATATATTTGTCTTACATATAAATAACCTAGGATTTGTCCACAATAAACAACTTAGAAAAGTCGATATAAAAAGGAAAAATATTCTATTTTAAATTGTGTAAAAAACCTTAACAGGCACTTCACAAATGAAGATACACAAATCTATACTAATAAAAGGGTAATATGCTAATTAGGGCAGACGTCTTCCAGACATCCATCCATATGACCATCCGGACAAAGCCACAGCAGCCATGGGCTCGGGCAGCCAAGAATCCTGGCAGCTGCAGAGCCTGGGTTTCAGGCCTCACAGATGCTGTGGCCAGTAGTGGCAGCAGCAGCGGGGTGATGGGGGTGGCACCTCCCCCTGATTAGCCTGGTCACCTCCCGCAGAGGGAGGCCATACTGTGGTTTAGGCCTGCTCCCCAGGCAGCCTAAGCCGTCAGTAGGACATCCTCTGAGGGCTCCCAGACTGTGAAAGGGGGCAGGCCAGGCTGAGGGACCCCCCTACCCCAGTGCATGAATTTTCATGTACTGGGTCTCTAGTATATAATAATAGCATGGAAAAGCACTCAGGATTATTTATCAGGGATATGTAGAATGAAATTGTAAAATGTAAAATGAGGCTACACACCCATCAAAATGGCTAAAATTAAAAATACTACAACATCAGGTGCCAGTAAAAATGTTGAGCAACCAGATCTCTCAAATATTGCTCATGAAAATGTAAAATTGTTCAAACACTTTGAAAACAGGCCTGGAAATGTCTCATAAAGCTAAACATGCATATGTTCTCTGATGCAAAGTTGCACTATTATATATTTACCCAAAAGAAATGATTCGTCCGCCAAAACTTTGTGCAAGAATGTGCATAGGAACTTCAGTACAACAGCTAAAAGTGAAAAAACAATCCAATGTCCATCAGTAGAAAAACAGATTAAAAGTATGACCCAACCATAAAATTATTTTCATGTATACTTTATAACTGTAATTTTGCTACTGTTATGAATCATAACGTAAATATCTGATATGCAGGATGTATTTTCATTTTTACAAATTGAATACAATTAAAGCATAGTGATTAATCACAAAAACAATATGTAATTATATATGTGTTTTCTGATGGTCTTAAGCGACCCCTGTGAAAGGGTCGTTTGACCCCCAAAGGGGTTGTGACCCACAGGTTGAGAACCACTGGTCTATAACCTGATAGAGGCATTGGATATACAGGTGCATGCATGTGTCAAAACTTATGAAACTGAACTCTTTAAATCTGAGCATTTCATTTTACATAAATCATACCTCAACCAAATATTCTTGACCAAAACAAGCCAGTGGAGAGCATGATGCCTGGTACCTAGTAGGCACTCAATAAATATGTACTGGATAATATTATTTCCAGGAAGAATTCCATATAGTGATTTTTTCCAGTAAAGAGGTACAACCAATATTGAGGAAACAGCTCAAAGAGAATGTTAGTTGCATCATCTTTGTTCATAATGGATATCAAAATTATTGTTGCAATATTGATTCCTGTTTCTAGAGAAACTAAAACAGACCAATTTGTTCAAGCTGCGAGAGTTTTAGGTAGTGTTAAAGTGGCTCATTGGCAAAGTAGAAGCGAAGCAAACACAGATCTCTCAGCCTGAACTCTACTTTGATCAAACCCAAGGCTGTGGATGCATCCCTCAAAGTCCATTTGGTGGACAGAAACTGTCAATAACAGTTATACTTCGCAGAAATTCATTAACCTGCAGACCTTTCCCATGTGGGGAAATATTTTATCAGTCTATTGAAAGCATATTCATTTCTCTAAAAACAACCTCATATGCACTTCCTCCTTTAAGTCTTTTTCAAGCTTTGCAGCCTGAAATGATCTCTACATCTTTTAGATCTTATGGCAATTTCCTTCCTAGTGCCTCTATTATAAAACCCATCACCTTCCACTTTATATTACAGCAATTTGGGTACCTGTTTTATCCCCTCTTAGATTGCAAACTGCTTTAGAGGACAGAGATTGTTATTCATTCTATATTCCCACAGAATATACCACACTATAGTTTTCTACCCACATATGTGCCAAATAAGTCCATGAATAAATGGAGGAATGGAGACATGTTTGGATTGATGAGAGGGAAAAAAAAAAACACCTCATAATGACAAAGAATAGAATGTATTTTGTATGGTAGTTTTTTCAGTAATCTTGCTATTATTTTTTTTTCAAATGTAATTATGGAGCACCATCATTTGACAGACATTGTTCTTGCTGAGCCTTATTGGTAAGCATGGAATTAGACACAGATCTTGCCCTAAAAGAAATTATAAATAGGAAAGGGAAATATAATATTTATATAAGTACATACTATTTACATAAGTAAATAATTGTAAAGCGATGTATTAAGCAATCTAATGGAGGAGAATTCAGCAGAGAGTAATAACAAAATAAAAAAGCAATCATATCAAATGGAGGTTTGGAAAATTTCTGGGAGGAATTTCAGATACCTTCAGAGAGTAGTAATGATAACTGACTCTATAAAGAGCAAATTAGGCCCTGACCTGTTTGGCTCAGTGGATAGAGTGTCGGCCTGTGGACTGAAGGGTCCTGGGTTTGATTCTGGTCATGGGCATGTACCTTAGTTGCGGACGCGTCCCCAGTGGGGGGTGTGCAGGAGGCAGCTGATCAATGTTCCTCTCTCATCGATGTTTCTGGCTCTCTATCCTTCTGCCTTTCTCTCTGTAAAAAATCAATAAAATATATATATATTTTTTAAAAAAGGGCAAATTAGGCTATGTTCAAATCTTTAATCCTCTCAATAAACCTAAATGTACTATTATCATTCCTATTCTACAGATTAAGAAACTGAGTTGCTAACATTAAGTATTTTGCACAAGGCCATTACAGTTAATGTTAAGATCAGAATTCAGATACAGAAAATTTGAACCCTGAGCCTACATCCTCAATTAGAGCGATTTAGATCTTGAAAAATAAGTAGGCATTGTATCTGCTCCATTTGTCTGGCATGCATGAGGGTATTCATTATGAGGTTAGAGTGGTTTTATCAATCAAGGTTCTTTTTTAAAAAAATATATTGTTATTGATTTTTAAAGAGAGAGCAAGGGAGATGGAGAAATAGAAATACCACTGTGAGAGCAGAATATCAATCAGCTGCCTCCTGCACACACCCTACCAGGAATTGAGCCTGCAGCATTGCTTCCTTCAAGTTGAATTACTAAATCTTGCTACCTTATTCTACAATGGAGAATCTACCAGAAAGATAAGAAGATTTCTCAGAATATCCAAACAGGTATTGAATATCCAAACCTCAAGAAGGGAAAAGCTGTCCGATAATGGGTCTTAGTAGCTCTTCTCTTTGTATCTTTTAAATTTTGGATCATGTGTAAAACCCTGGATCATTTGTGGTCAAGGGCACGGTCATATTGTACCAGGGTCACCACTGGAATAACTAACTATAAGGGTGTGTCATTCACATTATAAACTATATAAAGGAAATATAGAAGATGTCATTTGGAGTTGCACAATATTTACACTCATAAGGCAGTTCCAATGGTAGTCATGTGACTCGTGAGATAAGCCAATTTCCAAAAGAAAGGGAAGATTTGAATAGAAAAAATGCAAAACAATACAATGAATATATATTGCAGAGATTTAGGACAGGGACAAAATTCAGAATTTTCATATATAAATGAGTCTTAGGCATTTCACAGCATCAAAAATTAGGCCATGTTTTTATTCTTAGTCCCTGCTCATATCCTATGCACTGTGACATTTCTGACAAACAAGCTTCATTTTTTTTTGAGACTTCACATGTTTTTTTTTTTTTAAGTAAAAATTGGTTTAGAATGATTTCACCTGGATTATAGTATATTTTCCCCCTAATTCAACATATTACTTGGAATTGTACTGACCTTCACATTTTTAGCTATTTTGCATCTTGGTATGATGGGTGTGTAACTAATAAACTGAATAGCCTATAATTCGAATCAAACTTAAGAAAGGAGCACTGTATCCAAAGGTGAGTCTAGATAAAGGCTATTCTCTCACATTAATGGTGCCAATGTTTTAGCTGCTTCATCTGCTATGTCTTTGTGGAAAAAGAGAAAATGCACAGAGAAAATAAAATAATATTATACTACCGTGAATTTATGAAAACTAAATACTGTACGTTATTTTACTTAATCTTTTCACTGATGCAGGTTTTTTATCCCCTTACTTTAGAAATGTGAAAACAAGCTGAGAGCGATTAAGAAATTTACCTAGAGCAGTGGTCAGCAAACTGCGGCTCGCGAGCCACATGTGGCTCGCGAACCGCAGTTTGCCGACCACTGACCTAGAGTTACCGTGATGGAAAATGGCACAGATGAAAGTAAATTCTCCATCCGCACCTCTGTGTCAGGTCTATCTGGAAAAGCCTGAGGTCACTGACCCAGCCTCGTAGCTGTAACCAGAAGCAGTAGGACACTCCAGTTTATTGACATGTGTAGCACATTCACGAAAACCCAAATCAACCAACATCATTACCTCCTTTCAAACTCAACATTTCCTTCACTTTAAGGATATATTGTATTATTGATGTTCAATCAATTCCAACTTAGTAGGAAAATTGAGGTTATTTGGTAAGCTCAGTTACTAAATGCTATATTGTTTTTTAAAGGAATGGAATTATAATTTGCTAATTATAGAATTTCTGCCCTTGGTAGCTTTTGTCCAGTAGACCTGTTTTTACCTTCCTGAGTCTTTTTCTCCTTAAGTGCAGGTATAACTGAACTTAATTACCACTCACATAAAGAGTGACATCTTTAATCAGTAATACTTAACTAGACTTGAAAACAGAGGCAAAACCTCCATATAGAATAAATCCCATCCAAGCAGTTAAGAAGCTCTACCCACATTGTTGGCTGATCAGCGATATATAAGCTGAAACTCTGCTAACAAGGCAATCACTCAGGGCTTCCCTTTCCTCATCTATCAATTATAACACAGGTTCTAATCCCTGAAGTACAGAGCAAAGGCTTCAATGAGGTAATGCCCCTGCAAGGTCTTTCACTAAATACAGAGCACATTGCTATTCTTTACCTTGACAGACATTTTAAAAGAATCCACTAATTCTTCACATTTTTAAAGTGGGAAAATCAGGAAATAGGAGGGTAAAAATAGAAGACATATCTTCCAAGAGGCCAGTAGAGGAATTAGAGACTAGAGCAGTGACACGTGACAGGCGAACCTTTGACACGTGTGTCAGAGGTGACACGCGAACCCATTTTTTTGGTTGATTTTGCTTTGTTAAATGGCATTTAAATATATAAAATAAATATCAAAAATATAAATCTTTGTTTTACTATGGTTGAAAATATTAAAAAAAATTTCTATATGTGATACGGCACCAGAGTTAAGTTAGGGTTTTTCAAAATGCTGACACACCGAGGTTAGCCATCACTGGACTAGAGAGAGGCCTAGGGGCCAAATAATGAAGTGGGATTTGTGCTGAGGCCACTGGCTGTGGCAGGCACTGACTCTCTAAGACAACAAAAATAAAGCTTCAAGAACCCACTAACTTCAACTATTTATGCCTGGGATTATATAACCCAAAATGTGAAGATCCATTATACTCAGCTGTCTATTGGCCTTTGTCACATTTTTGCAAGTTAGATAATCTTTGATAAAATCCTCCCTGACTTTCTTCCTTCAGTGTAGCTCTCTAGAACAGTGGTTCTCAACCTTGGATGCACATTAGAGTCACCTGGGAATCTTTTTAAAATCCTGATTTCTGGGCCTCATCCTCCGAAAAAAAAGAAAAAGAAAAAAAAAGAGTGCAATCTAAAGAATCAGAGGTCAGAAGCAAAAATCTCTTCTGTCCGGCTAACAGAGCACTGAACTAAAGGACTGGCTGGTCCCTTTGAGATTTTGTCTTATGTGAATGTCCCCACCTCCTGGAGAGTCTTCCCTTATGACTTTGTTAGAAAGGCCATATATTTCCAGATTTCCTTTGGGGAAAGCATTTGTTGATTCGGGGAAAGAGAAAAACAAATTCCCTGGGGCACACTGACATTGATGAGAAATAAAGCCAGAGTCCAACAATGCGGTGAGACCAGGAAAACCCAGCAATGCAGAACGGAAGTCACAAGCTGTTTCAACTGCACACAAAGGAAAGGGCGAAGGAGTAAAGAAGTGAAGAAGTAAAACCACCTACAGCCAAGTTCCCTTTAAGTAAGCATTTTGGGGACAGAGGAAGTAAGGGGAGGTTGTCCCTGGAAAGGTAGCTCATAGGGTCTTCAGAGCCAACTTTTGGTCCAGCCATTTTGTTGAAGAAGGTTATTCCTGTCGAAACAGTGTCAGTGGCTGGAAAAGTATTTGACCTTCATCGGATCATCAGTCATTCTTTTGCTTGAGTGACTGAATGAAGAGTGTGTCATTCTGTCATAGCAAAAAACTGGAGAAGTGAAAAAAAAAATTAAATCGATTCTCTCCATCTCAGAAAGGCTTAGTTTCATTGGCATCTAACTGACACAAATGCTCTTCACTGGATTTCTGTTTGCTGATGTAATTAAATATTTCTGTCTTTGACTTCACAGCCAAATGCCCTGGCTGACGAGTAGGACAGTATGTGTTACCCTTAAAGCATGAGGTTGGAATGATACTCATTTTCAATGCCTCTGATTACAGACATATGTCTGCCTGGGTTCTCTTTTCCTTTGCAAAAATCTAGTCACCAAATGCAAGACACAGCACTATTAAAATAAAAACAATAAAATCTATAATGTACATTATGTTGACATTTGTAGTCCTGTCTTGCTGTTAATTGGAGTCTATCTATATAAAAATCTAGATTGCAGATGAATGATTAAAGCAGTTTATGAGCTTACAGTTTTTCAGTATTTATTAAAACATTGAAAGATGCATCTAAAAGGGAGAAATGAATAGGATGACAGTAAGGCAAATGAGAGATCTGGGTAACAGGATCTATCATCCTTTCTGCCACAAAGTGTTTCAACGTGAGACCTTGATGGCCTTTCATGTTTTGTTTGCCTGCTTGCTTCTTTCTGTACCCTACCAACTCCCCAAAGTGAGGTGATAGGGAAATGGCAACTTTGTTTTCTAAGGCGATGGCAAGATGGGGATTCCTCTGTCCCTTAAGAAAAGAGTGAATGGCAATTGTCCTGGGTGGCTTTCAATAACTAGTAAGATTAACCTCAGAGAAAGCTCCTGTAGCTGGGACATTGATTGTTCTTTCTCATCTGGGCCAGAGTCTATTTGAGGAGTCTCAGCACCATCTCGAAAAGGGAAGGGAAGGGGATGGAGGTCAGGAGTTACGCAGTCTCGTTTTCTTCTATAGAATTCTTGTGCTCAGGATGGGTCTCTGCACACAGTCTAGTTGGGAATTGGGGGCATCACCTAGAGACTTTAGACCCTAAAAATGATTTATTTAGAGGGTTCTATATACTTGAGAGAGTTTTGCTTTTTATTTCTTGCTGAAACTTACCTGAAATTACCTTAGGGCTCCATTCTGCTTTGCTACAATTGATGAGATCACAATCTTCCTACTTTATTATTAAAAAAAAAAGTCTGAAACTAAGCAGGAGGAAACGAAGGGAAATCTGACAAATACCAGATGCTAGATAAACAGAATTAAGATTACCAATGTCTCAAAATGAGCTCTTTTGTTCCCTTTTTTCCTTTTGTTTCCCTGATATATACCATTTGACAAATTCCATTTTTATTAGTAAATATGTGAGATTCTTGGAACGGCCAAAGTGTTCCAAGATAATCTTTCTTGTCAATATTCAAATAAAAATATTTATGTGCTACCTATTATTGTTTTTGAGCTCTTGTTTAACTTTAGTAGTTAGGGCAATGTAAATCAATAATATAAGCATTTACAATGCAAGCCATTGGGTTCAGAAGATTTGAGATTTGAGCTGAACTGGAAAGAATCTGGTGTGAGAAACAAAGGAAGGAGAGGCTGTGTTACAGTCCTTCCTTTTAACTTAGGTAGCCACACACCTAAATTATGACCTCACTTCTTACCTGCTGTCCTCATAAATGGATTTGTACTTATAAATTTGTATTTATTTGTTTTGTTCAGATGCTATGCTCTACATATTGTATCTTATCTCTCGTCTTCATCACAATCCTGAGAGTCAACATTCATCAACCTAGGTTACCAAACATGTGACACACCTTGGAATTGATTCATCTTGCTTAAAGTCAGTGCTATTTCAATGCAGCACACGGCTTCTATGTGATCAGTAATATGGCAATGGAAGTAAATACTGTGTTTAAAGAATGCTAAGGACTCTATAGTAGCTAGTTTGAGCATATATGTTGGGCACTGAGTTAACTTTGAATAGATTGATTTGGGTCAGTTAAGGAAGGGGCCAAAACACAGACGTGAAGACTAAACTGTATTTTGAAAGCTACAGAGAATCATTGAAGAAGGGGCAGAGTATGAAAGCTCCTGATTCCATAAAGAGATGTAAATTTTTTTTTGTATATAGTCTCCTATTTAGAGCTAGTAATATAATGGGCACTGTTCAATAAAGTTTTTGGAAAAAAAAGAGCTCAGTTTTGAATCAATTTACTGAACTAATTAAAAATTAAATAAGGAGCCACGATCAGTTTTATTTATGGATTAGACTTCATTGATCACTTTTTATGCTAGAGGAAAAATTTGAACCCAAGTTGCTATCTTTCGGAACACTCACTGAATAATTACATGTGTTAAGTAATGGTTATTTGCAACAAATATCTATTGAACACTAGGCCATTCACAGAAAATATATATTGAACACATGCTATAAAATGAACCAATGTGGTGCTTTGTAGATACAAGAAGTTTGCAATAAAACTTCCATTCAAAATACTTAAAATCTTTCTACAGAGATTAGACTTAATCATTTGAAAGCTGTATTAATAATAAAAGAGCAATAACAGTTCACTAGTAAAAATATAGGAAATACATGAGTATGCGGCAAGTAATGGCTCAGATAATATTAAATAATTCAACCCCTTTAACAAATTACCTCCCAAGTGTAAAGGCAAATTTCTATACACCTGTTAGTAATGTCAAAATGTTAAATGTATAAGCTATGCAAATTTTCTTGTGAATGGGGTACTTTAGAGTGTTTCTTACCAATATATTCCAATTGCACAAAACCAAATCTGAAAAATTATTCATCTGCTTGGTGAGCTCCAAGAGAAGAGAATATTAAATGATTAGACACTGACTATAACCATCAGATCACAAAGGAACCAATTCATGGAAGTGAAAGAGATGACCTAGTTATACCTCTGTGACTTAGGAACCATACCCTAAGCCAAGAACAATCAAATTCAATCTAGCCAACCCTGTGGCCTCGTCTAGAACGTTTCTTATTGTTCTTCCCTCCCTAACTTCACCTTTTTTCAAGGTCCATATTTTTTCATTTATTGAGAGACCTTCTCCTGATATTTGGAACTATTAGATAGCTACAAATGGATAGACTAGTACTAGTTTCTGCTTCCGGTTTCCCTTTTGGGTTCAGTGTAACCATTCTAATTGAAACTACCCTTCCTGGATCTCAGATGTGTGTGTGAAAAAGAAAAAAAGGAGTTCTATGGAAACTAATCTCAAAGGGTGATTTGATTATAAATTAATAGTCACATCCCAACCATAGAACATTGTAGTAAAAGTTTTATCTTTGCCATAAACAAGCCTTGTCCGTTGTTTCTGAGCAACTTCAGTGGTTCTCAACCTTCTGGCCCTTTAAATACAGTTCCTCATGTTGTGACCCAACCATAAAATTATTTTTGTTGCTACTTCATAACTGTAATGTTGCTACTGTTATGAATTGTAATGTAAATATCTGATATGCAGGATGGTGTTAGGCAACCCCTGTGAAAGGGTTGTTCGACCGCCAAAGGGGTCTCGACCCACCGGTTGAGAACCGCTGATCTAGGTTAACACACTTTTGAAATACAGTGGGGCCTTGACTTACGAGTGTCCCAACTAACGAGTTTTTTGAGATATGAGCCATCTCTCAGCCGATTTTTTGCTTTGAGTTGCTAGCTAAAATTTGGGTTATGAGCCAGCTTCAGATACCTCACCGCTAGTTGGCGCAGTGAACGCCACAACATCAGCCCAGCATCATGTGTCTCACTCGTTCACTTTTTGATTTGACATACGAGTAATTTGAGTTACAAGCTCCGTCACGGAACGAATTAATCTCGTAAGTCAAGGCCCCACTGTAAGCCCTGACCACCCTCAAAAGAACACATAATCTAGTTACCTATCTTGTAATCCAATCCCTACCATGCTTTCTCCCATCTTCATATAATCTTCCTTATGTTCCCTTCTTAATTTCAAATGCATAAAAAAAAAAACTGCAAAACTATTATTCTCTGGAGCATTTGAGTTCTTGATCCCCAGTGTATGTGGTCAGTTTTGCTCAAATAAACTGTTATAAGAATTCGGAACGTGCCCTGACCGGTGTGGCTCAGTTGGCTGGGCATCATTCTATGCACCAAAAGTTCAATTCCCAGTCAGGGCACATGCCCAGGTTTTGGGCTCAAAACTCAGTAAGGGGCCCACAGGATGTAGCCAATCAGTGTTTCTCTTTCACATCAATGTTTCTCTCCCCCTCCCGTTAAAATATATATGAATTATCTCCAGATTTTGACATTTCTTATGTCAACAAGTGTAGCCATTACATGTGCCTATGTAAACCAGCTTGTTCTGTATCCAGGCAGAAAAGTCATTTCTGTTGTCATGGTGAAGCAATTACTTTACCAAAGAAAGCATCTCACCAGTGAAGAGATGAAGAGGCCTAGCCACCTCTTTCATATGTGTAGATGGATAGATAGTCCTACCAACTCATGCCCTATCTCAAATAGCTCTACATATTGGATGAGAAGTGGCTGTGTACTATGTGGGGAATGAAAAGCGTACCCACATCCTGAAATGATCTGCAAAAATGTAGTTCTCTGCAATCAGAAGTGCCTGCATTAGTCACCCCTGCATAAGGCACACATTCAAGTTCAAATGCTCTACCTTGGAATGACATCTATGTACATCAGCAACTTCAATTATTGGTTGACATAAAACCTATAGTTAGATTTATTCTATAAATTAAATAAATTTTAACAAGATCAAGGATTAGGAAAAAGCTTACTTGGGAGATCAACAGTGGAGATCCAGAAAGTTTCCATGACCAACATAGGGGTATTTCCAAAGTGAGGCATGTTAGAAAAGAAAGTGTCTAAGACTGTAATGACTCAACTTTTTTTGTTTAATTCCACAATATGGCCAATCACCTGCCTGCGCCGTTTACTTGAGATGTCTGAGATGTTTTATGGCACTTGGAGATCGCTGAGCCCCTTCCTTTTACTTACCCTTCTAAAAGTCAAGATACATGTTTTTTTAGATTTCTGGATTTTAGATATTCTGCCACCATTGACACCATTAATAAGATACAGCAGATCTCTTGAATGAAGACAGAATTCAATGAAGACCACTGATTTTGTTATGGATGAATGTTGGTTAAAGGATTCAGATCTAAGTCAGCCTTTTTATTTTAATTCATTATGTAAATCCTGAAACACTTCTTCAGATATAGTCAAACTCTTTTTTATGTTGTAATCTTTTTGATAATGCCATGAAAATCCCATCAAACATTTTATCCTGTTTCATCCTTTGATGATTTATTTACAAACTGATGACACCTACTTTGCCAGAGGACACTTTTTTCCCAGATATCATCAAAATACAGCCACTTTCAAGGTGGCTGAATTACATGTCTCTATTACCTGTCAGCCAACAAGAAGTGTGACTATATATGCATATGCTGGAAGAAGTATGTAAAAGTAAAGAGGTTTGTATAATCATTAAATTCACCAGTAATTTATTGGACTAATTTCTGCACAGCACTGACCTACAGAATGCACTTCATTGTTAATGGAAGCGAAAGAGGCTTAAAATAGTCACCACTTACTTTGTTCCAAGCACTTTAGAAAAATTCTTTTAAGAATCTCAGCAACCATATAAAATGAAAATGATCCCAGATTTCTTTATTTTTTGAATAAGAGGACTGGGGCTTAGTGAGATTAAGTAACTTTCACCAAAGCCACATGGTTACATAGCATTGGAGCTGGAATTCAAATCAGATCTGTGGCCCTAAAGGCAGCACTGGACACTCCTGTATAGTTGCCCTCTAATTAGTGCTCTTACCGCTGCAATAGTTCAAACTCTCTAAACACACTCCAGAGACATCTCTGAAATTGTTAAGATAATGTGATGAGAGATCTGCTGAAGCCTAATCCTTCTTGTCTTTGTTTTACACATGACCTATATCAACTATATCAACACATGAGTACCTTACGTAGACCCAACCCACCCAGTTTTCTAAGCGATTGCTTAAGAGGAATTGGTCAGCAAGTACAGCCAAAAGGTGAGATTTAATAGCTTCTTCCTACAAACAGACATAACATCTGAATTTCTTTGGAGAAACTTTCAGCTGTAGTCTTCCCTTCACTATAAACCCTTTATAACTCTCCCCATCCCCAGTACCTTACCCTAGTTAAACTAGTACCCAAGCCCAAGTGCCTCGAATCCCATTTTAACACTCTTCCAGTTTACTCCTCTTCCTCTCTTAGTGGGGTCATGACAGAAACTTTAGCCAGTATGCTAGGATAAACATGTCTTCCTAGTGCTCACTGGCTCCTCCAAATAGAGCAGTTCTTCTCACACAGCCCATCAAAACTATCAGGGAAAATTGCTGCATCCTGCTTTACTGCCTAGCCCATATCCTTCCCATTCTGAGTGGTTGGGTTGCAATTTTCTGATGACCTTTTAAAATTTGAGAACTTAATCCTAAGAGATTCTAGTGCACATACCTCTAGCAATGAAATTAAGATATCATGTCATGACTGAAAGAATTCTTGTAACCTTGACATGTTTATGCCTGGCTATATTACCCATCAAGTAGAAAAATTTATTTTGCAAAACTATGTTTCCTTGGATAGAGGCCATCTGTCTTATTTACTGGTATAACTTGAAAGCTACTTATGGAGCGTGACACATAGTAAGTGCTTAATAAATATTTGATTGATTTGAATCAATGTTTAGAAGGTTGAATGGACGAATGAATGAATGAATGACATGCTTGTTGGGTGGACTACCCTGTTCTTTTCTCCACAAAGATAAGGACAACTCTAAACTGCCCTTTAGAATTAGGGTTTTGTTAAATCACATCAAACCAATCTATTTCCCAGGACCCCTAGACCAGAAACCTATAGGTAGATCTATGAACTAGGAGTGGTTAGTCAATTTGGGTGAAATATCAAGTCCTTGTACAGTTCACCTATATCTTCTTGGAAAGTGAGTTTATGTGTAACATAACATATTTATCTAGGTGACATTCAACTACAAGTTTTTTGTTTGTTTGGTTTTTATCCCTGTTCTAATTGTTTTGCTTTTGATTTTCTATTAAAAGTTATCATCTATATCATTTCAGTTCAATTTCAGTTTTTAAAACATGATGAGGTTTTAGCTAAAAGTGGCATGCTTAGAGGCCGGAGTCTATATCCATAAGAAACTATTACTAAGAATATGACTGGTTTTTACGATGGGTTTTGAATCAGAATTTCAATGACTTAAAAGTTTTCTTAAAATGTTTACCATGTGCCTAAATTTTTTTGTCATTTATAAAGAAGGTTATTCTATGCCTGAGCTCTTTGGTTATCTAACTAGAGAATATGATGCAGAGAACAGTTACCGCAAGGAAAATATTCTTTTATAGCATCCTTTAGTATGCATTATAGCTCTAAAAGAAATGGAAGCCAAGATTTCAAAATATATTAGTTTTCCAAAGTTATCACTCAACAATATTTGGCACAAGGAGAGACCATAGGTGAAGTATGCACAGTCCTTGTTAAACCCTGGGTTTAATGATTTTCTTTTAGGACGGCCATATTAAAATGCAGTCGTTAAAAATATACTACCATTCCAGCAGCATAAAAAATGCATACAATAAGTTCACACAATGCATACGATAATGACTCAACAAAATAAATGGTGAAATGAAACCAGCAGTGCTCACACTGGGTTTAAAATAACCTTTAGGCATTTGGGGATTTTTATTGGTAACCATTTGGTGGCAAAATGCTCAGTGTAAAAGAACAGTTTAAAAGCTAATAGGAAAAAATCTGGCATTAATAATGTGGTAGATTACAGTGAGAACAATAGTGAGGTTACTGCAGAGAGCAATGTATCTAGATAATTAAACTTAAACCATTTTGGTCCAACAGCAGTGCAAGATATGCCTGCTGGGAACAGGAGAGGCCCCATATGCAAAGCTGACACTGCAAGCAAGCAGTTGGCTTCCCAGTTACATCAGTAGATTGAAACAGAGAGTTGAGCAACATAGAGAAGGGGAGCCAATCACTAATCATCCTTTACCTGCTTTATTTTTCTTTAACTCCAAAGATGATATTATCATTTTAATTCTAAGTTATGATGGGAAACACATTACCTCCTTCTTAACTTAATCTGTTTTAGAATTATGAACAAACAACTTAAATGTATAAAAGACTTTGGAGAATGAGCTATTGATAGATTTATCCATAGTTTGAAATTAAGGTTTAAACCCTGGTGCAGTTATTTCTTCCATATATATGCATGATAATGAAGCAAATGCTAATCATGATCTTGTGATGCAGAGTGATTAATTAATAAGTGATTAGATCTTGTCATATCTAAATGATTTTGTTGGCAGTCTTAGATATATGTTTCTTAGAAGTCCACTGCTGTCTGAGATTGGTTCTGACAACTACTATAAAAGAAGAAAAGAAGTATAGGGTTTTAATGACCAAACCATAACAGGAATGAATATGGGCTAACTCAATGCTCAGAATATGATCATAGATGTTTAGATATTAATGTAAAAGACAGTTGAAAACCACTGCATTGCTAGTGTGCAAAATAATTACTTTGGGATCATCCTGTTTATTTTATTCTATTTGTTCTTTTGAAGTGCTTTTTATTCATCTTTTTGGGGGTTTTGTTTTTTGCTCTCTATCATTTTAACCTTGCCTAATCCCAGATGGGAGACAGACTATGCTGGACATATTTCACATTGTGGAAACCTAGAAGTCCATAGTTAAAGAAATAAAAACAAATAGATAAATACCATTTATTCCTCAAAGAAAAAATAGTAATTATTTAAGATCTATCTTGTCCTTTAAGTTATAAAGGTCATGAAAGTCAGAAGGGGCTATTGCACTTCATGTTTTTAAATTTTTATTTTTTCAATTATAGGTTACATTCAGTATTATTTTGCAGTAGTTTCGGGTGTACATCATAGTGGTTAGACAATCATGTACTTAGCAAAGTGTTCCCTCCAATATTTCAGTACCCACCTGACATCATACATGGGTATTACAATATTATTGACTATATTCCCTATGCTGTATTTTACATCCCCATGACTATTTGGTAAGTGTTAATCTGTACTTCTCAATCCCTTCACCTTTTCACCCAGTCCCCCAAACCCTCTCTCTCCCAACTGGCAACCATCAGCCTATTCTTTGTATCTATGAGTCTGTTTCTGTTCAAGAACAAGTATATTTTTACTCAAGTTAGTCTATTATGCCTTCAAAATCCTGAGTTCAAAATTTGTCAGACTCAATAATTCCTCACACCTGGAAATCACATGAAACTGTTCCTTCTGCACAATTCACATTTAGTACTTCACTTAGTAATCACAATAGCCTTATGATTCTGTAGGCTGCAGATGCTGAGTCCCTGTGAGCTGACAAAAAAATTAAAGCTCGGGTTACTCAGGAAACTTATTCACATAGAAAGTAAGGGTCTTGAACACTGAGGCCCTGCCTGGTTGAATTAAACACAGTCAGCTGTCATGACATACGGGAAATGTTGAGTTCAGGTAATCAGTCTGTGTTATATTATCACAACACAGCTACCAGGTATTTCACATAGAGAAATATGAAAACAGGATTAAAAAATGTCTACTATAGCACCCCTCATACACACACACACACACACACACCAGCAAACCTGGACCACACCAGGGAGAAGGCAGAGCATCGGCTTTACTTTGACCTGAATACAGATCTGTTATGTTAACTGTCAGTACCTTTATACATAGAGTTACTAGCAAGAGAAAAGTGTTTTTATTTCCTGGGTGCTATTTTCAAATAAACTCTGTTTATGTTATATCCTAGAAGTCATCCCCCCAAAACCAACAAACAGAAACACAAAAAAGAGGAGGAGGAGGCGAAAGGGAAGGGAAGAAGGAAGAACACCTCCCATTGTGCCCTCTGTGTAACTGTCTCTCAGCACAGACTTGGCACCATGATGCTCTTTAGATTCAGTTCAGTGGAGTTCGGTAGTTAGCACAAAGGACCCTCAAGACGGCAACCACGTGCAAGGATCTCATCTTGATACCCTCTTCCCTTTTTTACTGCTGTCCTCTGCCTTTGCTTTCTTAAAGTCAGAGATATCTGAAGGAGTGGCGGTAGGGGCAACTGCTAGATGAGAGAAGAAGAAGAAAAAAATACTAGTCTGACTGCAGCTTAGCTTTGTGAATTCAAGAAGTGTGTGTTTGAAAAATGAAGGTGCATAAGTTAGCGTAGCTCCAGGGCACCGGCTTCCCTAGTGTTAGCATAGCTGACACACTGACAGTTTATATGGAATTTATGTGCCTATTTCCTCTGCTTTTTATGGGAAAACATGTTGTTACCTTACAGCTGCCCACATCACATGCCGCCGATCTGCCTCTGAGCCACAGAGCACCTTTCTCAAGGAAACGTACATACATCAAGGGCTTATGTATTTTTTACAATGTTGTAAGGGGAAAATAATAAAATATGGGTTACTGTGTACACCATTCTGTGTTTTAATTTTTTTTTATTTCACTGGTTTAATTGACTCTGACCATTTTTATTGCCCTTTTCCCCACCTCATCTCGCCATTTTAATTGTTTATGCGCTTGTGTACAATTGGATCGCATCTGGGAAAGGACAGGAGCTGTTACCACAACTTAAAAGCCAATTGTAGAGCTTTAAAAAGTAAATAAAGCATTTAAGCTGCCACATCAGTGAGAAGATATATGCAGATGTAAACAGAAGGAAATGTATGTTTTAAAGTAAAATGCTTAAAAACTGTCTCTTCCTTTCAATCACCTGCAGGAGCCCTGGGTTCTTTGTGCTCCCTGGCTGGTAGGAGGCAGTACAACAGGAAACATGGCAGGGATCTCGTTCTGCCTCTTCCCTTGGACTACAAGGCACTCTGCAAGGCCAGAGCCAGGCCTTCACCTGAGCACACCTGAGATCCCCTCTTGCCCACATTCCTAGAGCCTTCCATCAGCTACCATGATCCTCTCCCTGTGCCATTAATAGCATTTCTTCCAAGAAGCATCTCACTTTCTCTTTTACCCTCTGTTCCTTTTTTTAAAATATATTTTATTGATTTTTCACAGAGAAGAAGGGAGAGAGATAGAGAGAGTTAGAAACATCGATGAGAGAGAAACATTGATCAGCTGCCTCCTGCACATCCCCCACCGGGGATGTGCCCGCAACCCAGGTACATGCCCCTGACCGGAATCGAACCTGGAACCTCCCAGTCCGCAGGCTGATGCTCTATCCACTGAGCCAAACCGGTTTTGGCCCCTCTGTTCCTTTTATTTCAATGAAATAATAGGAGAAAAAGAAACAATTTATATCAATGTGCATATCCTAGAATTCTATACATTGAAAATATGACCTTATTGTAAATCAATCTTTAATTGGGCAGTGAAGATATGTAATGAGAGAGAAAAAATGCAATTTCAAAAATCCAAAGGATAGGAGGCACTTTATTTTTTGCAATAGACAGGACTGGCTCTGGATCCTTCAAAAGACAATGCATGATGATGAATCTCAGAGGGATGGGGCGAGGATGGGAATAGATAATCAAAGAATTGATATGCCTATGTGAATAACTCATGAACAAAGACAACAGTGCTAGTGAAGGCCCGGGGTCAATGGGGGGGGGGAGGGAGGAAAGACATCTGCAATACTTTCGACAATAAAGATAAATAAAAAATCAATTATAAAAATAAAAAGAAATATTTTTCAGCATTTATCTTGTCGAGCTCCCCTCAAACTCATCTGTTCTATCCCCTTTGGGTTACCCCTGATTGTGGGTATAATACTAGGTAAGAAATTGTGAGGAAGATTTTCACTTAAAGGAGAAAGATAATGTATGTGAACTTAGCCTTCTAATGGGTAAGTTGGACGCTGAATGATGTAAAGAATTCTCTCATTTCTCCACTGTGTGTGTGTGTGTGTATGTGTGTGTGTGTGTGTGTGTGCTTCTTTGACATCCCTGCTTGAAAATCTTGCCATTGTGAGTGCCCAGAAGTGTTTTATTTGGCTAATTCATTGGGCAGATGGGGATTTTAGCTCCAAATATTATACACCTCTCCCAGACTCCCTTGTGGAAAAAATACTGTCTAAGTATAAAGAAAGAAAACTCATAACCTAAGATACTGGCATAAGCAGCAGCACCTCAAAGTGGTGAGAGGCACATGACCGGAACCTCTCACAATGTGGCTACTGATATTCTTTTTCCTCTTGGGGTGCCCAGGGAATTATAGCAAAATCAATGTCATCTAACATGTGTTCTTCTGTCTGTAATGTTCTAACCCCTAAAATGACATATCACCCTCCTTTAGTACTCTGTACCAAATCTTGTAGAAGGCAAAATTACTGAATTAACACTTATCTAAAGAATCTGCAATAAGAAATAGCAAGCAAACAGATATTTTCGTGAATTGAGTTGTTCATTTTATGATATGGCCTATTCCTTGTTGTGTCCAGCCCATTCTGGGTTTGGTCCCCTCACTAAGTCCTTGTGGGGAAGCATAGGACTTGGTTGGAAAGTCTGTAAGGAGGATTCTCTGAAAGGTCAGAGGCCTCTAGGGGACCTTCCAAAGGCGGCAGCCCCTGACTTGGCTTTTCCAAACAAGTCTGAGTGTTTAACTGGAATTTTTATGTTTACACTTCAAAACGTCCTTGCTTAAAGGACGCCTGTGTTTTCTCCAGGATGCTTACCCTGCTGATAATATTTAATAGTTAATTTTCATCCAAGCTGTCGTTACAATAAAAGCTTAAGGAGGCAGGCGAATGAGGCTACTTGGTGGTGATAGCCAAGTAGTTCCTTGGCGCTCTCTTTTACAGAAACGTGTGTCAAAGTGATCATTCATCCATTGTTCAGGGTCTGCCGGTCAGTCCCGGCAACTCCTAAGCTGCCTCCATGTGCTAAAAGCTCTCTTTAACCCTGCCCACCAGGATTGCTCAAAGTTGGCATCAAGAAAAGTCAAGAATTCCAGGTCCATCTGCTTCAAACATATGAGATCATATCATATGGAAGAAAAAAAACTGACTAGCTTTGTTGAGTTCTGGTGTATGAAATTATGATCAGTGAGAGTGACATGGAGTTTTAGTTCAGCCAAGGATGAAGAAAAACTCTCTAAAAAGCAGCTCTGGGTTATATGGAATGAGATACTTTAAAGTCTGAAGTAGAGCTTAAAAGACCAGCAAGGACATAGAACACTCACAGGTAAGGGCTGGAGTGGTTTAAAAAGCTGCCGGGGGCAATCACTCCCTCTTTATCTGAAGGTCAATGACTACATCATGGTTTCCGTTAAATATCAAGATTCTTAAAGAAACAGCTCCAAATGAGGAGGCCCCACACTGATGTAACACATCCTACTGTGAGGTAGAGATAGCGTTTGTTGAATTCTAGGTCTGAATGAATATCTCAGGTGGGAATAAATGCTAGGAGGACTCAATTACCTGCAGCACATAAGTCTTTGTGATATCAGAGACAGAAGGGGTGGTATTTGTTCCCTCCTGCAGTTATTTAGATAATGTTTGGGATAAGTTCTCAGTTTGGTTTTATCTATTATTGGTTTTAGGTTTCATGTATGCTTATCCTATTTATAAAAGCATTGTGTATGTCCTACCTCACAGCTCTCTCAGCACTGTTCCTGAGGGACAGAAAAATATTCTGCATTTTCCTTGCCTTACAGTTGTTCCTCCAAAACAGGAATAAATACAAGGAGAAATATGACAAATGTAATCCGCTCTCATGCCAACTTGCATTAATTTAAAATGAAAAGCCAAAGAGATCAGAAAGTCTATGTACAAAATTTGTACAATCAGTGCCACCTGACAGTAACATAGAAAGAACAGGAAACAACTTCAATTTCCTGCAACAAGGAATGTGATAAAGTGAACATAGTCCACGGCATGCGTGTGTGTGTGTGCTTCTACTTCCATTGAAGGAAGGCATTCGACAAACAACTCATTTTGCTAGATTTTTCCCTATATCCCCCACATTTAGTCTAAAGAAGAAAGCGATAAAAACACAGAGAGGCAGATCTGAAAGGATTTCTAGCAAGTGTTTTACCCAACTTTCTCATTTCACTGATGGAAAGCCTGAAGTACAGGGCCGGTGAAATGTCTGGTCCACAGTTGCCCAGTTTAATAATAGAACCAGAACTTGGCAGCAGTCCACTGATCTTTCTCCCATAACTGCCCTTAGGCAAACCACTGATGGCCTTCCCGGTGGCTGGAGTAGATTGGTGGTTTAATCAAAGATCGCTATTGAAGTTAATTCTGTGCATCTATCATAGTGAATTACAGGTTTTAGGAGACTGAGGGCCACACCTAGAAAGCTGCTTTTCATAGGATCCTAGTGTGCTTCTGGTATAAAGCACACTAGTTTTTTATTTGTTTGTTTTTTATGAAGAATGAGACTTAATAAAAGGATGATGTATATAACCAAAACTGCTCACATTGATTGAATGCTTGCTCTGCCAATCTCAGTTCTAAATGTTTTCGTATATTAACCTTAAGTAGTCCTCAATACAGAAAAATGATGCAATTAACATAATTATTCCACTTTATAGACTGAGGAAATCGAGACTCAGGATATGTGCCTGATATCACAGTTAGTAAGGGCAGATGTAGAATCACAGTCTCAGCAGTGTGGCTCCAGGCACTGCTCTCTGGACTGCCAAGCTATTTTGCACCTATGCTGTGTGATTTGAAGAGAAAAGCTCTAGAATGTATTGTCTTTGTCTTCATTAGCTCCTGAAACTTCTAGTGATGCTAGGCAGTGTTCTCAGCAGGGAATATATATATATATATCCTATATAATAAAAGAGAAACATGCAAATTAGCTGTCTCTCTGCTATGCTCAAGCCACGCCCACAAGCCCCGCCCACAAGCCAAAGAGGAGTGGGGGTGGGGCAGATACTTCCCTATGTTGGGGCAGGAGCTTATGTGTGCCAGGAAGCTGGGGGTGGGGCAGGGCGTGTGGACCCTGGGAAGCTCCCACCTGGCTGGCCCACACGCACAGCACAGGTGCTAGGGAAACAGGGTCAGTGTGGGAGCTTCCTACCCCATTGCAGCTTGTGTGCGTGTGGGCACTGGGAAGCTGGGGTCGGGGCGGCACATGGACACTGGGGAAGCTCCTGCCTGACTGGCGCCTGCACACAGGCACTGGGGAGCGGGGTCGGGGTGGCATGCGCAGGCACCTGGGAGCCGGGGGGCAGAGCAGTATGCCTGGACACCAAGGAGCCAGGGTTGGGGTGGTGCGTGTGGAAGCTGGGGGCAGGGCCTGGAGCTTCCCCCAGGGCCATGGCAACTCGGTGGAAGCTTCCGCCCCACTGCAGTGCATGGGTGGGTGCCAGCAGAGGTTCTATCTCTGCGGCCCCCTGTGCGTGCGTCGGCACCAAATGGCCTGTGTCCCCAGGACAGGCGTCTTTGGGAGCCAGGGCACCCTGAGCATCTGGCGTCCCAGAACATGACAGAGGGTGCATGTTGGGCTGAGGGGACTCCTCCCCCCCAACCCCCGTGCACGAATCTTCATGCACCGGGCCCCTACTCTATCAATATAAAAAGCTAATATGCTAAGTGTCCTTCCCACCTTCTGACCAGTTGCTATGATGCTCACTGACCACCAAAGGGCAGACACTCAATGCAGAAGCTGCCAAGCTGCACACAGAGAAATGGCACCATGTACCTGTCGCCCAGAAAGAAACACTCAGCTTCCCCCAAATGGGACACAGGCCCTGCCACCACCCTGGAGCAACAGCCCACAAAATTGGAACGAACGCTGTCAAGACCCCATAGTGCAAAATGCAGCCCATAGCCCAGCCCCGTTCAGAAACGGTAGCTGTGGGTGCCAGGTAATGACATCACATAGCTATGCCTGGCTTACTCTCCCTAGCGACTAGCTTTCTTGGAGTTCCAGGAACACAGGTGGAAACATTTTACATTTTAACCAAATGTCTGTGAAGCGTTTTCCTGTGCCTCATCTCATTTGATCCTCACAGAAGTCCTGGAGGAGGTAGATAGGAGACTCAGTGGAATCTTATTAAGCAAGTTTATTCTATATCTAGAAAAGGCTAAGTTGACTCCCACACGTGCGACACATATAAAAGCTCTCACTGGCACCAAATTGCATGTGTGTGTTGCCATATGTCATGGTAGATCATGAATTTTGGTTGACACTTTTATTATAGAGAAAGGGCAGATAGTGATATTAAAATATTTCTCTTAATTAATTTCCTTTCAATGTGCATGAATTCATGCACTGGACCACTAGTCATATAAAATAATAGTCCTTTCCCACTGTCCCTCTCAACAGCCCTGATCCTGCTTTGTTGTGTTTTATCTACTTATCATCACCTAACATTTTATTCATTCATTTACCTGTTTATTGTCTGCCAATCTCCAACTAAAAATAAAATCTGTGTGAAGATGGAAGCTGTGTTACTTTTGGAGGTTTGAACAGCCTCTAATAGAATCTTAGTATATATCTTTTGATTGAATAAAGGAGTCAATTATTTAGTGGTTAATTTTTGGTTTTGACAGGACATAAATTGAAGAGAGCACAGAAAACATCATTATATCAAAATCAAGGTAATTTAAAATACAAACTATAAAGCAAAGCCATATGTTATAGTGTAGATGTGTTTACCTCAGTCTTAGTACATGCAAAAAAAAAAAAAAGGATTTTAATCCATTGGATCTAGCTGCCAATTAGTAGAGATTCTAAGGACAGAAGAATAGGTTGAACTACACCCATGTGTGTGCCCTCAGCAGTACTAACATGAAAGCTGTGGGAATCTCTACCTGTCAAAGGAGCCAGATTTTCAACAGACAAATTGTAAAGACAAAAAAACATGGAGAGAGAACTTCTAGATCAAAAGAAAAACATTGAATTAAAAAATAGGTAGGACTAACTTAACTAGAGTAACCTGAAGATACACATTTAGAAAATAAAACCATAAAGCAATGCATAGAATTACTAAAAAATGTCATGAAAGCTGTCACTTTTGGAGGAAGGGAGGGGCTGACACAACCCACAGAAGGGCTTCTGGGATGGATGACAAAATGCTCCATTAAATATATATATATATTGGTTTCAGAGAGAAAGGAAGAGGGAGAGAGGGAAATATCAATGATGAGAAAGAATCATTAATAGGCTTCCTCCTTCAAGCCCCACACTGGGGATAGAGCCTGCAACCAGGGCATGTACCCTTGACCCAGAATCTAACCATGACCTCCTGATTCATAAGTCGACACTCAAACACTGAGCCACACTGGCCAGGAACAAAGCACCATTTCTGAACAGGGGTGGTGAGTTGGATTATTGCCTTATAGTAAGTAAGCAAGTCATGCATTTTGTGTATATATGGGTTGCTGTATCTGTTTTATTTTACCATAAAATGAGGGAAAAAAAGACTTAGCTCCCAAGTAGAGCATCCACACTTTCAAATGTCAATGCACACTGCTGCATCATCTGCTCAGTGTCATCTGCCTCATGGATGTAGTGAATTATGAATTTGGTAAATTCTGGAATTTCATTCCAGCGCCTCATCACCTCCATCAGATTCCCCTCTACCTCACTTTCTACTCGTCCATGAATTCAAGAATTATTCTATATGCTCAGTTCCCTATCACTTGCTGCATAAGGAGCCTTTAAATAAAAAACACCTAATTTCCTCAAATGGAAAGAAGGGGAGAGAGAGAGAAGGGAAGAAGGAGGGTTGGAGAAGAGGGAGAGGAAAAAAGAAGAAAAATAATGTCCTATCTATACTGTGTCTTTTTCTTTGTTCAGTGAGGGTCTCAATGAAGATTGTTTATTCATTTATTTTCCATAAAACTTTGTTCCTCAAACAACTTTAATGATAATTACAGCAATGATAAAATGTATTTATCGATTCCAAAATTTTCTCACAGGAGTGATTAATTGCATTTTGGACGTTGAGAAATTCCAAAGGAGATTGCAAGAGAAGAGAATCTTGATCTTGGGCTGTGTTTGGATTTTTAAAATTATTATTGTCGCTCCTTCTTCCTTCCTACTATTATTAAAATTACAGCTCTGGATACACAAAGACAGGCAGAATGTGACCAGTGATTTAAAGAATGACCCCCTCTGTGCCACTGCACATCAGCAGACATTTTACAATGTGCTGAAGACACCCGGTCAATAATTTAGGAGAAAACAATCAATACATGAATGCTACATGAGCCCACAGCCAGACTACCTTATGGACATTTTGGCAGTTTCTCTAATGGCATGAAGTGATTGCAATTAGAGGAATTGTCTTTCTTTTTTTTTTTTAAATTGTTCTTACTACTGCAACAAATAATTTAATATGACTAACATCTTAATCTTCTGCTGGTAACCCATCAGTCGGATTATAAAGTATGCATTCCAAAGCAAGGGTGTTTAGTTAGGGGAGAGAAAGAAGTAGATTCCAGAGGGAAGGGTGGATTTTTCCTCCTCTGGAGCTGTGGCCCTTGTAGCATCTCTGGCTCTTTTCTGTGGCCTTAAATGAGTGTTGGGTCACATCCCCAAAGCAGGCAGCTCCATGTGGCTAGGTAGCTAGGGCCCTTCTCTGTGTCATAAGAACAGTAACTAATGATCAAGTTCTCTAATAATGTGGGACACAGAGATAAGGCCTCAGATTGAATGCTCCCCACAATCCCAAGTAGGAGACACTGCTATAACTACCACGTGTAGATAAAGACTCAAGGCTTAGAGGATTAGGTGATTGGCCTCAACCGGAAAGACAGGAGTCCGAGTTTTCAACCCAGTCAAGAACTCTGAGGCCCATGCTCTCAAAAGCAACTGCCTCACTATCTGTGGTCCTGCCCAAATTGCAAATTATTCCTCACGTCATCAAAATTCACATGGGAGAAAACTTAACTTGGTAGCCTTTGAAATGAGACCGAAAGGTGCAAGATGAGGAGGAGGGAAATCCCATAGCATCTGGCATCGGAAACCTGGCGTTCATTAGGTATACAGATTTACTGGCTCTGTGATTTTGAAAATGTTTCTTGGCCTCTCTGGGCTTCAATGTCCTCATCTTAAAATGAGCACTTAACCTTACATCCCTGGGGTGAGAGAATGCCATAGCACCTGTGAAAGCTTCTTGTATTCTCTGAAGGGTCATGGGAACGTGAGTTGTTGTGTATGTGGAGGAAACTGAGACCTAGAAATATTAAGTGGCCAGTCCAGAGTCACACAGCTGCTTAAGTTCATTAAGGCTTGAGCCAAGAATCCAAGGCTTTTCACACACATTTATAACTTTCTTTCAGAAGGCGAACCTATTACTCTTAGGGTTTTTAGGGCTAAAAGGTGGATATTAATTTATTAGCACTGTGCTCAGCATGCTATAGTTACACAATTAATGTTAGGTATTATAGTTATTAGTATCACTTTCAACTTTGTTATAAAGACATTAATTGAAAAATAAAAACAGGTTTAAAAAACAATATATGACAATAATAATGTCAGGCAAAGTTAAGAGATAAGTTCAGAATTATGTTCTCATATAATAGCTCCTGACTCAGCAGCAGCACTGTATCCAGCCATGTTTCGTCAGGATACCATCAGAAAGAAAATAATTGATCCCTTCTATTAAGGGACTTACCTTCTGGCCCAAACCAATTTTTAATCCGAGTATGTCTCATAACTCCAATCAATACAGGTCTCCAATATCTTCTCTCATCCTCACTAGCCAATGTAGGCTAAAAGCCTTTGCAGGAAATTCACCTCATGTCATAACCATGATTGTATCTCTCTTTGAATTCTCTGTTTCAAACTCTGGGAGAGGGTGCTAGTACAGTAAGCTTTTGGTTTCTACAAAAACAAACAACTCCTTCAATGGTTCCCTGATCCAAAGGCCACTTCCAAGGAGCAAACTGCATGAATCATTCTGGAAAAGGCATTCACCCACACTTCACCTGCCCCAGTTGGCATCATTTTCCTATGGGTGAAACTGGGTCAAATAAACCTCATAAGTAGATTCTGGGGTGTTGCTATAAGGTGGGCAAGAAAATGGCAGTCCGCCCTGCAGTTAGGGTAAAGGCGGTTTTCATTGTCTTACCGCAATATGCTGGTGCGGGCAGGGCAGGGCACACAGCTACAATGTGTTATTAGTCCTCTTTCAGTTTCTGCCACCTCCTCATGAAGTTCTCTATGGTGACTGAATATTCTTAGCTGTGGCTCCTCACAGGGACCCCCCGCAGCAGATGGAATTGAACTGTGACCTTTCTGGGCTGCCCCAGTTGCACCTGAGATCCAAATAGCTAGCTGCTGAACTCAGGAACCAGATACACGTGAATCTAAATCAATTGGTCTGACTCCTCCCTCTAGAGCAGAAAATGTGTTCACTCTTTCAGCTTGCACAAAACAAAGGCCTGGATCAGCTGCAGGCTCCCTGTTAGTCAGGAGATGGTCATATAGCTGAGTGAAGCCAAAGACAGTCTCTCCCTAGAGTGGGGACTCCTCCCACTTTTTGTCTTTCTTAATTTGTCCTGCTGAGCCTTTTGAAAAGGTCATAAGCGAAATAAGCCAGGCAGAGAAAGACAAGTATCACATGATCTCACTCACATGTGGAATCTAATGTACAACCTAAACCGATGAACAAAGACATAGAAACTCTGAACAGACTGTCAAACCTCAGAGGGAAGGCAGGGGAGGGTGGGAAGAGATCAACCAATGACCTTGTATGAGTATAAGCATAACCCAGGAACACAGACAATAGGCAGGTGAAAGCCTGGGGAGGGGGCAGGGGTAGGCTGGGAGAGGTCAATGGGGGAAAAGGAGATATATGTAATGTTTTCAGCAATAAAGATTTAAAAAGAAAAGAACATAAGAAGTCTGAGCCCAGAGAGCTTCTCACCAGTGGTGCCTGCCAGGAACTGAAAGGGCTTATTTTCAGGGTCCCCTATCAGGGGTCTCTCCCTTCTGGCTGACTCCCTGGGACTCATGACTTACCCTTGCTGAGGCAGATGGACACTGAGACCTGGGCGCTTCCTCACAGCTCTTCAGACACCACAAACTGAAGGCAAGCTACCCTCTGAGGACTCACGAGACTTTCACCAAACCCTCCTGGGAAATCAGCCCTTAATTGGTCAGCTGGTGAAAACACTAAAAGGAATGAGTCTGCCAGGGACTGGCTCTTTTTAGAGAAAAAGTTTGCTCTTTAGGTAAGGAGGAAGAATTGGAAGAAGCTAGAATAAAGGCCAACAAGACTAAGAAAAAGAAAAAAGGGAGGAGGGGAGGGAGGAAGAAAGGAGGATGGAGGCAGGGA
>NW_006292687.1:2991489-3045299 GCF_000327345.1 Myotis davidii | reverse complement strand
ATCAATGAGAAAAATATCCTCAGTGAGGAGGAAGGAAGGAAGGAAGGAAGGAAGGAAGGAAGGAAGGAAGGAAGGAAGGAAGGAAGGGTGGAAAATTCTACACCTTAGCTGCTGCCCACTTCTCAAAATAAACAGTTGTTTTGGAGACTTGGTGTATTGGGACCTAATTTCATGTAAGGGCTTGTTCCTCAATCTAGATATAAATTTACAAGAAGCATCTTATGTATTACCTCCTCTGATTGTGATGAATTTAACTCAAACACAGGACCTCTTACTATGAATTCAATTTCTTTTCCAAATCACCAAAATGATATATTGGTCTAAGTTTTCTCGTCTCAAGTAAGAGTGTGGACTAATTTTTTTCTAGTGTCCTTTGTGGCCTGACTAAATCAAACCCTAGATTTCTTTAGATACCAGTATATACCTCAAACTCAGTAGGTTTAAAAGCTAATGTCTCAGCTACTCCCTCACCCTGTTTCTCTGCCTGTGGGAAGAGACCTGCCTTCCGCCCGTGGCACAGTTCCTGACCGAGGGACACCTGGGGCCTTTTCCCATTCAACCTGGTTATGAAGCACATCCTGCCGCGTCCATGACTGTGATGCTCCTACACCTGCTGCTTCCGTTCTCATGGGAATGCCTGTGCCAAGGCCCTCATTTCCACTGGCAGGCGCTGCTGACCATGTCACTCATTAGACACTTCAGTCAAAGGTCTAATTCAAAAATACGCTCAGCGAACTAACAATGCATATGGATACAATCAGGAGCCATCAGCTTATCATTGCAGTTCTACCATCTTTTTCTCGGTCTGCATTCCTCCCTAGGCCCCACAAACTGCCCACTTCAGCCACAGTGGACATCCTGCATTTCCGTCTATTTTCTGTCTTTTAATGCTCTCCCCACTCTTTTTAATGCCTTTCCTACTATCTTCCTCTACCCTTCAGGCACTGTTGAAATACCATGCTATCCAAGAGAATTTTCCAGGTTCCCAAGTTAAAAAACAAAACAAGAAACCCTTTCAAATCCTTTTATTCTATTTTGCTTTAGTTGTAACCAGGCTATAAGCCTGCTCTGTCTAATACAGTAGCCACTAGTCACATGTTCCTATGGAGCACTTTTCTTATGACAAATCCAAGTCGAGGATGTGCTACAAGTGTAAAATACACTTAAGACTTTTTATGAAAAGTGTAAAATACCTCAATAATGTTTATATATGGTAGATTACATCAAACTAACATTTTGGACAATTTTTTAAAAATATTGTGTTAAATAAAATACATTATTAGAATTAACCTCACTTTTTTATTTTTACTTTTTAATGTGACTACTAGAAAAATTAAAATTATACATGTGACTTACATTAAGTTTCTATTGGGCAGCATTACTACAGAACAAGTGATATTTTATATTGGATTTTCTTACTCTGATCTTATAATTAGTGTGTCAGCCTCCCCAGTAGATTACAAACCTCAATAGGGAAAGGAGTAAGTCATCTTTTTGGTTTGTTTTGTTTTGTTGGATTTTTATTTGTTCGTTTGTCTAGCACTGCAATGCCACCTTTTTAATATATTAAATGTTGTTCTGTGTTTCTAGTAGATAAGAACAGATTTCTACCTACTCTGGATCTACTATGCAAAGAAGGCAGAACCACTTAGGTAGCTTTTTCTGAAAAGTAAAGGTATCAGAAGCTCACCTTCTCTTCTTCGGAGAAAGAGATTTAACAACTCTAGGATCAGCCAAATGGATTTAAATTTGTATAAATCCAAATGTGACCAGTTAGGTCTTGTGTGCCTCTACCTTTTCCATCCATGTGACAAGCAACCTAAAACCTTCCTCAGATAATTTCAAGAATCTTTAATGGCTCCTTATTACCCACTACTGTTGTTTCTAACTGTGCTCTCACAGCTCCTAGGGCAGTGATGGCGAACCTATGACACGCGTGTCAGAGGTGACACGCGAACTCATCTTTTTGGTTGATTTTTCTTTGTTAAATGGCATTTAAATATGTAAAATAAATATCAAAACTATAAATCTTTGTTATACTATGGTTGCAAATATCAAAAAATTTCTATATGTGACACAGCATCAGAGTTAAGTTAGGGTTTTTCAAACTGCTGACACGCTGAGCTCAAAAGGTTCGCCATCACTGTCCTAGGGGCTTCTTGGAGATAACTCAGAGTAGAGGCAAGGAGAGAGAAAATGACTTTTCCTCTATGTGAGACAAGGCAAAAAGCTCTATGTGAAGGACAGGCAGATGGATATGTTTTATGGGTAGATGATATAGGAAGTTTTGCTAAACAAACAAAAGAGTTTTTAAATATAGAAAAAATACATGTTTAGTTTTTAAATGTGAAAAATATGGGTAAATACTAAAAATAAAAAATTGTATATGTGATGAGTTTTCTAAAACTAAGACTTTACTATTTATATTTCAAATGCATTTGTTTATTATTGGTCTATCACAGACATTTTTTTTCATGTAATGAAATGTTCTTTTCAGATAAATTATTAAAGATTGTTTCATTCTATGAATGTGCCTTTCTTTTTTTTTATTTGGGTTTTAGTTTTGTCTGTTTCTTTTCCTCAGTGTTTTTCTTAATGTAAATAATATTACAAGTATATGCATATTTTAAACCAATTTTGGGTATATCATATTATTTCCTTAGAACTATTTCCATAAACAGAATCATTGGATTATAGGGAATGTATATCTTGAAAGTTTTGGATACATGCATGTGAGCTAGTGGAAATATACAGACTCATATTTTAATAAAAATAAAAACAAAATGAAAAAAAACAACACATTGTTTTTCTTCTCTCTTGTTGCTATTCCAGAAAAATAGTCTAGATATTTTCCTTCACATGCAGGGATAGAAGATGATGCCATTCTTTCTCCACTATAAGGATTGCTAATGATTTGGGATCTAGGATCAAAGGAACAGTGACATCTATGGTGAACGAATAAGAAAAGCAAAGGCTTTAAAGAGAAAGGGCAAAGGAAGCACTTTCCCTGAGGGAGGAAGAGGGTGGTGTCCATAGAACAGAAACCCAGTCTTGGTAAAGAGGCTTTCTTTGGAAAGTCATCCTGAGGTCAGGAAGGATGCTGTCCTGGCAAGGAGAGTGGGACTCTTACAGGGAGAATTCTCTCACCATAAAATCTGCAAGAATCTCTAGGGTGAGGCCAAGAGAGTCTATTTTATAGGGAGGAGTAAATAAGGCCAAAAAGAACCACATGAGGGAAACTGGGATCAAAGGATGCAATGTGATGTGTCAGAGAATCAGAAGATAGTCTATTCTCAGTTGGGTTAAAGTTCAGGAATTCGGGGAGATGAAGACACTCTTAACAGAAATTTGGTTGACAAACATTTTATTCCAATTGATCTGTGTGGACAAAACAGTTTAGATAATCATTTATGAGGCAAAGGATTGGATGTTGGAGGGTCTGTGTTGGGCCTTGTCATAACTAAACGAGGGGGGCATCTGAGAGTCATATAATCATTGTCTTATTGGGAAGGTCGGTTCTTTGCAGTAAGCTCTTTCCAGAATACAAAAGAGTGCGATCGGGGGAGGGGTGGATTTCTTAGCCATTTCTTTTTCTAGGAGCACGTGAGTCAAGTAAAATCCAACACTGTGAGAAGAAAGGAAGTTCCTAAGAGACAATGGTCAGAGAATGGTGGAAGATGGGAGTTGTGGAACAGAGTTTCCCACCGAGAATGGGTCTGGCCCCCATCACTTCTAATATGAGTGAGGTCGCTTGGGAGCCCTCCTGGAGCAGAGGAACTGGGTTCTCTAGCAGCCTGCCCAGGTGAGGTGGGATGTGCCCCCATGGCTGACTGCCCACATCCAGCAGCATCTCCAGCAGAAGTGATCAAGAGTAAAGCCTGCCTTTGCCACAAGACTTTGCTGGTTCCTTCTCAGTACCTAGATCTCACGTAGATGAAACAGATGAGACAAATAGAACAAGAAAAAAATACGAAATGTGATAAGAAGTAAATAAAAAATAAGACAGCATGAGAGAAAGTAATGAGGATGCCTACTTTATACGGAGTAGACGGGGAGAAACTCTTGAAGGATGTGATGTTAGGCCGAAGTCTCCTGGATGAGTAGGAATGAATGGGGTGAGCAGTGGAATTACAAGTAAGTGATGGGCACCAAACATTAGCAAGGCAGGAAGCAGTCCAGCATTTGACAGAGTGCAGGTGAGTGTGAGGCACTGAGCAAGCCATCCTGTTTGGTGTATTTTTTCTTTTCCTTTTTTTTTTTTTTTTTTTTGGTCAATCTTCACTGGAGTATACTTTTTTCCACTGATTTTTAGACAGATTGGAAGATTGGGAGAGAGGGGTGGGAGAGTGAGAGAAACATCCATGTGAGAGAGACATAGCAATTGGTTGCCCCCTACAGGCACCCTGACCTGGTCCAGGGATCAAACCTGCAATGAGGTATGTGCTCTTGACTGGGAGTTGAACCTGAGACCCTCTGGTGCATAAGAGTGGGGTGTGAGTGGGGCTGGCGCTCTAATCACTTAGCAAACACTGGCCAGGGCTATTATATTTGTTGATAACTCAATATGATATAAAAGAAAGGTATATACTTTGGTATGCTAGCTATTTTTCAGTAGTTCTCAAATTGGTTTTCTTGGGTTTTCTAAATGGACAAACACATCATCTTTCTAATTTTTCATTATTTTCCTATTCTTTTATCTTTCCACTTTTATTGGACCCTTATTTCAAAGAACTTTTTTGTTTGAAATAAATAATCTGTATGATGTTTAGAAAATAGTGTATTTTTATTTCACTAAGCATTTTTTTGGCTAATAGGAAGAAGATTATTTATAATTTGTATCTATATTTAAAAGTTATTTATAGTTTTCATCTTACATTAATCTGGTATGGTTCACCTTCCAGTGTAACTAAGAAGTTATCTTTCAGTGAAAGTTAGAAATAACTTATACAAAAACATGTATTGGTAAGGTAACATTTTAAAAATAATTAAAAGGCTTTTAAAATTTAAAATACATTTCAGCTACTAAGATTTTCTTTTCCTTTCTGAGTCCATTATAATAATATTTTTCTCCAAAATTAAATTTTTATATATTCAAATATAATTGTATGTAATTTTCTCAGTATTATTACTGTTTTACCTCTGTGTACATATATTTTGTGTCTTTTGGTAATTTAATATTTATGTTCTTTTTTATTGCTTGTTAGCATTTTATCTTTTTTTGCTATTTGTTTTTCAAAGAAACTGAACTAATTTATTAAGTCCACTCCTTTTCTGCTTTCTTGGTTATGAATCTTTTTTAGCTTCATTATTTTCTTCTTCCAAAACTCAAATGTGCATCATTTGACTCAAGAATTATGTAGATAAATACCTTATAAATTTTCATGTGGTTACATATTTTCTGTTTTAATAGTTTCTTTTTTGAGTTCTGTGGTTTTTGGGGGGATTTTAGTTAAATTAAGATCCAGATAATTTCTTGCTTTTTCTATCCTACCCAAAATTAGAAAGTTTTGCAAATATTTACTAAATCGGTTTATAATTTTATCTCCTTGACCTGTTAAAAACTGGGGGAGTTGTATAAAGATTTCCCACTATAATAATTTTTATGTTATATATGTCATTCATTTTTATAATAGATATTGCAAGGTTTGATAAAAAAGTCTCAGCAAAGTAAATTAATTGTACACTTTATTTAATGAGGATTAACTTCTTTGTCACACAAGATGACTCTCCCAGACTTCTAAGAATCTAGTATTTACTAGTTTTTTCTTATTTCCTCCCTCTGTTCTACCTACCTTCCTTCCTCCTTTATTTCCCCCCCCCCCTTTTTTTCCCATTATTTACTCTATGCTTATCTTATGGTACTTTTGAATCTCCTTAGTTAGGTATGTATCTTGTCAAAGTTTTACTTTTTAAATTTTACTTAATCTGGAAGTTATAATCTAATAAATCAGGTAAATATCTTATTAATTATTTTGGCTAAACAGTTATGTTTAATTTATATCAGTATGCTACTGTTATTCTTTGTGCTTGTTATATATACATCCTTGAGATGGTCTTGATTTTCTATCTTTGGCGAAATGAATTAGTTCTTACCTTCCATACCCCGACTCCCTTTCATATTTGGAAAGTAGCAATTTAATTTTAAATCCTACTTATAACTATTTTTAAGTTTTTAAAAAATAATCTGTGGTTTTCTCTATTACCAATTTTTCTTTCTGATAATGATTATTAACATTTATTTAAACATATAGATGCCTGAGGTTTGCCAAAGATTTTTTTGAAAAAGAAAAAAAAAACATGAAGGAAGGCTTTCCCCATCAGATATCAAAAGTTATTAAAAAGTGCAATAAATTGAAAAATGAAGTTCTGTTGCAGAATATAAATCTGACCAGTAGGAAAGGGGAATAAATTAAGAAACTGCCTCAGGAATTCAAGAAAATTTAGTAGATGAAAAAGTTAGCATCTCAAGCAGGAGGAGAAATGATGGATTATTCAACGAATGATGTGGAGGAAGATAATTATATATTTGGAAAATGTAAAGTTAAGTCTAGGCCCTGTTCTAGCAGCATATATCTTAGTGGGAAAAGACAAACTGACAAATAAGGTCATTTCAGGTCTTTCCAAGAAAATGAAGGAAACTAACAGGGTGGAGAGTGTTTTCAGGGTAGAAATGGTGGGGAACTTGAATAGGATGATGCAAGAAAACTTTTCAAGGAGAAATATCTAGGAATAAGACATGTAAAATTTAGGGAAGCTCATTTTAGGTCAAGAGCTTAGCAACTGTAAAGGCCCTGGGGTAGAAATGGGCACAGCATGCTAATATCACTATAGCTTAGAGAAAAAGTAAAGAGAGAAAAAAAAGTTAAAATCAGATTAAAACAAGAGCAATTATTTTAAGACAAATTGGCAAATTTTATTAAATACCTACCTAGTTTTGCAAGTGTATGGAGAAATAACCACTGTTACATATTCTTAGCTAGACTGTAGGTTGATAAAAATCTATTTGGAGGGTGATAGCTGTATCCATCAAATTATGGAAATGTATCTCTGTACCCAGTAGTTCCTCTTCTAACGTTTATCTGACAGAAAAATGCACACAAATAAGCAAAAGTGTATTGGCTGCAGCATTTGTAATAGCAAATGATGGAGACAAACACATGACAAAATATAAGGCAGCTGTTAAAATAATCAGAGATCTCCTAATTTACTGACCTGGAAATCTTCCCACAATACATTTGTCATTGTTGTTGCTTTGCTTGCTTTATTTAAAATAGTAGTATACAATGTAATTTTAAGTGGAAACAATTACAGAAAGAGCATAGTATAATCAATTGTTATTTAAAATATAATTTATTTTTGTTATACATAAGTGTACATGCAATGCTGCATATTTATGTATAAAATAAAAATAAATTTTATTTATTTATTTAGATTTCTGTCCAAATTTATGTAGACATGGATTTATGGGCAGGGGTGCCTGGGAATCTAACATCACCATGTGCTATCATAAATACACTTGTAAGTTTTCTCTTTCATATCTGAGTGTTATTGCTATTATTTCCATGACTGGGCACTGCCTGCTATCAGAATTCTCCTCTCAGGTTCTGAGGTGAAGGGTTGACCCGTGTGCATTTCTCATTGTCAGTTCACCTCCCACCAACCTGAGGTGTGTGGGAAGGAAGGCGTGTTTGTATGTGGAAAGCCTGCATGCACTATGCTCTTTCTTCTCCCACGAATCAGTTTTTCTGTAACTGAGTTTCATTAGAGCACTCCTCAAAGTACATTATTATTGTCAAATAAAATGACTTTAGGAAAAAAGCAAAGAAGCCCACATCTTAGAGTTTCATGATTAGCACTCACCCCTATGACCAGATTTCATCATTCCCCTCTTGAGTGAATAGATGTATTTCTGAAATTCGGGAAAACTCTTCTTTCTCTAAATCTGTGTTTAAAGTGGTTGTTCTTTCATGAAGAGAAAAAAGCAGAACGTGAGTGTATACATTTGTGATTCCCTTTTGGGTTGTGGAATAAGATTTCATGTACTGCTTGATGGCAATGAACATTCAAAACATATTTAAGTGACTGGATGAGAATGAAACAAAGCTTTATGCTCAGAACGTGAACTGTCAGCCTCAGAATGGGCAACTCCCACCTCCACTCTTGGGCCAGTTACCTCTATTCAGAACACAGCACAGTGCCATAAGTACCCCATCCATTTTTCTCGTTAGAGAATTTTTACTTGCAGGTAAATGACAATTGGTTTTATTGACTCAACCTACAATGAACCAAGTAGACAGGTGTCTGATCTTTTGAATAGTAATATTCTAGGCAAACGAGAGATGTATCATACCCCAATGTCCCACCAGCTGAAATGTCCTATTTGCTGCTATGTCATCCTATCTAATAAAGAGGGAATATGCTAATTGACCCTCATGCCATTGCAAAGATGGCAGTGCCCACAGCCAATAAGGAGGGAATATGCTAATTGACTGCCCCACCCTCAAAGATGGAGGTGCCCACAGCCACAAGATGGCAGTGCCCAGTCCCCTCAGCCCCTCTGGGGTGGCAGGCACATGGCAAGGCCCCAGGCGAGCTCGGCCTTGCTGCATGCCAGCCTCTGGTGTCCTCCAGTCCCCTCAGCCCCCAGCCGCCCAGGGCTGGCCCAAGGCACAGGCAAGCCTCAGATGGCAACTGCCCAGCCAATGCCTGAGGTACAGGTAAGCCTTGGATGTTGGATGCCCAGCTGCCCAGAGCCACCTGAAACTCAGGTAACCAGGTCCAGCAAAAGCTTGTGCTGCCAGCAGTGGCAGCAGCAGAGGTGTGATGGGGCATTACCTTCCCCTGATCACTGGGTTGCCTCCCGCCCCTGAGGGCTCCTGGACTGTGAGAGGGGTCAGGCCAGGCTGAGGAACTCCCCATCCAGTGTATGAATTTTCGTGCACTGGGCCTCTAGTTTTAAATAATCAAGGATCTTCATAAACTTACTTCCTATTATGTATTGTTCATAGGCCCCTAGTATATCTATTTCCATTCAATTAAACTTATCTTCTAAGTTCTGCAAGCACCCCCTTCACATATCACCATTTCTATGTCTTTGTTCACTGTTTCATCACAGCTAGAAAGCTTGTCTTTTCCTCCTTCACTTAAAGAAATCCCTCCTATCATTCAAGGTTCTGCGCCATTTTTATCTCTGTTTTGAAGCATTCCTCACATCTTTATTTGTCTTCCTTCATGATAATTTCTGCAGCACTCGTATTTTTTGTACCATATTATTCCAACACCTAATTATATGTTGTCACATTATGCTATATCAACTTTGCTTTCACAGACGGTGAGTTCTACCCATGCACAGATAATACACTTCTTTTGAATTACCTACAAAAAGAGGCATATGGCAGGTAGTTATTAATAAATAGCAGGGAGATTAACTGATTACTTAATTCATTACAGGAAATGATGACTCCTCTTCAAGTGTGGCTATAGCAGTGACTACACTGGTATCTGGTATAGACAGGTATATCAGCATTATTCATAATAGCCAGAAGGTGGAAGCAGTCCAAGTATCCACCAACAGACTAGCAAATAAAGTGCAGTATATACATGCAATGGAATAATAATGAGCATTAAAAATTAATAAAATTATAATATATGCTATAAAATGGTTGAATCTTAAAAACACAATAAAAAGAAATAAGCCAGGCAAAAGGTGCTACTCTTTTATGATTTCCCTTATGTGAAGTAGCTAGCAGAGTCAAATTTCTATAGACAGAAAGCAGAATAAAAGTTACTACAGGTTGGATAATGAGAGAATGAGGAATTATTATTTAATGGGTTTAAGTTTGGCATGATAAAAATTTCTGGAAATGGATAGTTGTGATCATTGCATAACATTATAAACATACTAAACTAGTGGCCTGGTGCACAAAATTTGTGCAGGGGGGGTTGTCCCTCAGCCCGGCCTGCACCCTCTCCAATCTGGGACCCCTTGTGGGATGTCCGACTGCCAGTTGTCCACTCTGCCTGCCAGCCTGCTCACTCCCAACTGCTTCCCTACTGGCTTTCTCACACCCAACTGCCCCCCTTGCTGCCCTGGTTGCCCCCAACTGCCCCCCTGCCAGCCTGATCACCCCCAACTGTTCCCCTGCCAGCCTGCTCCCCCCCAATTCCCTCCCCCACCCCGTGCCAGTGTGCTCACCCCCAACTGACCCCCTGCCGGCCTGCTCACCCCCAACTGCCCTCCCTGCTGGCCTGCTTGCCCCCAACTGCCTCCCCCTACCAGCCTGCTCACCCCCAATTACCCCACTGCCGGCTTGATCACTCCCAACTGCCCTCCCCTCCTGGCCTGATCACCCCTAGCCCCATTCCTTGGTTGCTGGGGTGACCTGGGAAACCAAGACTTCCCACCTGCTCTCCGGCCAGCTCTGTGGCTCCAGCTGATGCTGCCATCTTTGTTGCATCAATTTGTATATTCCCTCCTTATTGGCTGTGGGCACCACCATCTTTATCGTAAAGTGACAGTTAATTTGCATATTACTCTTTCATTATATAGGATGCCATGGACTTGTACACTTAAAGTGGTTAATACAGTTAATTTTATGCTACATATATTTTACCACAATAAAAGAGAAACTACTTCCTTTTTAAAAAGCTTTTGTTTTGGAGATTCCATAGGTCTAAATTTGATATACCTTTTGGGTTATTTTTCATTGGTTTTGTTCAGAATTATTTTATAGGAAACATCCATTTATATTTGAGTCTTTTAAGTTTCTACACATTAAAATCTCAGTCTTTTAATCTTCCCATCTCCCTCCTTTAAATGTGCTCACTAGGCAACCTCTACTATATTGTCTCCTATACACTGCAGCTTAAAACTCTACTACCTCCTAACCACACACTCCAAATATCCAGTTTTAGCAGAGTGGCTACCTGATACACATGTAAACCAATCAGAATTTTATCATAATTAGGAATCTGAATATGTTCCAAATGAAATTACTCTTTCTGTACCACTGTTACTTCATAAAATAGATGTTTCTGCTTCATTTAATCAACCTTTCATAGATTTTACTATACTTCCTGATTTTAATCTTATATCACTGTTTATATATAGTCAGCTGTGAGTTTTCTGTAATCAATTATTATTATTCCAACAAGCCTTCTTTTCTGTAATTGTCTAATTAATCCAGAGTTGGGTCTTCCATGACTCAATGCAGACAAGTCTACTCAGATTACATTGCCTAACAATCTGACCAACAACTTTATGTTACCTATTTCTTTGTTTCTCAAGTAAACATCCATCAGTCTTTTTCAGGTAGCATTCATCATTCTAGACAGCTCTACTATTTTCTCCTTACCTCAGATATGTCTCTTCAATGACTGGCTAATGGTTCTTCCTTCTTCATAGAATCTTTTGGACTTCTGTCCATTTTCTGGAGGAGGGGGGAAATGGGGTCAATGCTTTCTTATCATATTCAATGTACTTATTTTATTTTCCATTGTTAAATACTATTTTAAATCTTAGCAAAACTGATTATAAAGCCAAACTCGTTACATAAACAAATTTTACTTTAGCTATACTGCTATTTATCCATAGTGTTAATTTTGAAATCCCATTAACTTAATATGACTCTAAGGAGTAACTATTAAGAAAATATATGCTGCTAGTAAAAATATGTTAGAGCTAATTTCAATAAATAAAAAGTTTTATTGTGACAGGAGAACCCATTATCATCAGCCAAAGATACATAAAATAAGAGGGGACATGGAGAGGAAGAAACGAGAAAAAGTTCAGGTAAAAAAAAAAAAATCAGCCCTAATGAATTAAACAATGGAGTAAAAAACCAGTCAGTAAGTTTTTGTTATAAAGTCTATGATTCATAGAATTGACCTCAAAGGCTCTTGAATCATAGTGGGAAGATAAAGTAATGTGAACCAGAGGTTCACCCTTCATAATTGCTATGGGGTTCCCAAAAGCAACCTGTGAGTCTGGGAATAGGAGATGCTTTGTCGAGGTGTTAAGTACTTGGGTGCCATCTTGAAAGGTGGCTAGGATTGGATAAGTGTGGGGGACAGAAAGTCCAAGAAGTAGAGAGAGCTACAGCCCTGTGGGGCCAGTGTCATATGGACTAGAGGTGACTAGAAAAACACTGAGCTATTAGGAAGGACTGAATTAATTCTGAGTAGAGTAACTTGGATAGAGTCAATTGGCAGTGCAGGCAGCCTGTGGATGGCTTTGAAGACCAGTCTGTATGTGAATAGTGGAGGCTGCACTGTGGAAGGAACATTTTAAGAAGACAAATCTGGTAACAGCATGCAAAATGTTCTGGATGGAGAGAGACCATAGGGAAGAAAAGGGAGAAAGAGTAAAACTATCAATGAAGACAGGTTGTGTCCTCATGACCATGACTTTCCAGTGCGGTAAGGTAAGTTAAGGAGGGCATATCAATTTCTTGCTGTGGGATGAGAGGTTTCATAAGCATTTCATTGATTTTTAGAGAGGGATAGAGAGATAGAAACATCAATGAGAGAGAAATATCATCGATTGGGGGATAGAGCAAGCATGAAGTAGTAAATTTTCCATTTTATTGCTTAAATTTCTCATTTAATTGCTTTATCTGTTTTGGTCCATTAGCTTCTATTCAAGAATATAGCTTTTATGATAAATTAAATTCTAGGGTTTTATTTTGACATCGAAGTTAATTTTTAATTCTAAATTTTCCATTTTACAACATACTTCCATGTGCCCTGACCAGGAATTGAACCGGTAATCTGTTTCCTGGGTCAACATTCAACTGCTGAGCCACACCAGCCAGGCATATGGGGATTTTTTTTAAAGGTTAAGATCCAGCGATGAGATAATGCTTTGAGTTTTTCTTGTTTATTTTTGTTAGCTTGCTCTTCATAAGCATGAAAGAAAATAACAAACATTACAAATCATTCTTTGAAATTATAATACATATTTATGATTAAGTCAAAGAAACATTATGAAAAACAATAACTTAATAGTTAACCTCTATTGAATGTTTACTATATAGTAGCTAATGTTCTAAGTTCTTTCTCTGTGAAATCTTTTTAATCAGTACAAAAATCTCCATAAGACTGGTAGTATGGCTGGGAAAAAAAAGCAATAGAGAGAATAACTTTGTAGAAAACCTCAGAGCTAGAACCTTATAGAATCAGGACGAGAACCTGGGCAGTCTACCTCTGAGCCCATGCTGGTAACCATCAGGGAATGTGGCCAAAAAAAGCAATAATCAAAGAAACCAAAAACTAAACCTTAAAACATAATTACTCTGCTGCACATATATCAGACCTTTAACACTAGTTAACAATGCTGTGTTGTGTAGTTGAAATTTGCTGAGAGGGTAGGTCTTATTTAATCCTCACCTGAAGATATATTTTTCCCATTTATTTTTAGAGAGAGTTAAAGGGGGAGAGAGAGAGAGAGAGAGAGAGAGAGAGAGATGAAAGAGACACATCTATCGGTTGCCTCCTGCACATGCCTGACTCACCTGGGATTAGACCTGCAACCAGGTACATGCCCTTGACCAGAAATCAAACTGGACTCTTTGGTCTGTGGGCTGGCACCTTAAACACTGAGCAAAACTGGCCAGGGCTGAGAAGGCAGATTTTCAATGTTCTCACCATAAAAAAATAAAAAGGTCACTCTGTGAGGTAATGGAGTGATGGATATGTTCATTAGTTTTGGTGTACTCATTATTTCACAATGTATACTTACATCAAAACATCAAGTTGAACACCTTAATTATATACAACTAGGGGCCAAATGCATGAATTCATGCACCTTGAAAAGAACTATGGGCTGCGAGGCTGCAGTAGGCATACGGGCAGATCTGGGACCATCCTCCATGCCACCGCTTGGCCCCTCCCACCGCGCCCCCAGTCCCTTGTCTGCCAGCAGTCCTGTGCCCGCTGCCACCGCTCCTACGCACTGATGGTGCCAGCCCCACTAGCACCACTAATGGCATGAAGTGATTGGGGCTGGCGCCAGCAGTGGGTGTGAGTGGGAGCTGCTGCCCTGATTGCCCCTCAGGAGCAGGGGCAGATAGAAAAGCCCTCAGGGGTGATTGGTGCCAGCACCCCCTGCTCGCCCCCATTGATGGCATTGAGTGATCAGAACCAGCGCTGGGCACCAGAAGGTGTGAGCAGCAGCTCCAGTGCCAGCTATGGGTGTGAGTGGGGCCATCACCAGCAGCAGGTGCAAGAGGCAGCTGCCAGCGATGATCGCTCCTCAGGCGTAGGGGGAGGTGGAGAAGCTCTGAGGGGCAATCGGGGCTGGCAGCCGCCACTTGCACCTGCTGATGGTGCTGAGCAATAAGGGCCAGGGCACTGGCAGCAGGTGCGAGCAGGGCTGGTGCCAGCAGCAGGTGTGAGCACCCAGCAGGACCACAGTGAATGGGAGCAAACAATTTTCAGTAACCACCAGAGGCTCGCCCTGATGACAGCGACTGGTCACTACTTTGGTCTGGTGCCCCCACTCACCTGCTCCACCATCCTGCTGTGGCCCACCATGTTCTGCTTTCTGCCGCCTGCTGCCAATGTCCGCCATGTTCCACACATGCTCCCTGGTGGTCAGTGCACATCATAGTGACTGGTTTTTTAGTTGTTCAGTTGTTCGGTCTGAATCTGGGCTTCTTTGTGTATTACAGTTCTATATATATAGATTTCTATAAAAGGGAAGATAAGGAAACATAGTCACTCTATTAGTCAATAACAATAACCATGATAATCAGGATGCTATGGAGTCTTTAAGGACTGCTTTCACCACTATATTATTTTATATCAAGTCCTTAGGCCTGACCAGTGATCAGGGCTGATTGGGGCCTTCTGGCTGCTGGCCAGTGCTTTCCTTCATTACGCACCACCCCCTGGTGGTCAGTGCACGTCATAGAGAGCTATCAAAGTCCTGGTCTCCCAGTTGAACTCCCAAGGGGACACTTTGCATTTTATCCTTTTATATACATAGACTAGGGGCCTGGTGCACGAAATTCGTGCACTTGGTGTGTGTGTGGAGGGAGTGTCCCTCAGCCCAGCCTGCCCCCTCTCACATACTGGGAGCCCTCAGGCATTGACCCCCATCACCCTCCAATCGCAGGATCGGCCTCTTGCCCAGGCTTGACGCCTCTGACACAGGACTCTCATTTCCCCCCATCACTGGTTCTGCCCCCAGCCCAGGCCTGATGCCTCTGGCCCAGGCATCAGGCCTGGGCAGGGGACCCCCCGTTCCCCGCGGTTGCAGGCTCCGCCCCTGCCCCGGCCTAACACCTCTGGCCTAGGCATCCGGCCCGGGCAGCGGGGACCCGCAGCTGCAGCGGCCCCGCGATTGTGGGCTTCGCTTTAGGCCCAGGCAAGGGACCCCTAGCTCCTGGGACTGCCAGCTTCGACCGTGCCCAGCTCCCATCGCTGGCTCCACCCCTACTTCCTGCTATCACTGGCCAGGGCGGCAAAAACTCCTGATTCTCCAATCATGGCTGGGGGGCAGGGCAAAGGCAGCCCAGGGCCACCTTTGCCCTGCCCCCCAGCTCGTAGCTCCCCGCTGGGTTTCTGATCACTGTCAGAGGCAGGGGGCTTCTTCCTGCTTTCCCTTTCGCCTCCCTGCATTGTGCCTACATATGCAAATTAACCACCATCTTGTTGGCAGTTAACTGCCGATCTTAGTTGGCAGTTAACTGTCAATCTTAATTGGCAGTTAACTGCCAATCTTAGTTGGCAGTTAATTTGCATATAGCCCTGATTAGCCAATGCAAAGGGTATTGGTCGTACGCCAATTACCATTTTTGTCTTTTATTAGATAGGATGGTTCTCATCATTTTACAGAAGAAATAAAGGCACAGAGAGGTTATTTGAGAGAATATTCTAGAAGCACTGGATTTATGCTTGAGCATTTTTCAGGGTGCTGATACTCTTCCACTTTACATAGCACATACACAATTATCACTAAAATTTAGCATATAACAGGGAAAAAAAAGTAAAATGTCCCCAAAGAGAGGAAAGTCACCAGCAATCAAAACTGAGGGGAATGTCAAAACTAACAAATAGCACCTGCAGAAAATTAATAAATTGGGTACTTTTAATGCTTTATTATTTTAAATTATGGCACCACTAGCTGAGCTGAAAAGTTTTTTTCATGGTTATTGTATCTTTAAAAATATGAATTCTATCTCAACTGCCTCTTTAAATAAGATTAATTCATAGCATTTCTCATTTAATTGCTTTATCTGTTTTGGTCCATTAGCTCCTATTCGAGAATATAGCTTTTATGATAAATTAAATTCTAGGGTTTTATTTTGACATCTAAGTTAATTTTTAATTCTGCAAAAAGTTCTTCCCTTTAGTTTTCTTTCAGAAGTGCTGAAAAAAATGATATTTGGAGCATTGTAAGTTATCCATGAAATAGGTATTTCACAGCCAACCTGACTACGCTTTCTTAGGCCTGAGCCTCTCTAATGAAAGGCCTGTTCAAGAGATGTTTGTGTATTAGCTTTTCCTAAGATTTCCAAAGAGAGATTTCATCAGAGGAAGTTGCCTGGTTGTGGGAATGCAATTAAGTCCCCATGCTGTCTTCACTTGAGTAGCTGAAAAGGCATGTGAGCCATATGGGTCATTCCCTATAAATGAGTCTAGGTTTGGCTATGAAATCAGAGCCTCTATAAGAATTACAGGGATTAAAAATTAATATAGGAATTTGGGATGACACAACATGTAAGAAGAGCAGGAAGAATAGAAGGTCAGGATGGCTGTAGTCCTGGGGATGACAAAACTGACATTGGTGTCTTCAGGCTGAGAAACTGCTTCAATTCCCAAGTTTACAGAAAGATTCTACCAGGGTCCCAATCTACTTAATCAGAGTGGGCTCATGGATGAGTCTGAGATGCCACTACATTTGCTTTCTATGACTTTCCAAGAAAGTCTCTCTTACTCTCTAACTCTGGAGCTATACAGAAAAGGTTATTATAAGAAATGTAGTTCCTGGCTTTACCTTATCAATGCAGATGAAACATAATCTTTGTAATGGTAATGCCCAAGTGACAATAACATAGCCCCTCCTATGAGGCACAGAATGAATATGATAGAGTTCAATACTCTTCCATGTCTTTAAGAGAGACATTATCTTAAAATATAATGCTATATTAAAAATCAACCTACTCATTTTCAGTTTGCATATCTATCAAGTAGCTGACATTGTGGTAGGCACAAAATCAAATCATGGTCTGATTTTTTTCTTTTTTTTTTGTTCTGCCTAGGTATTTGACACAATTTTTTTTGAAATATAATGATTTCTGGGGCACTTTAATAATTTGTTGGAATAAGGAACCTGGTTATTTCAAATCAAGATACATAAATTTTAAGACATTTGACATCATAATTGTTCTGCACATTGAAGACATATGGTAGGTATTAACCTGGGGGAAGCAAAAGGAGAAAAATTCCACTACTTATATTTGGAATATTTGAACTTGAACAGCTCATGGGAAGTTGAGCCTTCCAGAGAATGCCACTTTCTACCTCAAAACAGTTTTTTTGTTTGTTTTGTTCTAAATATGTATTGTTCTCTACAATAGCCATTGGTCTCCAGAATGACTTTGCGGACAAGTAGTCTACGAGTCTTTGGAGGCAGACCTAAGATACCATCTATTCTCACTAGCAAAATGTTAGGAATATGGTTAGAGACTCAGGCAAACTGTGTGGAATTAGCATTTATAGTAATTTAAACAAGATATCCCCAGAGGATATTGAGGATGCATGCATGTGGCCTCTAGGAAGGTGTCATTTATAAGACACCTCACAGGGCAGCATTTATTTTCTTGGTAAGTTTTCCAAAATGGCTGAGCTTGTGGCCCTTATCCTGGTAGCCTCAGTAACCTGCCTTTATCAGCACATTGTGACTGCACCCATCTTTCTCAAACATATTCACATTAATCAAACTTGTGATTGAGGAATAAACCCAGGATTCCAGCTTATTTGTTTACTGTAAACAATGTATTTCTATTGGGAGAATAAATTCTATCTCATAGGAAATGAAACATGCAAAGTTTATAGGACTGATTCTTTTTTTCTTAAGAGGAAGGCATATGTGGAAAACCAGATAATTATCAGAATTGGTGAATATTCAATTCAGAAAAATGGAATTAATAGCAGACAAAGATCAGCATAGGCTTGTCAATAGGACAAGAGCTCATGGAATCTATTGAGTATCACCTTTGGGATCCATTTCCACAGGACCAACTTGCCATAAGGATCAGAAAACCCAAAACCCTTTATCAAAAGTCCTTTTTCCTCTGAGCCGTGTCTTGAAGAGCACTGCCAATATATGTCCATGTGATTCTTGTTTTATTGCTGTAATAGAGGCCCGGTGCATGAAATTCGTACATTGGGGAGGGGTTGTTCCTCAGCCCAGCCTGCACCCTCTCCAATCTGGGACCCCTTGGGGGATGTCAGACTGCCAGTTTAGGCCCAATCCCACAGGGGGGACTGCTGGCTCCCAACCACTCACCTCACACAATCTGGGACTGCTGGCTCCCAACCACTCACCTGCCTGCCAGCCTGATAACCCCCTAAACACTCCCCTGCCAGCCCAATTGCCCCCAACTGCCCTGCTGGCCCAATCGCCCCCAACTGCCCTCCCCTGCTGGCCTGGTCACCCACAACTGCCCTCCCCTGCTGGCCATCTTGTGGCAGCCATCTTTGACCACATGGGGGCTGCCATCTTTGACCACATGGGGGTGGCCATCTTGTGTGAGGGCATGGCAGTTAATTTGTATATTACCTCTTTATATATAGGATTACTCCATGGCTGACCTAATTCCTCACAATTTCTATGTTCTTTCAGGTCTCAGACAATGGTTGCAAACCTAGGAAAGAGTCTGTCTCCTTCAGGAACACTTAATCTCCCTGATCTAGTCCGCATGTATGAATTTTGCCATTTAAGACTTGGTGGGCATTCTTATTTTCCTCACAGGCAAATTCCCTAGCACCTTAGTATTTGCTACAATGCTCATTTCCATCATTTATCAAGAATTACATTTTGTGTCAGATATCATTTATATCTTGCCCTGAGAGGTGAACCATTTACACCCTTTGTTAATGAGCTCCCCCATTGTGAAATTGGGTGATGCCATTCCATAAAATCTATTTTATTTATTTATGTGCCTACTCTTTATATGAAATTTGATCAAAAGAAACCTGTTCTCACTATTCCACAGACACTGCCATTACCCAGAGTCCTTGAACAAAATCCCTCAGTCAGGACACCTGACCTACCTTTTCACTAAGTTTCCTAAACTAAGTTTGCTATCAATTGAATGTTTGCATTCCCCTCAAAATTTAAATGTTGAAGCCCTGAACCCTCCCGCTTCAGTGTGATGGTATCAGGAGGTGGGGGTTGGTCTTTGGAAGATGATTGGGTTTAGAGGAAATGGTTAGGTCCTCATGATGGGATTAGTTCCTTTATAAGAAGAAAGCACAAAACTTTCTTTTCTTACACCCTACTTCCAAAAGAGAAGATAGCAAGAAGGCAGTGGGCCATTTGAAGACCTGGAACAGGGTCTTCACAAAACTGAATAGGCCAGAACCTTAATCTTGGACTTCCCAGCCTCCAGAACTGTGAGAAATAAATGTCTATTATTAAATCCACCCAGTCTCTCGTATTTTGTAATAGCAGGCCGAGCTAAGACAAAGTTCTTAAGAAAACCACAGGCATCAATGCCAAGGGACTACTGATGACTGAAATAGAACCCAGCACTAAATCTTCTATTGTGTATCCTGGTTATTTAACTTGACACAATTATTGGAATGTCTGCTAATAAGCCTTGGTTTCTTCTTCCAATTGAATAATTTATCATCTATTTTTTTTTAGTCTTTGTAACCTTTTCCAAGAATGATTCTATCATTTTTCTAACTGAAAATTGTCCAAGCTCCAGAATTAAAAGAAATAGGTCTTAATTATCTTTCCTCTGCCAAGTTTTACTTCACATTCACTTACTTAACTCATAGTTTTCTTCTTCTCCTCAGCCTCCATCCTCCAACCCTCTCCCCATATGACCTGTTTCTTTCTATTTCTTTGTTTAATTTTCTGGAGTGATTTGATCTTTCTCTGATCCACTCCAGGCATCACAGGAAGGATGGAAGCAGGGTGGGCATTAGACCAAATTCTAGTGACCAGCACTGTTCTCCAGTCAGAGCAGGTGCACTGGAGCCAGAGGGATGCTTCGTGCATGCAGAGCATCGAGATAGCTGTCATGGCCGTGCTCAGAACTCATTGCTTTACATGGAAGTCAGCTTGAAACATTCATTCAGATCGATTTATTCAAAAGTGTTTAAGGTTGAGCTGAGTTTATTACCACAGATGTAGTGGGGCCCTTACAATTGAGCATAATGTTTCATCAGTTGCAATACCAAATACACTCTTGGTGTCTGCTGACAGGGATATGGGGGTCTTTTATGGCAAAGCACTGATTGGGGAAGAAAGTTTGATGGAAAAATTGTTTTCATAATACTCCAAAGGGGTTCAAGTTTATGAAGATTTTAAATCTTTTCTCTTGGCTTGAATTATCTTTTTTTTTTTTCTTCTTGCCCATCCCTGTCTCCAAAAAAAAGCAATAAGCCTGTCAAAGGAGGAATTAATTAAGCAAATCAATCAGTCAGTTTTATTAAGGAATTACAAAGCCCAAGTGGAGCATTAATTATTCAGATAATGGGACATCTCTGAGCCGTTCTTTTCAATTATTGATAAGCTGCTATCTATCATTCAAACTGCTTTAGTACCGATTCAGTTGTGAATGAAAGCCAGATCATTCAGCCATAGCATATGCTAGTGATGAGCACTGCTGGGAGGATGGTGTAAAAAAGTGGACGGGGGCTCTCTTTCCCCAGCCTGAGTGCACATAGTAACCATCATGAGGCCAGGACCGGCCACCCTGCAGGCATCTCAGTGAAAGGAGTGTGGTGCTAGGCACTGAGGCAATGACATGGGAGTTTCTTTTTCTCTACCACACCTGGATTTCTCATTGGCCTTATAAGACCAGTTAAAGAAAGTAGCATTTCTGGTAAAGCTGATGTCATTGTTTAACATCTAAAAGAATAAACAGACAAAAAAACACCCTTCAACTAGAAGAATTTTAGATTTTTTTTCTCTCTAGCATCAGGAAGAGAAAACGTTTCATTCAACCTCAGATTTATTTTTTAATTCCATTGGTTTAATGTTTATATGTGAATTTACATGAACAGACAGGGGTGTAGGAGTAAAAGTTTTCTCAACTTTTTTTCAATTTGTGTCAGGAGTTTAATCTTCCTTTTATTAATGATTTATTGAATATCTAATATGTGCTGAAATCCTGACAACGGCAACACAGAGACCTCAAGGTACTCATGGTACTTTGGTAAGACATTTACTAAGAAAAAAACATTTCTTTTTTAATCAGAAAGGCATCGGTCCCCCAGTAGCACTAATTTCAACTTTGGGATACTGTATATTATATTTAGAACAAGAAGTAGTAAAGAAGACAGAAAACTTGGCCTTTCCTTTATTCTAGCTTAAAATTCTTGCTAGAGCAGTGGAATTTTTTTTGAAAGCTTTGTTTTCTGGGTTTTGGTTTCCTCGCTTGACTTTTTATCAAAGAAGTTAGAGCAAAGTAGTTTTGGTATTTGAATGCCTTTCAAAGCTAATTATAAGTCAAAAGCTGGATCCACAAATATTACAAACATAACCTCTTGATAAGACAAACTTGAATCAATTGCATACTATTAGGAACATCACCTACAAGAGCTTTGGCAGTGTCTTGAGGGAGAAGATAATGTAAAAATTTATTGACTTCAGGCACATCTTTTAAAGTTGGGATTGGATTGGGATTGGGTAAGGATTATGAAACAATAGTCAAAGATTGATGGAAACAGGAAAGTGAGTATTTTGAGTCAAGAGATTAAATTAATTTTAGAACATAGACTGTTGATGGTTTCCATTGAAAAGCCGAATCTTTCAGGGAAATCTTGTAATAAAAACACTTGGCTAGGCAGGACACTTTTGGAAGAATTAGGTCATGCTAATGAAGACCGAGTAATAGCAAAGACAGGTTAACAAAGACAGAGAAATGGCACAGTCATGTAAGCATAGAAGGTAATGTGTGGGTTTCATTCTCAGTGCCCAGGCTATATGTGGAGATTCAGTTCTCATTTGTCACTATAGTATCTGTCAGTATTAAGGGAACTCTTCAGTTTTCTGATTACTTTGCACATTTGTTTTGGAACTTTATTAATTACCTCTAGATCATGCTCATTTATTCCACTTAGTGACAATGAGAACATTGGCACTTGACAGGGCTGTTTGAATCCACACTGTACGATTTCCTAACAATGAGACTTAAGTTGAGTAACTTCATCTCTCTGAGCCTCAGTTTGTTTATCTTCAAAACTGGAATACTTGCCTCAAAGAACAGTAGCCCAAATTAAGAGAGCAGGAATTCACAGTCTTAAATCTCTTTGTGTCAATACTTTATATGTCCATTTTTACTATGCTTCCTGTCCTTATGCCTTTGAGGTTCAATCTAGATACTAATTTGCCTGAGAATTTGGCTAAATTCTCACTTTGTCCTCTCAATTCTCACTGCATTTCCAAGACACTGACGATGTTTTATGAACATCAAATGTACTTTGGGTTCATTCTTCTGTTATGTATGCAGCCTCAAGCGTGGTGAATTGGAAAGAGCACTGGCATTTCAGTGAGAAGTTCTTAACTTAATCCTTCACTCAGCTACTAGTTCTCCCTATGACCTTGGGCTACAAAGCCATACTCAAGTTTGGCTCAGTTAGACTTTTAATACTAAATTAAACCCTGCTGAGCATCTGGTCTTTGAAGCACTTCTCCAAAGAGCCATGCACTCATCCAAGCAATTTGGCCAAGAATTTTATGGCATTTCCTGACATATCTCTATGAAAGTTTTAGACTTCTCAGGGCATGGTTTAAAAACCACTGCCATGAAACCATGGCATTGACTTAATGAAATTAATTTATCTTTCTATCCATTCACTTATTCCATGAATATTTATTGTCAATAACTACATGCCAAAGCTTGATAGGAAGTCAATAACAATGATCCTAGGAATGAAAGATAATTATTTCTTTGCCTTAGAAGTCTTATGATTCTCAAGTCCTCCAAATGAAAACAAAACTTTTTGCCCTCTCCACACTGCCCCCCAAGCACACACGGACACATACTCACATCACCTTCCATAGATGCCAGTGAATCCACACTGTACCATTTCCTAAAAATGTGACTTAAGTGGAGTTACTTCATCTTATGTCTTTCTCAGTCAGGTGAGTTATTTCAGATACTCCTCCAAATCTGTGCTACTTGTTTTCTTTATTAGAAGAGCACCCTTCCAGTGGCACTGAGGCATGGCCTCGCCTGCAAGGTCTTTCTCGATTTGTCTCAGCTGTATTATTTCTCTTACCAGCCATCTCAGAGCACATTGCAGCCCCTGTCTTTTCTCCACCATTCCTCCATCTCATTTATTTTTTAGTATTTTCTCAACAGTTCTTCCAGACGCTCTCATTAAGCACTGGGCTAATTAGCCTCCTGTTTCTGAGCAGTGGAGCAGGGGTGAGCCAGGGCCCTGCAGGAGGGCTCCCACACTCGGCGGGAGGAAAACAGTCCTGCTCCCCAGCTCACACACCTGCACCCTCTCACAACTGGACCTGCCACCACTCAGCAAGGTTGTTCTTTGCTGTTGTTTTTAAGCTTCTGCTCTTTTTCCCAGAAAGGATACACCACAGCCCCAATCATCCTCACTCACTGACAATACCAGTGATTAAAATCTCTCAGTCCCCAGAGCACAAGCCCTCTATTAACTTTGCAGACATGTTTTCTATGCTACAGACCCAGCAGGCACTTAGCAGATCCTCTTGGAGATGCACTGGTTCATGACTAAGAGTAGCGGATCCAGCTAACATCTCAGAGAGCCGTGCACTGAATAGAGAGTGAGGGATCAGTGGGCTGCCCTGGAAATGTGAAGTGTCTAAATGGCACCTCACCCTAACACAGCTTTCCTCCCCAATTTCAAATCCAAGCCAGAGTTTGTTTGAATCTCTTCTCCTAGATCCTAGTATAGCAAACTTTTTTGGGTCAGTTGTTATGACAAGTATTTAGGTCTGAGTCCCACCTTTATAGGAAGAAAAGCAGTAAAATAAAATTCTCTCTCCCTGACTATTAGCTGTATAGCTAAAACATGAATCTCATATTTTATCCAGCCCTGGCTGAGTCTGTCTAGGTTGAGGTAATTGATGAGCTACTTTTCATTCATCTATCTTTGACATCTCCTGGATAAACTTCATACAATAATAACACTGTAAGTTAATAGATGCTTTCCAAGTCTTGCTTGCTCTAAAGAACAGTAATGTTATCACTTTATAGTTAGCAAAACACCAGCATATTTACTCCTCAATCAGGTGAAACTGTTAATATCATCTGGGATTTAGGATGACTTATCCACAGTCATCCAAATAACAATGAAAAAGTTTAAAACAAAAAGATCATCAAATTCCAAATCCTAGGTTCTTATTCTTATATGAAGCTTTATTCTTCCTTCTTGCACCCTTAAGATAATGTTTTAAATGTGATGTATTTGGTTTTTAGTACAATTTCAAATGCATGGCTGCCATGTCCCAGCCAACGCAAGAATCCCTGTTCCTGCCAGATGGCCAGGCCATTGCCTGGCTGCTTCCAATGTGGACAACCCATGAGATGAGTCTAAGTTATCATGGTAGTAATGTACATTGTCTAATGTGAGTCTGAAAATAACAACCAAAAGTTACCCATGGATATGATATTAATTTTATAAATAGGAAAATTAAGCCCCCTAGTTTTGTGATTTTCTCAACTGTTCCTCAAGAGATGGCCACTTTTCTGTCCCTCATGGTTTCTCTCAATCTATCCTTTGGAATGAAGGGTAGGATAAGAGGGTCCAAAATTAAAACACTTTGACTCCGTTCCTCTACTTCTCTACTACCTCCAGCACATGGATAATTAGTCCTTGCTGTCCACACTGAATCTTCTGGCTTTTGTTAACCAAGTAGAAGGGACTGTCCCTGTTTCTTTGGGTGTTTGCTCCAAAGAAGGTTTCAGAACTTTTATGTCCAAAGCCACACATGCTTAAGCAAGTGATGGAATTGTGTTCCTGCTGCAGTGACTTCATTTTTCTGTAACATTAACAAGGGGAGACTTTATTGTGTAGTCTCAAGGGGGTTGAATGGCTGCTCAGGCCTCCCAGTTTTGCCTATATGTTTATTCCCTCCAAGCCCAAACATCACCCTCTCATCTCCACATTACACAGCCCTCTTCTATGGCCAGCCTCTCCTTAGGTTCCTTCCCCACTTCCTGAAGCATAGCACAGAAATGTTCAAGGCCTAAATGTATTTACTCACTTGATAATTTTTCTCTGTGATAGATGTCAAAGTTATTCTTCACTTGGTTTCTGACAAGAGGAAGATAAAACTTAATTTACACTATTGATGAGGAGTTACTTGAGAAGTGATATGTATGAGAAATTAATATTTTTTTCTACTTACATACTTTGCTTTTATCACAAGTGAGCTAGTAAAGCTAATATTGTTATGATGTAAAAGCATCACCTGCTCTGGTTGCATCTCCAGGCTTTCCCAGTTGCACCTTTAATGAAGGAGAGGAGGCTACACCTTTGATGAAGGGGAGGAGGCTCAGATCTCATGTCTTGAAATCCTTCACAGAACAAGGGAAATAAGATTTTTATCACTGGAGAACAGTGGAGCATCTATATTCCTCCCATGTGACTCTGTGAAAGTCACTAACCCCAACCTGGCGCAGACATCTCACGGGTCAATTAAGAAGAGAGACTAACATGATTTCAGAATTTCTCCTGGCAATAACATTCTACAATTTTACTCCAGAAAGTAGCCTCTTTCATTGCTGAAAAAGTCAGTATAAGAGAAAGTTATTTTTTTTTCATTGAGCCAAAGTTCACTCATTTTCTACCAATTGATACCAACTATGCTGCTCTTCCTTCTCTCTCCACACAAAAGTTCCTCAAGTGTTTGGGGGTAATTTCCACTTACCCTGAAGTTACCTCTTCCCCAGGCTAATTAATTTTCTCAGCAGTGTACATGAGTTGGTCTTGACACTTTGCATTTGCATCTTGAATAGCTTTGATACATCCATTCAAATATACAATGGCTTTGAGGCTGGACCTTTTTTATAGAAAGCATAATTACAACCTGTAGATTGCTTTGCTTTTTATGTAACATTATTTTTCCTTCCAGAGAATTATATTTTTTCCTGATGAGATTAAAAGTACTAAGAACTGCCATTAATCAATGCTATGAAATCTCTGACCTCCTGGAACCTCTGTTTCTCCCCAATCCACATGCTTGCCCCAGACTCTTTGAGTAGGACTATATAGGAGACCAACCTCTTGCCATCTCTGCTGACAACTTAGAAAAGAGAGCTATATAAGGAGATATCTCTTGGAATTTGTAAAAACGGTAATCTCATCTTTGACTGAAATCATAAACAGCTACTCAATGATGAAAGTGGAATTAAACCTCATACCTGTCTGACTCCAAACCCCAACCTTTAACCATTCACCTAATGAAGACGGATGAGGAGTTCATAATGGAACATGGAAATAAATTTGAAAGTAGTATAGCAATATCTCTGACTCCAGCTTAAACTAAGTAAATAAAATCATTCCACTTCAAAGCTGAAAGACTAAGGAAGGATTGAGCAGGTGACTCATAGTGAAGAGATGAATCAGAGTGTGTGTGCTTTTTTTTAAACTTAATCCTCATCTGAAGATATGTTTTTTATTGATTCTAGAGAGAGAGAGTGAAACATCAAAAGCTCGCCTCTCATATGTGCCCTGACTGGCAATCAAACCCAAAACCTGGGCATGTGCTCTGACTGACAATCTTCAGTGCAAGAGACGATACTGTAATATATATATAGTAATATATATATACATATATATATATTATTGTGATGAATATATAATCTTATTGTGATGAAGACAGAAGACTCAGAACATGTAATAACTTTGAGCAAGCCTGAGGGCAGTTTCTGGCTGAGCGATAGGAACATGTATGTGGAGTGACCCTGTGGATCAATATCTTGCTCTTCCTTCAACCTTGCTAGGTGCTCCTTCTCAGGCACCTTCCCCATCTCCTGAATTTTAAATGTCTGACTGTCTAGCATGCTACACTTAATCCTCAGCTCACTTTCTTCCTAAGTGTCCTGCAGTCCAAGCTGAAATAAGCCTTCTGGTCTAAAATCATGGAGGCCAAAATTTGGGAGATATACAGCCTATAGTTCCCATCAGTCAACCATTGACTCATATTTTTTCTTTCTTGCTCTTAAAACTCCAACTCTTAATTTGCTACCTTTTATGAAAATTCAGCTATTTTTCAGAGAATAGCATAAACTAAGTTTCAGTTATCAGTACATTGGTGTAAATTCATGTACCCAGGATCTTCCTTGAGATTGGAGAGATGGTTATAGACAGCTCAGCCAATGAGTAAAGCATGATCTCAGATGTGTGGTTCTCTTCATGGGATGCCCACAGAAAACCAGGGTGCAATAGAGGAGAGATGTGAGAAGGGGAAGAGAAACAGTTCATAGGGCCAGGAGGAAGCTAGGGGATGTGAACTGTGAGTAGATACTGTGTTAAGAATTCTCTGGAGCAGCAGTCGCCAACCTTTCGGACCTCAAGGACCAAAGTGGTCTGTGGACCACTGGTTGGTGACTACTGCAATGGAGTGTTCCTCCCTTGGTCATCACAAAAATTCAGCCACATATTGTTATCAATACACAACATATTATAGAAGACATTTTCAGAGAGGTTCAGTAATATACCTCAGATTGCTGAACCAATGCATGGTGATACAGATATTAATTAGAAACTGTTTTTCTCCAAACTCTATCTTCTTTCTCATCTATGAGCCGGCCTTCCTAATAGGCTTAGCTCCTATTAGAGTGATATTTCAAGTGGACTCAACATCTAAGAGATAACAAGAAATGCTACTGAGTACACTTATATACTCTTGTTCCCTCATTGTATCTGGCCAACCCATCTTTGGTAAATTATGAAGCCAGAACAGCTTGTCAATAAGGTTTCCACCTTTTTGGTTTTCCTTCTACTTCTGGCTCCACAGTCACACTTCTTTCCTTCCTGTAAATCCACATTTAGTTCCCTTCTCAATGGTGTTGTTTCCTATTCCTTCTCATCAGCTTCCCCCTAAATTTCAGATACCCTCTGAACTCAGAAGTTGTGGGGACATTTGACAATCACTGCTTCAGTGAATGACAGTTTCTGACAAGAGTGTGATATATTTTTCAAATATGCTGGATTAAAAAATAAAAAGCCTGAGAATCATTTGTTTTATAAGAGAAGCTTCTAAAGAAAATTTTGTATTTTAAAAGGGATTCTAGCATAAAACTAAAGGAATAAAGCTTAAGAAGCAACTTTCAAGGCACATGGCATTGGAAAAGGTGAGGGGGTCATGTTGGCATTCAAGATCCCTAACATCATGCTACAGAGGGATAAGGTCAGTGCTTGGGTTAAATTTGAATTTTGAAATTTATATTTTCTTGGATCATAGGAAATTAGACTTATTTTCAAGGCCTCTAGACATTGTTTCCTAAAGAGCAAAAGATAGTTATTCATTTCCTCCTTCACGTGGAGCCCAACTCCAGAACCCTGACCACTGCCTCCACTCTCTAGCACAGGCAGTTGTGTTTGGAAGAGTCGCAGCAAATGTTTAATCCCAAGTTTTCATGCCACTTCCCTTCCTTTGTTCTCAGTCATGCACTTCACCCATATCTGTTATGGTGTTCAACATTTTGTTTTTCTTCAATAATTTATTTCCCAGCGAGCATGATTCTGGCAGCAAGCCACATTAGGATCACGTGACTGGCACATACCAAGCCCCTTGGGACTCTGATCTGCACCTAGGGAGAAGATCACTATGGAGCTTCAATCATGATTTGGCAAGTTGACATTGGACAAGTTATTTAATCTTTCTGGGATTTAATTTCCTCGTCTCTAAGATAGAAGAATAGTGCCTTGAGAACACACATCACATATGTCCCTGCTAATAGCATTTTCTAACTTTGCACAGGTGGCTCGCCAAATCAAAACTTTTTTTGTGTGTGTGTGTGTTAGCCTCAGCCTTCTACTTTTGACACATAAGAAATCTAACAAATATCATTTCATGAAATTATATGGCTTATTTATGAGCCAAAAAGCCTTCTCACAGACCATTTTTAATCAAACTACAGGTACAAAGTTGTGCAACATTTATATGATGGATGTTAAAACCAACCTTGCTCTGTTTGGATTTGACCCAAAAATTCTAAACATGACTTGCACTGATGTGCATTGTTATTCAACCCAGCAGAAATCTCTTTTGTAAGAATTTTTGCATTAAATGCCAGTATCTCAATAAGCTAACCAAGTAATTGAAGATTATGACTTTGAAAGTCTTGCTCAGAACACTAAACACTATAACCATCTCATTTCTCCCCAGCAGAGTGTGAAGACTGTGAAAGTGTGCACCCCAGGGGGGTGGCGGGCATGGCCTGGTCCAGATGACAACTTGGCTGATGGCAAGGATGTAAAAATTCTACTCTCCCCAATGCTGAATCTCATTCACCTCAAGGCATTACCGTTGTACAATCAATTAAGTTTTGTCTTGACATATAGAATAACTTGGGATATATATTATGAAATCTTCGATATAATAAAGAATAGCCCATAGAAATACAAATAGTTATAGATTTTAATTCTTAATACAATTTATTTTTTCAAGAGTAATTATACTGCTTTCTTCTTCTTCACAAAGATTATTGTAATTTTCCATTCTTTAAAATATATCCAGTAAAGTAGATCATTATTTTTCTCACATAAGAAGTAAAGATAATAATAGCAGCTAGCCTATAGAGTTGAGGGATAAATAGAGTACTAATGCAATAAAAAGAGCTATTTATAGCAACTAGCACATATTCTACACTTAATTAATGTTAGCTATTAATAAAATCCACACTTCTTAACTTAGCATTTTTCCTATCATATGATTCTGCGAGTCCCTCAACAAGAAGATCCTTTTTATAACAGAACTGTGAACATTTTCAGAAGTCCTTTGTCCCAATATTTTCTTACTGTAAAACTAAATAAGAATTAAAAAGTCATCATAAATGTTGTGAAGGCCTTTTGGCCAGAAGGATAGAATTATCTTTCAAGTTATAAGTCAAATTATCAGGATCATAGATGCCAAATATCTGACCCAACTCCAATTGTAAGACAAAAAAACAATTCTAGGCTCTATAAGGACATTTTCACCAAAGAGATTTACTCACTCTGAATCAGCAGGCTCATCCTCACCTGCAGATATGTTTCTATTTTTATTTTTAGAGAAAGAAGAAGGGAGGGAGAGAGGAAGAGAGAAACATTGATTGGTTGCCTGCCATACACACTCCAAACAGGGATTGAACCCACAACCTAGGTATGTGCCCTGACTGGGAATCAAACCCACAACCACTTCGTATATGGAACAACACTCCAACCAACTGAGCACCCCCGCCAGGGTTAGATTGTACTGACTATTATAATATGTGAATGAAGCCACCACAATAAAAAGTACCTCATGCATTTGGGAAAGAACTAGGCAGTATAGTTTCACTCTCATCTGACTATCCCAATTTGTAAGAGCTTAACCTGGAAAATTCTCTGTCATACTATCTATGCTACCTGACAGCCTGTCCCTCAGGAATGAAAGCAATCTAATAATCTCATCACACCAAGGTGTTAAGAACATTGTGTATTAGCTTTATTAGAAGGCATTGCCTTTTAAAAGAGAAGTCTGGGCAGCTCTGTGGTTAATCAAAACCAGTGAAGATTGATATACTTTCAGAGATCTGTAGGTGAGATATTTAAAGATAGGAAAGCACTTGGCATTCATCAACTCATATCACTTAAATGACTCCTCTAAAACAGAAAGTGTCTTTGTAGCTACTTATTCATTTACAAGAAGTATTTATGAGAATCTAGTATTGTCAAGTTATAAAGCTATGGTGATAAGCAAAGAAAGCAAGGTAGGCATTCCACAATAGATGAAAGAATTGCTGTGAGTACGAAGTGTAATGAGAACAGGTCATTGGGACCTGGAGAAGTTTGGGGAATCAGGGAAGGTTTCCTTGAATATTTCTTACGAAGTTTTAGAAAAAAATTATATATGAAAACAAGTTTGAAAAGAGAGAAGGAAAAACATTCAAGCAAAAAGAGTAACAAGTGAGATGTGTACCATCGATGAGGCACTGACTGAGCGATGGTTGGTTTGATTAGAGCACAGTGAGGGAAGGGAAGCAACAAAGCGTATCCATTAGGCAACATAAAGAGCCCCCTCAGTATCTATTTCTTTATAAACTAGGGCCAATGGAAGCCACAGAACACTTAACACAAAGAGCAATTTGATGTTATGTGTACACCTGTAAAAGGATATCTCACTGTGAGGAAGGAGTAAGTGGAAGAGGAGAAGGTAAATGGGGAGGGCACTTAGAAGCTGCAGCAGAGCCTGGTGAGAGATGACAGGAGCCTGGACAAGAGTGGACGCAGGGGATGGAAAGGAGTGGAAGGATTTGAGAGGCCATTGCAAGGTGAGAATCAATAAAATCGTGTGCTTATTATAAATGGAAGCTGAGGGCAATGGAGATATCAAGAATAATGCCCGGTTGTCTGATTTGCTAGCTGGATGGGTGATGGTGCCCTTTGCACAGGCAGGACTTTCTGGGAAATCCAGGGGCTTCAGGTTCCAAATGATTCTGTGATCACCCCCTCTGCCTTGCCACATAGTAATTATGGACACCCCATATAAGGAGAGAATCAAAAAGCATGTAACTTAGCTAAAAATAAAGTAAATATTTCCATGGACCAGACATGGAACAGAAACACAAAATAAAGATGCTAAAGTTATAGGTCTTCACACCTGAGATTTAAAAACAAATAGTGGGGGTGAGGGCAGGATTGAGGGGATGGGGAGACAATTGGGGGATTAGGACACATTTGTAATACCTTAATCAAGAAAGAAAAAAAAATAGTGGTGGCCAGGAATTTTGCTTCTCAGGACAAAGGAGACTAATTGCTCATCATTTTAGAAAGGTGACTGAATCCAGGCTTTGGCTTGCACAGGAGAGGACCCCTCACCACCACCATTGGTATAAATAAGCTATAAAAAGAACAACAACAAAGCATTGTGGGCTATTAACACCCAGTTTCTACCAAGTGAAATAGAAACCTACATGTCCATTTATATCAAATGTTTAGAGAAGCTTTATAGGTAATTTCCCCAAAGTGTAAACAATCCAAATGAACCTCAGCTGAAAAACCATTAAGCAAACAGGTCGATGTACACAGTGGAATACTACTCGGCAATAAAAAATAAAATATAAATACATGTTACAACAGGAATAGAATTAGAATGACAAAAGGGATAGAAAAACAACTCAAAATAAACTCATGTATATATCACAAAGGTGGCCTTATACCAGGAGACAAATGTGGCAATATGCATTAACTGGAGTTTAAAAATTGACTATATCTCTAGCTGGTTTGGCTCAGTGGATAGAGCATTGGCCTGCGGACTAAAGAGTCTCAGATTTGATTCCAGTCAAGGGCACATGCCTGGGTTTGGGCTCGATCCCCAGTGGGGGCCCTGCAGGAGGTAGCTAATTAATGATTCTCTCTCATCATTGATGTTTCTATCTTTCTTCCTCTCTGAAAACAATAAAAATATATTTTAAAAGAATTGACTATAAAAATTGAGAGGAAAAAATGCTTTTGAATTTTCCACCTTATACCATATAATCAACTCCATATCCATCTATGTGTGTATGTGTCTATGTGTTGTGTGTATGGGTGTGTGTGTGTCTGTTTAAAGGTGCACTACAAAATAACTTATGCGTCAAAGAAAGATTGTTACAATGGGAACTGTAAAATATTTAGAACTAAATGATAATAAACCATGATGCAATCTCCAATTTGGGAGTTATAACTAATATAGGACTAGTGGTACATTTAGCATCAGATAAATAATTTAGAAAAAAATGAAGAAAATAATAAAGATATATAATAAAGAAAATACTAATAAAGATAAGAGCAACAAATTTAAAAAGAAGAGAAAAGCCTGAGCCAGGTGGCACAGTCAGTTGGAGCATCCTCCTGTCCACCAAAAGGCTACAGATTGATTCCTGGTCAGGGAATATACCTGGGTTTTGGGTTTAATTCGCCTCGGGGCCAGACAGGAGGCAATCAATCAGTGCTTCTCTCTCACATCCATGTTTATTTTCTCTCCTCCCATTTCTCTTACTCTAATCATATATATTATGATTCAAAAATGTAAGATACAAAACAATAAAATTAAAATCGATTTTTGGCCAAATCTCCATCAAGACTTCAAGACTGATGGAAAAAAGTAAGAAAGGAACATAAAGGAAGAGAGAGAAGGCATATGCTTAAAAACATTATTTTTGATTGATTTTTAGAGAGAGGAATGGGGAGAGAGAGAGAGAGAGATTTTGATTGGCTACTTCCCACATGCACCCCTATAAGGGATCCAACGTAATGTGGATATGAACCCTGATTGAGAAATAAACCTGCCACTTTCTGGTGTGTGGGATGACACTCCAACCAAATGAGCCACAGCAGCCAGGGTGAAGGCATATGTTTATAAAAATTTTAAAACAGAATAAAATATAGATACAATAAGGATTTTAACAATCACAGAGTAATATGAAAAAAAAACATGTTAATGCACAATTTATATAAAATATTTTTTCTAGCCCTAACCAGTTTGGCTCAGTGGCTAGAGCATTGGCCTGCGGACTGAAGGGTCCCAGGTTTAATTCCGGTCAAGGGCATGTACCTTAGTTGTGGGCACAGCCCCAGTGGGGAGTTTGCAGGAGGCAGCTGATTGATGTTTCTCTCTCATCGATGTTTCTAACTCTCTATCCCTCTCCCTTCCTCTCTGTGAAAACTCAATAAAATATATTTAAAAACATTTTTTAATATTTTTTTCTAAAATAATATATAAATTACCAAAGTAACAATAAAAACTCAATAACAATTAAAAATATAAATCACAATAAAACTGTTTCAAAAAGAAACTAATCCCAGATGAACATACAGCCAAGTTTTGCCAAATTCTAAAAAAAAAAAAAAAAAAAAAAAAAGGAATCTGTTCAGAATTTCTCAGAGACATTAAAAAAAAGTATGACTCAGTGTAAATGTCGAATATGTAAGTCATATTTCAAGGCTATTATAACCTTAATCCTAAATCCTTATTTATCCTGAATAAAAGATAACTATAGACCAATCATCCTATAAGGAGCATAATGATAAATTCCTAAATAAAATGTCAGCAAACCAATTTCACCATCATGCTCATGTATTGTTTATCTTAGAAATACAGTGATCATTTAAATTAAAACATTATTTACGTAATCCCAATGTCATCCTGCCTCTTAATAATGTTTAAAAATAAAAATTAGGATAATCTCATAATTTTTCCCCCTCAGGAGAGTCAGGAAAACAATTAATCTAAATTTTAGATTTTTTCTTAAAAACTTTTAGCCAACAAAAATAGCAGGAAACTTCCTAAACTTCATAAAAAGTACTATATTAGTTTTCCAGAGTGGCTGTAACAAAGTACCATGCCTATAATGGCTTAAAACCATATACCTTTATTATCTTAGAGTTCTGAATGTTAGAGAATTGACCTGGTTCTCACTGGGCTAAAATCAAGTTGTCGACGGGGCTGCTTCCTTCTGGGAGCTCTAGAGAATAACTTTTGTCCTTGCCTTTTCCAGGTTCTAGAGCCCACATGTCTGAGCTTCTGGTCCCTTTTATTATCTTTACAGACAGTAATGGCTGGTGAAGTCCTTCTCACACTTCATCTCTCTGACCTTCTCTTTTATGTTCCTCTTCAATTTTTAAGGACCCTTGCAATGTTAAAGGGCCCATCTGCTTAATCTGAGAGAATCTCCCTTTATTTAACTTTGTTTAAAGTTAGAAATCTTAATTCATATGCAACTTTTTAAAAAATATATGATTTTATTGATTTTTTTTAGAGATAGAGAAAGGGAAGGAGAGAGAGAAACACTGATTGGCTACATCTTGCATGCCCCCTACTGGGGATTAAGCATGCAACCTGGGTGGACCAGTGACTTGTAAGTACAGGGATGATGCTCAACAAGCCACACTACCCAGAGCCACGCATTGTAACATATACACAGAAGATTAGGGTGTGAACAATTTTGAGAGGCCATTATTCTGTCTAACACAAGTTCAGATAAATTAGGTTTGCTTTTAGCTGACAATAACCAGAATCCTATCAAAAAGTTTTCATTTGTTTCATAATGTACAAAGTCCAAAAAATAGCAGTCCAGGACAATATCCTATATAATTAAAGGCTAATATGCAAATAGGCCAAATGGAGGAACAACTGGTCGCTATAACGTGCGCTGACCACCAGGGGGTGTGTGCAAAACATGGTGGGCATTGGCTATGGCAGAATGGTGGGCCAGGTGAGCAGGGGCACCAGACCAAAGCAGAGCACAGGTCAGTGTCATTGGGTGAGCCTTGGTGGTTACTGAAAATTCTTTGCTCCCACACACCGTGGTCCCACCTGGCACTTGCACCTGCTGCCAGTGCCAACCCTGCTTGCACCCACTGTTAGTGCTGGCCCCATTTGCACCCACAGCCAGTGATGGAGCTGTTGCTCACACCCACTGCCAGTGCCCCGCGTTGGTCCCAATCACTCAGCGCCATCAGCGGGCGTGAGAGGTGGCTGCCAGCCCCGACCACCCCTGAGGGCTTCTCCACCTCCTCCTGCTCCTGAGGTGCAATTGGAGCAGCAGCCGCCACTCACACCCACTGCTGGCACTGGCCTCAATCACTCCACACCTTCAATGAGTGCGAGCGGGGCCGGTGCCCTCAGTGCATGGGAGCGGCAGCAGTGGGAGCAGGGCTGCTGGCAGAGAGGGGACCAGAGACTATGGTGGGAGGGGCCAGGTTGGGGCATGGAGGATGGGTCGAGACCCCTATGTCTACCACAGCCCACAGTTCCTTTCAAGGTGCACAAATTCATGCACTGGGCCCCTAGCAGAAATATAAGAATCTTTCTACTTTTCTGTCACACAATCTTTGATGACAAAAGACTGCTAGTCATATGCATCACATCTGCATTCTAGGCAGGAAGTGGAAGGGGTAAAGGGCAGTGCCTATGTCAAGAATGCAAAAAGCTTTTCTCAGAACCCTCAATTTACATGTCATTATCACAAACTGTGTTTTTATCTGCAATGGAATTTGAAAAGCATTTTTAAAAATTCTGAACATATTGCCCTTTTTTAAAGCAATTAAGATGGAGGAGGGTAATGAATATTGCACAGGTAAGTAGCAGTGTCAGCTGGATTACTATCATCATATTTAATATGATATTTTAGAAGCTCTTCAATTAAAGTCAGGAGAGGACAGGAATGTCCAGGATCACAGCTTCTACTCCTTCTATTGGAGGTTCCAGTCAATGCAATAACAAGAAAAATAGCAGGTAAAGGGAAAAGTGAAAGAGAAAGTCATAAAAGATGACCACGTTGGAAGCAAAACATCATAGATTCAGTTTTGTACAAGATTTTGAGGCATCTATAAAATATACAATTGGAAATGTCACTTAGATAGTTGAATGTTATATGGGCATGAAGTTTTTTTAAAAAAGCAACATAAAACCTAGGGTAATAATTCAAATTTGCATCATCAGTGAACATCTGAAAGCTCTATGAATAGAATTGCCTGGAAGAACAATAGAGAGTAAAGTTTTAAAAAGGGGAGCATACTTAAGACTAAACCTTAAAGAGTTAGGATATTTAAAGGCAAAATTGAGAAGAATTTTTCAAAGAAGTAAATACAGAAAATATGATGTTGATGCCAACAACAGAAATAACTTTTCCAAGGAAATATGCTAGAAATGTTTGATTTTATTGAGAAGTCAAGAACAAAATAAATCATAAAGTGTTAAACTGATGTTAGGACCTGATAGACATTGGTGGCCAGCGAATTTGATGGAGTAGTGGGGGTTTTGATGGAAGTCTAATTAAAATGAGCTCAACAGTAGATTGGAAATAAAAAAGTAATAAAACATAAAAACCTCTTGAAAATTTTAATTTTATGTTAAGGAGAGATATGGGATAATATTGGAAAGTAAGAGTAGAGTTGAAAGTAAAATTTTATTTATGAGAGATTGGTGCTTGTTTAACTGCTAATTGGAATAATTCTATAAAAGGATCTGGCAGAGGTTCCAAAGGAGGTAACATCTAACCAAGAACATACTGTCCCTAAATATGTAGGAAAGAGTTGACATAAAGATAAAAGAATGGGTATAACTGGGCATGGAGATGGAAAGACAAAGGCCCTCCCATCTGATGGCTTCCATTTTCTCCATTAAGTTAAGAATAAAATTATTTGCTGAGAATAGACAGGAACAAATGAGAGGAGCCATAAGTTTAACAAAAATGGAAGAGGTTTGAAACAGGCAGTTTAAAAATTGAGCAGAAAATTAACTTGATAATAGAATTATGAGGTCATACTATTATAGGGGCTCAGTTGAGATTGACGATCATAAATTCACAGTGGAATCACAATGTTCTGTTATATTATATTTTTTTCAAATATAACATGGCATTTCCCCATATTAGTTTCATCTAAAACTAGAATTTGTCCTGATAAGAATAACAAAGGACAGAGGAGCAACAGACTTTATTATCTGTGTAAGGCTTAATTGTAATAATGGGTTAAATAACCTAAGCTAAATAGGAAGGGGAATGAAAGCAGAATAAAAACTAATGGAGTAAAGGGAAAAATACATACATGCATACATACATACATGCATACATACAAATAGAGGTCAAAGTAAAGGTCTGAATATTCATGGATTCATGGAAGGGCTACTTGTACAAGCAACTACAGTGGGGCCTTGACTTACGAGTTTAATTCGTTCCGAGACCGAGCTCATTAAGGAGCTCCTTAACTCAAATTACTCTATCAACTCGATGCAAAAAATCCGCGGAGAGACAGCTGGTATCTCAAAAAACTCATTAGTCGGACACTCGTAAGTCAAGGCCCCACTGTAACTAGAAAGAAGGAAAGTTGAGGCCAGAGATCAATAACTTTAAATAGTGATTTTCAAAGTGAAATTGTTTCACAATTAAGGTAAGAAATTGGAAAGAATATTTAGAAAAGAATTTGAGGCCCTGAAAAAAAATATGCTGATCATAGAGCAGACTTTCCAGAGAGAAAAGAACAGGTTTGGGTTAAAGCCAAGGCAAGGCAATACAGAATATTTGGCAGGACTGTGCAGTTTCCAATGTGGGACAAGAACAAGATGGATTTATGCCTTGGGAATTGGCCAATGGCAGAATTGAGCATTGGGTGAGGGTCCTGCTGGCTTCAATCCTGAACTAGAACATTGTAGGAATTTTTTTTTTCTGTATTCACAAAGAATATACCATATATTACTTAAAAATGTGCCTCCTGGGATGAGTCAAGCCATCTGAAAGAAAAGTGGCATCTTCTATTATTCACCAATTTCCTGAGGAGTCTGCATAGAAAACTGGTGAACATAAATGATGCTAAGCGATAGCATGCTAGCATGATGTGTGGCTCTGGCTCTAGAGACAGCCTTTGAGACACCAGTGTTTGGGTGCAGTTGACTTCCATGACTACCCCCACCCCTCACACTCACATATGGGTTGGTCATCCTGGCTGTAGGCTTTTCAGACCTTCTCCTTGTTGACTCCCAAAGGCTTGAAAGCAAACTCTGATGCTCTGGGCTCTTCAGTCCTGGGCTTAACTCCACCAAATGTTGACAACCTGTCTAGATTCTTATTTCCTGTGGTTCCTGTTTGGTGACTCATAGACTAATCAGTCAAAACAATTTATGCAGAAGCATAAATGACTGAAGGTAGCACAATGCATTGTAATGTCCTTGCAACCAATTCTTAACTCAAGTTATCAGAGCTTTACTCTAAAAGACTGATTAATGATATGAGCTTGAAGCACTCTGAGAGTCCCATGAAGTAAAGATTTTTAAATTTTCCAAATTAATTATTTCATTTAGCCTGCAAATGAGAGCCTATTATATCCCAGACATTACTCAAGGTACTAGACATAAGAAATCACTAGGCCAGTGCTCCACACCTCAAACAATTTATAGTCTGGAAAGAATACAGACATATAAACAAACACAAAATTAGGGTAATAGATGCTACCATAGAAACCTGTAAGTACACAAAAGAGATATAAAGTAGCTAATCCTCATTCTCTTATTTTCCCCTGGGAACATGTCCTACTGCTGACCCCTTTTCTTATGTTTCCTCTTCACTAGTCCTTTCTACTCATCCCATAACTCCAGTCTCTTTTTACAAAAAAAAAAAAGAAGAAGAAGAAGGAAGGAAGGAAGGAAATGTCATCATATTATTAACTCTGGATAGCTTTCCATTTCTCTATTGCTCTTCTAGCTTTCTTAATCAAAATGTTCTTAACTTTGGTTGTACATTGAAATCACTTGGGGATCTTTAAGAAATACTGGTGCCTGGTGCCCACCCTCTAGGGATTCTGATTTTATTGTTATGGGAAGTGGGCATCAGGATTTTTAGTCTCCCCTCCTCAAGTGTACTACCCAGTCGAGGATGAGAGCCGCTGTCTTAAAGGATGCTGAAGACTGAATGATCCAACATATATGTACAGTAGAGTCCACATTAATCACTCTATCAGTGACTACTATTATCATTGCATTGACCAATAAACAGTAGTGAGTTTTCTGTGCATGGATGTCACAACCTAGTTAGAAAACTGATAGAAAGGCTGGCCTGAATGAGGTTGAACTGACTCAGTAATTCCTGTCCGCTTCCAACGTGTTTCTTCATCAAAGTGGTGACTCTTGGCAAGACTAAAAGGCAAGACTCTTAGCACTCAGTTTCTTCATCTATAAAAATGGGGGAAATGACTCTGCCTGAAATCATCGGGTTGGTGAGAGGATTCATTAGTTCATCTCTGTAAAATGCTCTGCAGACAGAACAAACATCTACAGGAGATAAGGATTATGGTCTCCCGGAAGCATCTATAACGTGTGGAGACATTGATAGCCAGTCTGGTCAGTGAAGCAGTGTGGAGCTTCACCCTTGCTTCTCAGCCTTAGAGCACAGATTGCAGCTAAACTCATCAGCCTCCATTAAGCCCCTGGCAAAAAAAAGCTATGAACTAGTTACTGTCAAAAATGGCTGTGACCTTTGCTCTCGATACTCTGGGATGGACATTCAATCCTACATTCTCCTAAAATGCCAGTGTTTACTCCTTCTTTTGGGAACATGAGTGGGGGACATGGTGGACAAGGGGAAATGGAAGCTCCCTCCCCAAAACATGCTAGTCAAATGATGTTTCTTAACAATTCAATTGGACCTTTGCCCATTTTCCTGGAGGACTTCCTCGTGGCTGTTTCCACACCCCATTTCAGTAATATTTAAAGCCTCCTCACCTTCCCATCGTACTTAAAGGTCTTTATAAGGACACCGAAATGAAAAGGATGGTTCCTGACATCTGCGAAGAGTGAAGAGGCAGAATATTTCTAGTGAGAAAATGGAGCAGGGGTCTGCTGCCTTTCTTTTGGCAAAGAACCTGCTATAGAAACTAATGTAGATGAGGGGGCACTGAGCCATATATAAGTGAGTAATTATCTACTGTTACAGGCCTTATTATCTCTCCAAATGTTTGCTAAAATTCTGTTGGGCAACCATCTGGACCCAGAGATTTACCCGTCCATACAGAGTGGGTTGTTGTTTTAAGTTGAGACGGGGAAAATTTCTTTCTCTAATTCTTTTCTGTCATTTTCTGTTAAATAATTTATCTGAATGTCTCTTAGATAGCTCTCTGTGAGTCCTCGGAGTAAATGGAGTCTGTGTGATACACTCATATAAAATATTCTTTGAAAGTTTTGTGGGATTTTTTTCTTTTCCCTCACCAGAGTATCGAAGGACAGTTTGCCATCTGTTGTAAGAATTTCATTAATGCACCTATTTTCTCTTCCTTTTTGCAAGAGTGGTCAGTCCAGATAATTTGTAGCCTCTCCTGTTGCGGGTAAAGCTCGCTGCCCAGCAGCCTCACCCCACCACAGCTAAGTCTCTGCTCTCTCATTACGGCTTTCTCTCAGGTGGCTTTGTTAGCTCAGAACAACAAAGCCTGTGTCCCAAAGCCTGGCTGGGTATCAATAATTTAACAACATGTCATAGACAACAGTGAACCATGCTGCTAGGGTTGAAATATTCCTAGGGCTCCCCATCTATTATGCTCCTCTTTCTCAGTGTGCAGTGAATGGAGTACAGGTGGGCCCAGCGTTTTCTCCCAACTCAGAAACTTACAAGACAATATGATGGCACCAGAGAGGGGTTATTTGGATTACAAAAGGATTCTGTGCTTTACCAGAGGGTTCCCTTTAGCTTTTCTTTAAATTAAGAGCTCTTCTTCAGCATTTGAAAGTTTATAAGCTTAATTAGTTTGAATCTTTCAGGAAAACGCTCCCAAAGAAACACCTTATTTAGACAGGATGGTTCTCCTTCCGACTTGATTGGTTAAAAGTCTGTGCAGAAAACATTTGAAGTGTAACATCCCCAAACCAGCATTTGGGGATGTTTTCTCCTGATCCAGATTTCATGTCAGTTTGGTGCATACAAGTGCTGCTCGAAGTCTGTGGTGCTGATCTGAACAAACTCAACCCATGTCCTCACTGTCCTCTCTTAGCCATAAGACACAGCTCCCCCACAGTGCCCAGAAATAGTGTCCCAGGCACCAAAAGCACAGAAAGCAGTGCCAACTGTTCTGTGTTTTTGTTTGTTTCTCTGTGTGTGTGTTGTGTGGGGTTTTTTATTGCTTTTTTTTTTTTAGAGAAAGTGTTAGAGACAGAGAGAAACATCAATGTGAGAGAGACACATCAATTGGTTACCTCCCACACATGCTCTGACCAGACCAGGGTCAGGGATCGAGCTTGCAACCAAGGTATGAGTTCTTGATTGGAACTGAACTTAAAACCCTTTAGTCTGAAGGCTGAGGCTCTAACCTTGAGCCAAACCAGCTAGGGTGGAATATTCTGTTGTAATGATTACCTTTGGGAGATGATGGAAGGTTTTGCAGTACATACCCCATAGCACACAACCACATAGTTACCCAGGACAGATATATATCTTCCCTAAAGTTCCTCTCCAAACATCACAGGTCCTCTCCGGTCTGTCCTCCACAATACAGTGCCAAGGCTCTGGGCTCTGGTCTCCACTCTCTTGGAGTCCGTCTCTATTGCCTCCACCTAAATCATACAGGTAAGTCTGTCCTGTTCTATCCAGCTTTTACCTCCTCACAATCATGCATCCCTGTGCTCAGCTAAGAAAGGTCTCTCCAGCCACTAGAGTCCCTCATCCTACATTTTTTTTCTTTTATATAATAAAAGGAGTTCAGCATCTCAATCAAACTGCCCCATCTTCACTAGGAAGTATGCTCCCTTTGAGACTAGCATGCTCTGAAATATCAGCTAGAACAGGACCCACTTTGAAGCATGGCACTGGGTCATTCTACATAAATGTTCAGAGCATTTCAGAGACGGGACAATTATCATATGCCCTGAAAACCAAGGAATCATTGCAGAAGAATCATGTTTTTAAATTTCTTTATCGATTAAGGTATTACATATGTGTCTTTATCCCACCATAACCCCCCCGACCTCCCCAACTCATGCCCTCACCCCCCTGTTATCTGTGTCCATTAGTTAGGCTTATATGCATGCATATAAGTCCTTTGGTTGATCTTTCCCCCATACCCCCACCCTTCCCTACCTTCCCTCAGGGGTTTGACAGTCTGATCGATGCATTTCTTTTTAAAATATATATATATATTGTTTTTGATTTCAGAGAGGAAGGGAGAGGGAGAGAGGGATAGAAACATCAATGATGAGAGAGAATCATTGATCAGCTGCCTCCTCCACACCCCCTACTGGGAATCAAGCCCACAACCAAGGCATGTGTCCTGACTGGGAATGGAACCCTGACCTCCTGGTTCATAGATTGATGCTCAACCACTGAACCACACTGGCTGGGCAGAAGAATAATTTCTTACATAGTTCTGAGTTGATGTCACCTGTCTTAGATGAAGTCAGAGTGAATAGGAGCATCAGCCCTCCTTTTCAGGGTAGGCTTGAGTTGGCTCCCTGATCATAGGGTTTACACCAATTAAGGGCTGTGAGTCTATATACAGGAGTTGTACTAAGAAGGGTTTGAGAACTAAGTGAGGAATGTGAGGGGTCAGGGGTCCATTCAGGAAGAAGAAAGAATCCAATTTCTCCTGGTCCCTGCTTTTATCCCTGGGATATATCTTGAACTCTCCTCTTGTCACTCTCATTGTTGTTTGAATCAAGGGTGCTATGAGTAAGAGTAGGTTCCTTGCTTTTCAATTCCTGCCTTTCACTCTCTCTAAGCTTCTTGGATGCCATGACCACAGAAATCTTCCTAAAACACTGCTTCCATCCCATCCCATCATTCCTCCTGCCTAAAAAGCTCCATTTCCCTTTATTGTTCTGTGTTTTGATTATAAGAGATATGAATGACCACATAATTTGTTGGCCAAACCAGGATATATTTGAGAGTAGAAAAAAAACACACACTTTTAATACTTATGTCAGGACCACAGGTGTAAGTAGAGATTGCTTTGGGTAAACAGGGACATATGATCACCTTAGATATAAATTCTCTACCTGGCTTTGATTCTGTATGCATGTAACCATTATCCCATGCTACTTAAAAGCAATCTAATCATATTGTAAAGGTCAGAACACTACTGCTACTATTAAAAATTATTACAGCGATGGCAATCAGAATGCTAGCAACCACTCACGGATTTCCTTCACAGCAAGCACTATGTCTCACTTACATTCTTTTTTTTTTTCATTCTCCACAAAATTTCTATGAGGTAGGTGCATTATTGTTGCCATCTTAGAAAGCAGTCTACTAATAGAGAGAGATTTAAATATTTTGGCCGAGATCACTCAGTTAATAAGTGGCAGAGCTGAAATTACAGCCCTTTATTGTTTGACTCCAGTGTTACATCTGCTTTGGCCAATACCAACTCCTTATATTTTTTAAATATTTTGTAAAGCACATAATGAATACTGAGAACTATGATCAATGAAATGTTCTCCTGGTCTGAATGTTGTCTCGGCCACATTGCTTAATGGCATGTGTGAATAACATTATTAATATCACCAGGATCCTTCCCAACCCTGCATCTTTGCTTGTGCTGTTATCTCTAAATTTATTGCCCTCCTATGTTCTCCACATCAAATCCATAGACGATCCATCTGGCAAAGCCCCGTTTAATTTCTCACCCTCTGTGAAACCATAGCTGGCTACTCAATTGACATTCATCCCTCCCACCTGTATCCTCCCAGCCTAATTACCCTCAGTACTACACAAATTGGCACTAGATTACAATTTTCCTCTTCAATACTCTAATTGTCTTTTTTTGTTGTTGTTGTTATTCTCTCTCCAACCTGTTTGCAAACCCATCAAAACCAGGAGACTTCCTAGAACCTACTTAACTTGAAATTCGGACAGATCAATATGTTTTGAGCATTTTTTAAGGTGAACAACAAGAGATCAAATAACCCATCCACAATTTCATATCCAAAATGATAGCCCTAAAAGGATTGTTAAATTTTTAATATTGTTCTTATGCTCAAAAAATGAGATATTCCTAGTAGCATTATTATGAAATTTACAATGTTGTTTTTCAAATGAATGAAAACATACTGAAACAATGATCTTAAAATGAAATACTATTATTGTATGTGTTTTTTAAATAAATATTTCAGACTGGTTTGAGCTTCTCCTTAAATACCTCCAGCATTTCCAACATGCCTGCAATGGGAAGTGGCATCCTGCTGCCTGGACCAGCGCATCCAGGGAAAACACCAAGAATGCTTTGGAGTCTCGAGTTCATTAGAAACTTATCTGGTGGGACCAAGAAGGGAGCTGGCCTCATAAACCTGCTCTGCCCATATTGCCCCAATCACAATACACTGAAATTCCTGGCAAAGCCCACCAATGCCCATACCATCAGCTTTGTTCTAGCTTCATTCCTGTTGCTAATACATTGCTGTGACTGCTCCCGACAGAGTGGAGTCACCTGCCATCCTGTGCCTGATGACTCAATGTGAGGAAATAACTGAACAAGCACCTCTCAGACAGTCAGTAAACTGCTGCTGCTCAGTCCCCAGGCCCAGGGCAGTGTGTGAGCCTCAATTACGTGGCAGGGATGGCTTCGCGTCTGAAAGAATAAGCACCGGATACACAACTCCACAAAGATCCTCAGAGAGCCAGATGGACAGGAAGCATTCCACAGGCTTAGAGCATTATGGCTGCTAATTTGTAAAAGAGTACACTGGTAGGAAATCTTGTGACCCATTCACAAAACTCTTTTCTGAGTTACTCTTCAGGACAGCCCATTGGAAAGCTACAGTTAGCCAAGGTGTTCATGTTCACCATACATACCGATCCCTTAGCCTATGATTAATTCTATTACGCTGTTCTCGAGTTAATTTGTTTGTCTTATATCCTGTCAAAACAACAAGTTTCTGCAGTGAACGGAAGAGAAGCATGTTTAATTCCAGGACAAAGTAAATATGAAACAAGAGTCTTAAATGAGATAATGTATCAACTCTGCCTATGAGTGAAGAGCACACAGCACGTGTTGAGAAAATCATTTACCTCTCCTTTCTTTTTCCTTAAATAGCATTTTTTGTAAATGAACAAAAACCTAGTCTTTTGACAGATAAATTCAAATGTATGAATTTAGTGCAATTAAGAATGGTGTTTGCCTTCCAGTCCTGTTTATAATCAGGAACTGACCAGCCTGGTCTCCGGTGCTTAGCCATCACCCTTTTTTAAGTAGATGCCTCTTTATTTAAGTAGAAATGATCCTGGGGAGCTAATTCCATGAGTAGGCTAGTCTAATTGTGCAAACTCAAGAAGTTTCTGGAATATAGACAAAGGTAATCCACTGTTCACTCTTGGACCACCCTCACCTCTGAGATCGATGGAGCCCGTTTCAATGCAATTTGCTGTAGTAAGTCTGCTCAGGAGACACCTGGCAGGACAGGTTCATTGGGTACTTATCCCATTGGCCAAACTAGCTCATCAGGCTCATTAGGGTTTCTCAAACAACTACATTTAATATTTGTAAGTAAATAGAAACATTATATTTTAAAATACCTATTTGAATATGGCATTTGACTTATTGTGTCGGCTATATTTTTCTTTTGTTCATGAATATCCTTTTATCTCGGGCACATGTTCTTGTTTAGAAGGCAATGTGCTTAGGACTGGTCTTGGTAAAAAACAGTGATTGCGAGCCTCTGGCACGTTGAGGTTCCATCCCTGGGTGACTTTACCTGTCCTCACTTTATAATTCATAAACACAAGCCTGACATTTGGGAGTTCCACAGCCATGCCAGAAGGTAAAGGAGGGGAGAGTCTATGGTTGGAATCTCAGGCTTTAAAATGGGATAAATAAAAGAGGGAAAGATAGTTGTTTTTATATGAAAATTCTCCCTTGAGAAAGAAATACTCAAAACTATACTAAATATGTCAGCAACATAGTTTAAAGAAATAAGATATTGGGTATAGCAAGTCATATCTTTCTTGCTAATTCCTGAAGCATTTTCAGTTACTATGGCTTTGTACACATTTTTCTTTTAAATTCTGGGAGAGCTTAGCTGTATGTTCTTAAATACAACATAATTATTTTAATTTATAATTTTTCAGTGGCCATAGGACTTCAAAGATAAGGTAGAATTACTGGAAACCAGCATGGATTCACTTACAACAATGATTGCAAACCAAATGCTTTCTAATTCTTAGAAAATGGTATGAGACTAGCAAATCACAGGAGAATACAGAGCAATTCTTTAGGATATATTTCATGTGGCTTGTATTTTTCCTGAGGTGAGAAGCTTTTGTTCATTTTAATAAGAGACCAAGAATAGAATGATCATTATTTGTTTGCCAATGGTATTACTCAGATATCAAGATCACATTCAATTACGTCCATTTATATTTCATCTTCAAACGAGTAGCTACTCTTAATCAAGTTCCTGTGTTTATTCACATCTGCCTTTCCAAATAATACCATTCTTAAACTATACATGATTATACTGACTATATGAATCCCCCATCTCAGCAAAGATTTCCACTTTCAAATCACACCCTAGACTCTGTCCTACCAATAATTTCATCCCTCCAAAATTTCAGCTATAAGCCCACTTCATAAATCCCCAGTACATTTATGCCACTATCTCTAAGCTAACAACTCATCAACACTCTTCCCCAATCATAGCCCATCCCCTTTTCATTGTCCAACAATCATTCTGTATCTTCTCTTCCCTCCTTCCCCAGCTTAGACTTCCGGGTCAATCACTCATTGTTTTGCATACCCTCATTTTATTTGCCTTCCTCTCTGCCATTGGCAACCATATTTCCTTACCTAGCCCACATATTCACTCAAGGTATGGAACGTGGATTGGGGAAAACATGACAATGCAAATTGATTTCACTTTAAGTTTGTATCCATCCATCTCCTGCGGGTTCTCAGGATGTCCTTTCGGTCTTTCCATAGTTCCCTGGCCCCTTCCCTCTTAGGAATTTCCTCTAAACATTGTCCTTACTGATCCTTTTCCCTCAACCTTTTGACCTCCTTTCCTCTTCCTCACCCTGCTGATGATTTCACTTTTCATTTCAGTGTGGAAACAGAAATTATAAGAGGATATCTCCAATCACCAAAGTCACCAATATACCTGTAATTGTCATTTTACAATGTTTTTCTTCTGTTATAGTGAATGAGTTTTCTTGTTTATCTTGAAAGCCAAATCTTTCCCTTGCACCCTGGATCCTGTCCTCCCTAAAATACTCAAAGGGCTCTGTTTCTGCAATTTTACTCCTTTCTCTTTCTTGCTTTTATCATTTCATTCTCCTATCCAAATCTGGTCATGCCCCATCATCACTAATGGACCCACAATTCAGTCAGTGTCAAACCTAATGATTATTCTTGATTTGCTTCTTTATTTCACATCACCATCCCCCAAAATATCACATAATTACTTGTTTATTTTCTTCTTTGTAACCTACAAATCCCATTAGGTCAGAAGCAATTCCTAGCTTACTTACCACTACCACTACATAGAAGTGGTATCAAATATTAGTTTTCACAATGAACAACTGATTGATATCCTTTCATCTCTGAATAGTTTTGTTTTTGCAAGGTTCAGTTTAACATCATTCTATTATATAATTGTTTGAGAGGTATTCATTTTCATGCTACAAAAATTTATTTAGCATATATACACATAATCTGGCATTTGATCATACAATGGTGTGTGTTGTTATTTATATGTTCACATATAAATGAGCACATATATATACAACATGGCTTTTTTTTATCATCCCATCTAAAGAGTAAAGTCTTTTGAGTGCAAAGACCATATCTACTCCCCTATGTCTCTTAGTTCCTTATATCAGGTTCAGAACTTTAAAACTCAAGGAAGACAGTACTTCTAAAGCATTAAAGGCTTCTTGCAATTTATTTCTGATTCCAGAGTTAGAAACACTCTAATATTATCTGAAATAGCTTTCCATTTACTCTGTTCTGGGGCAAAGCTTATGCACCTGGAGGCCATAAAAAGCACTAAAGATGGCAATGCTACAAAAATTATTCTGGTAAGAAAAGAAGATTAAGTGAAGTGCAACATTAAATAACAGTATTTGCATGATTCATTAGTACTTCCAGGATATTGAATTCTAATATTAAAACATATTATGGATTTAACATTGGAGATTATAGAAAATAACAACTGGAACTTGTTCTGAGGCGGGTGGGGGGAGTCTGTTTTGGATAACTAATATTGATCTACTCCTTGATCTACTGAGGGCATCTTTCCAACCAGTCTCCAAGTGAGTGGGCTGTGGAGGAAAGGAGGTCTGATAACCTAGGTTGAAAGATCAAGAAAGGGAGGAAGGGTTTTGGGGGAAGGAGGCTCACTCATGCAGGGAGAGGGGTCACCACTGTCTATGTCAGTGTGTATGTGTCAAGCAGCTAACTCCTTTGGATATTTTCAAGGAAGACCTAACTGACTAAAGTCGGATGCCAGTAAATATTAAGTACATCAGCAGAAGAAAGCAAAGCATGTGCAAACTCTACTTTCTCTAACACACAAATGTTTGCATCTGTTGTCACCTTATATTGCCAAGAAGCAGTCATAAAAACCTTTTCTCTATACTCCTCATTTAAGTTATTATGGTTTGTTTGATGTCATGTCCCAGAGAAGTCACCTATAAAGCTGTGAAAAAAATAATATCAAAGCTTCCCATTTAGCAAAGGAGACAAACATCACAGAAGTATGCCTGTTCCCCCTGTAGCTTTGGTGATCCTTGGAAGGTGGTGCATTAAAATAGAGTGTCAATGGACTCTACCAGCTTTATCCAGTCCTCAAAACTCCTTACATTTTTTATATAGGGAAAAATTATATTTTGTGTGTCCTCTCATAACATTTCCAAATCCATATAACTTTCTCTTATACCTTTTAAATATCAATCTGTTTTTCCTTATATGCATTTCTTTAGTGAAAAAAATAATTGCTGAACAAATTCATTGATCCCCAATCAATTTTGACTCTCCTTCACATGGTCACAAGAGTGACCTTTCTAAAATGCTGTTGACCCAGCCCCTCTCTGCTTAAAGGCTTTTATGAGTCCCTGTGACCCAAGAGGAAAATGCCCCAGCTTCTAGCCTGGCACTCTAGGCCATCACACGGCTTGGTTCCAATCTATCTGCTCAGCTCCATCTCCAACCACTCTTCCATGAATATTGTATTCTCTAGTTAGATTAGACCAGTTGTAGACTCCTGGCTTCAGCATACTCTGTGTCCCGTGACTTCCTGAATGCCATTGCCTTGGCAACAACTTCTGTATGAAACTTTCTCCGGAAGCTTCAGGCAGAGTTAGATTTTCAAAACAGAATCCTAGACATAGCACTTACCATATTGATGAGTGATTCTGTTTTTGAATTACCTGTGTCAAATGATGGCTGTTGGTGCCAATTAATGCCAACAGTAATACCCTATTTGGGATGTGGTGAAGGAGACTGCTCGGAGCAAACTTTACTCTTTGGCAAAAAGTGAATCGAACGCAAAATCCTATGTTGCCAGTTCTCTCTGAAATGTATGTAATGAGAATTACTGATTCTTATCTGCGGAAATTTCTTTGCCTACTGATCAATTTCTCTTTCTTTAGAGTACAAGGCACACAGCTAATTTTCAAAGCAAATCTGTGTGGTGACTATCCTTGGATGGAATAAAATAGGCTCCATTTTGTAAACTACTATGTTCCTTAATGGAAACTTCAGAGAGATTGCCATAACTTCTTTTCTGGATTAGAGATTATATAAAAGGCAATTTCCAATGCTAAGAGTCTGTTTCTTTAAAAAGCATATTCCGCACTATTTTATTGGAATTATAAGAATACTAGAGGCCCTATGCATGAAATTCGTGCAAGGGTAGGCCTTCCTTCCCCTGGCTGCCAGCACCGGATTCCCTCAGGCACCCAGAACCCGGGCTTCCCTCCAGTTGCCAGCAGGCACCCAGGTCCCAGGCTTTGCTCCAGCCGCTGGCAGGCCCTCGGGACCTGGGCTTCCCTTCCCGGAAGGACATCTAGAAGGAAATCTGGTCTAATTAACATATTAAACTTTTATTATTATAGATTTGTTTTGTGTGATGAAAGCCAAAGTTCACATTAGAGATATAAACATGTGATTTGGATGTCTAAACTCAAACGGAACCATCTTGAAACAGAAATAGGTCAGATGTAATTGTTATGCCCAGATTTCAAAATCCCCCAAGACAGACCACTAGGGAGCTGAGTCCGATGCAAAAGCATGGAGTCTTTTATTCAAGCCCGGGACTTGGTCCCCCCTCCTCTCCTCCATTACTGGATGCAAGAGAGAGCCCCGAGTCCCAAGAGAACAAAGAATTTATAGGGCTTGGGGTCGGGGTGGGGGGGAACACTCTGACCACTGATTTGGCCGATTCCGGTTGGTTGAGTTAAGGCCGGGGGGGCTAGTGACGCAAGGGCAGGGTGCAGCTAGGGTCTGGTTACACAAAGACAGGGGGTGGCTAGCATACTCTTGGTCTTGGGCTAGTTTTCCCCACTTTCCCATTGGCCGAGATAAGGGCAGGCTGAGTAACTGATACATTCTGCAGCTTTTTCTTGGAAGAGGGGTTAAGGACGCAGCTATCAGTCCTGTTCTGTCCTTTCAGTAATGATGCTTAAAATGGATTTTAAAAAGTGCAGAGCCTATGAAAATACATAAGATTACCATCTATTATTAGCATATCATGTCAATATTTTCTTATGTCACATAAATACTTTGGATCAACACACTTTTATCATGTGCTTCGTTGCAATATATATTATTTTTACTCTCTCTATACATCTTGTTAGTCTTCCTCATAAGCTTCTCTTTATTCAGTTATCCCTGGTTGAGATTCCCAGTTATCCACGCTAGCTCCACTGTGCTTCCTATAGGATAACACACGTGGACTTTATGTAAAAAACAAATTGGAATTCTTTGTTTCAAGCAGGAAATGAATGTTGGTATGTAGAAGTGAAAGTATATCACAGTTGTCAGCTTCTACAAGTTAGGATCAAATTTAAAAATGAAAAAAAGACACTAGCCAGGCAGATGAGCAAGTACCCACTTCATATTGGACAACATTGTATCCAAGGATGTGGGCCAGAGGGACAGCCATGGTTAGGCTTCCTATACTTTCTCTCTTGGTCTAGATCTCAAGACAACCCACCCCAAGGAGAATTTGTGTCTTCTGGTTTAATGCACTTACTGTCCCACACACCGGTGTGTTTACTCATTCATTTATCCAATAAATATTGACTGTGCACCTACTGTGAGTCAGGTTCTTACTTCCACAATCACTGTAGTAAACCAAACAAAATAAGTCTACTCAAAGTTTCTCACTACTGAGAAATAAAAGCTAATAAGACTATGTCTACCCTTCAGCCAGTCAGATCTGAAAATAAGAAAGAGAATGGACTTTTCTCTAAGTCTAATCTATCATTGAGACATTCTCCTTCCTCCATCAGAGGCATAAATGAGAGGATATGGAAGAAAAGGCTGATATGTGTCTCCCATGACAGCCTCTCCTAGGGAGTATAAGTTCCCACAACATGGAAAAAACTAATATGATCAGCTTATGAATTAGATTGTCTTTTTGGCAGATGAGAATAAAGTAAAGAGAAACAAGTTAGTCTCAACATGTTAGGCTGTTGTAAACGATCCTCTTAAAAATCTCTGGGCAAGTTGTCTTAATTCTAGATGCACAATAACTATAACATAAAGTAGCTTAATGTAGAACTTAGTGTCATTAATAAAGGTTAATGAAAATAGCATTTGTCCCCAAATTTCTCTTGCATGATCACCTCTCTGATGGGCTAGATGTTTTTTCTGGAATTGCTTGAGAATGTGAATATATTATTACAGTAACAGGTCACAGCTTTACATCGCAATCACTAGAAAATATGATAGAAATAATAAACAGAATTTACAGTGAAATTATTAGCAATGCTGCTTTTCTTTCCTATTTTATGCTTTTCTATTGAAAACTAGAATAACTGCCAGGGACCTTGCAATTTTACTTAGTCAGAATAAATGCCGCTGCGCTTTCTATGGCTTGTACATCTTAAATTATGACAGTGTTTTGTAATATCTTTCTAAATCAGTGACACAGCTTACTCTCCTATCTCCAAACACTTCAGGAAAAACATTTGTATAATAGAAAAATACTATTCTTTTCATTTTGCATGAACTTCTTCATTGGAACATAGCAACACACTGTGCATCTGTGGACTGCTGTGTTTTGCTTTATCTCTTTTCAACTTGTTTTTCTATCTGTGTCCTCACAACAAACTTCTAAGAAGGGGCATGAGGCCCAGTTACCATTTTATAGATGAGGAAGCTGAGGCATACAAAAGTTCAATGTCTTTCCTAATTCCACATGGGTAATTAGGATACAACAGGACAGAATTCCAGGTTTGTGGACTTTTAGCCCTGGGTACTCCCTTCTATAAGATGCTGGCTTCACAACCATGGTCATTATTTTGTGGCTGGGATGGTGAAGGTATCATGTCAGTGAGGCCAGGGCAACAAATTGAATGCCACAGCTGGGAAAACGTAAAAGCCTGCACTCAGCTGGGTCATAAGTAAAGGTTAATACAATGGTGTCATTACAGCTCTTTGCCCTCCTCCCCAAACCAAAACACAGTCCGGGAGAATAAAAAAGTCACCATTGGGGGTTGGCTCGGGTCTGAAGGAACAGCCAAGGTCAGGATGGAAATGTGGAACAGACAGGGAACCATTGAGCCCAATGCAAAGTTCACAACTGCTCAGTGAATCCCCCGTAACACAATGCCTACCCTCACCTGCCAATTAAATGGAAGAGATCGTCCTCAGTTAGAGTTTAAATCAAGGCAGCACACTGCTCCTTGGGCTAAAGACCTAAAGATGGAACGCAATTTATTTCTACATCAATTATTTCCCAAGTAAAATACTTGAAATAAGACTACATTACCTGTCCA